>NC_134875.1:100847481-101179981 GCF_049852395.1 Peromyscus maniculatus bairdii
TGAGAACATAGGCCACAGAATCAATTAAGCAGGGCTCATAGGGGCTCACAGAGACCCTGAATGGGCTAATAAGCCTTCTGTGTCAAGTTTTTTCCTTCTGTCCTAGTCTCATTCCCTTCAATTCCCATTTTAAGCTGTGCCGATTCTTCTTGCACACAAAGGTCTAGGAGGAAAATACATGTAAGTACTTATCTGTATGAATTACTAGTAGGGGAGAAATGTTCAGTATTTGAAGTTCCTTCTTCCTTCAAAACAATTTTTCTGACAGAAGGCTTTTAACATTTTTTTTGTTACTACAGTCAGTGTTGACAATTCCGACATTTAACACCTGAGCACAAAGGAATTTTAGAATGTGTAACAAAACCACAAAGGAAATGTTTAATATAGTTAAGAAAGTTTTCCAACATTGAAGAAGAATCCAATTTTTAAAAATTAACATAATATTTAAATGACAAAACACTTGTGAATATTTATTAATGTGGAACCTTCAGAGACCTAAAAATTTTAATTGCATACAGATTTATTTGAATATGCTTATTGAATTTAGCTAAATAAACTCATTTCATAGAAATATTCAAACAAAGGAAATGACCACCTCTTTATTCATTTACTTTTCTGAGAAAAATCACAGCTCACATATCAGTACATTATATAATAGTCCACTCTGAATCCCTCATGGCTTGCCTTGTTCTACAGCACTCTACTTTAGGGAATGTTTTATTATTATTTTGTTACCTTTATTTTGAGAAATAGTATTGTTACATAGTTGAGGTTGTCTTTGAATGTTTGATCCCCAGCCTCAACTTCCCAAATGTTACAATTACATGCATGCTTCCACCAATCCTGACACTTATAGAATTTCAAGTTTACCTGCTATTAACTGTCAGAAAAGGAGAAAATAGTCCTATATAAACTATCTCTGACTTTTTGAAAGACCAAATATGCCAATAATTTAAATGTGTATTTAATCAATAATAAAGCTCTTTGTGAAGTAATATTTAAAACACTTAATTTTACTAAGTGAAATTAATTTTATAATCAAGCACTATTATAATTTTTCATATTTTAATTTCCAATGCTATCATGCAGGATAGCAGAGCTGTACATTCTCATTCCCTTGAGAGATATGAATGATCATAAAGCATATGAAGACTCTCTAATTCACCCCTTCTTTACAAAATAAAATACTTCTAATTTTAATAAACAATCAAAACTCAAACATTTTAAATTGCCTTTTGTGCAAAACATTTTAACTTGACAGTAACCAAAATGCACATTTGAAACATGAGTTAGAAATATTAAATGTCTTAGGCAACACCAACCTTCTGGGCAAAAACCACCGTCTAACCTTTAATATAAGATCCTGTATCTTTCTGTTGGTAGATTTAAAACTACTTGAAGTCAGTCTTTCTACTTCATGAGATGATCTAAGCAGTTGGTCTCTGGCATGAACCAGCATCACATCAATGCAGCAACAGTTTCAGTAAGGCCAATACTTGCTGTCACTCAACAAGATTATAATTACCAATTAATGATGCCTCAGGAATCCATTCTAAAATTACTTTGACATCTGAGTCTCTGAGAGAGTAAAATCTAATATACCATAAAAGATTTGTTTATATTCACATGAACAAAGTTCCGAAGATAGATGATATTTGAAAAATTCTGTGCCATACCAATTATGTGAACCTATGGTAGCTAGTTAGATAAAATCTGAACATTTAGCATGTATTGTTATAGTCTGTGAATTGCCTACAAAAAATATCAAGAGGTTGATACTTATGTAACGTTAAGTAGTTGAGAAAATATTTTGGCTATAGACATCTTTACAACTCAGCTTAAAGGATTAATTGCAACTTACATTCTTAACTATCTGTCTGTCTATGTATCTATGTATTTATCTATCATCTGTCTATCTATCTATCTATCTATCTATCTATCTATCTATCTATCTATCTATCTATCTATCTGAAACAGGGTTTCTGTTTTTAACTCTGGCTGTCCTGGAACTTTCTCTGTAGACCAGGCTGGCCTTGAACTCCAAGAGATCTGCCTGCTTCTGCCTCCCTAGTGATGTGAATAAAGACATACACCACCACGATCTGCCTGCATCTGACATTTTTATTTCAGGAATCTGATTAGTTAATTTAGGTGCTACTTAACTACTCTTTCTTTTCCAAACAGGCTCTTGACCTTTTCAAGTAGGACTGTGTAGTATTGCTTAAAGAGTAGCCTGAGTATAAGTTTGGTGCTAAAATTTACTTAATTGTATCTACATAGAATTTATCTGCCATAAAGAAAACTTGGTATCTTAAGAGTTTCTAGCAAGGAAAGCTACAGAATATTCAATGAATGCAAGCAACTCAATGTAGTTTGAATGAAATATATATTAGGCAAGCTACAATGTCATAGTCATTCTGTGAGGCAATTCACAATCTAGTTATTATTTCAGTGGGGAATAATGAGAAGATTGTCATGCAATTGGTGGATCTGCCTATTTTCTTAAGGAAAACACAGTTAAATTCTTTTTGTGTATTTCATACTATTTATCTCTTTGCTTATTTATTTGTTTGTTTGTTTGTTTATTATGAGACAGGGTCTTATCTAGCCAAGGCTGATCTTCAACAACTAATTTTCCTGACTCCACCTTCCTAATGCTGGATTACAGATGTGTTCCACCACACACAGCAGCACATTAGTTTCTTGATGTAGTAATAGAAATTCAGATTCTTATAGGACAAGATATAGTTTACCCAAAGTATAAACTTAGACTTATTATCTTACTTATTTCTTACATTGTCAATGTGAAACATATCTAATCAATAAATGTTCTGTGGAAATATGACCACAAAATATATTCTATGTATGTAATACCAAGGCAATGCACACATCTAATAAGCAATTAAATACAATCAATAGAGAAACTTGGTTAAATACATAAATTTAAAAAAAAACAATTGAAAATACACAAATGTTTTAGTCAGTGTTCTGTTGCTATGAAGAGACACCATGACCATGACAACAGTTGTAACGAAAAACATTTAATTACGGCTGGCTTCCAGGTTCCGAGGATTAGTCCATTGTCATCATTCAGGTAAACATGGTGCTGAAGATGTAGCTAAGAGTTTTACGTCTGGATCAGTAGGAGCAGGGAGAGAGAGACAGTGGGCCTACCTTGAGCATTTGAAACTTTAAAGCCCACTCCCAGTGACACACTTCCTCCTACAAGGCCACATCTACTCCAACATGCCCATACCTCTTAAAAGGGCCACTCCCTGGTAAACAAGCATTCAAATACATGAGTCTATGGGGGCCATACCTATTCAAACTACCACAACAAGTAAGGAAAAATGGGAAACTGGAAATTCATGCAAAATATTCTCAGGCCTTTGCACTGTTTACCCAGCAGAGCATAACATTTTGCTGACCTCCTGCAATCCTTTTGCAAACCTTTCTTTCCACTACTGTAAGCCCTATCTCCATGCCACTTCTTCCTCTGTTTTGGAATTTGGGGTGATGACTCCTATGTAACTCGTATTTTGGGATCATTAATTGTAAAGACACAAAAATACAGATATTTGAATACCCACATTACTCAATCATTTAACCATAATAACACCCAAGTTAAACCACATCAAGGCAAGTGTCATTCTGATTAAGGGAGCTTTATCAGACAGACAGCTGTGAGTTAGTCTCTAAACTTACTAGAGAGTATCCCTAGAATACTTCACCTCCTCAATGGTTGCTTAAATGAAAATGTTCACATAGGACTAGAACAGCATATTTAGCATAATTTAATGCTGATGATTTACTATTGGTATTATAACATGAAAATCAGTTTGAAGATATACTAATCTTAGGTACTGATAAAAATATCTCTGTTGTAGTTTGTTTGTTTGTGTGACAGCATCTTCTACGTAGCACATGTTGGCCTTGAGCTCATTATGTAGTCTAGACTGCTATCAAATTCAGGCTTCACCTGCTTCAGCTTTGTGATTGCCGAGATTACAGGTGTCCACTACAATACCCAGTCCATATTATAGTATTTTAGAATACTGAATAATGATTAGTAAAATTAAACACTGAGGCCATTGTCTTTCATATACATATTTTCTTCCTCTCCAAAGGACTTTTAATGTTCTCTAAATGATTAGCATCAGTAGTGGCTAACTTAAAAATATGTTGTTATATGTACATGGTACTAACATTTATTTCCACCTATACAATTCATGAATAGATTATAAAGGGAAAGATTTTCCTATCATGTCAATATTGTAACAAAAGCTCATTTTAGAGGTTATGTTCTAAAGATTTTCTATATTTTGTTCTTAGGTAGGTTTTTTTAAAGACATGATATGGTCAAAATTTTCTAGAATCTCTCTTAACAAAGATCTTTATTGACAATGAATGGTCTTGATAGTAACAAAAAAATGGATAAAGGCCACTAACTTTTCTAAATAATGACATACTATATTTTAATAGTTTCTTGGTAATTGATCTTATAGATAATAGTAAAACTTGGGGTAACAGAGGAACAAAATATCAAAAAAAATTCTAAGACTGATCAGTTTTTACAAGATAATGTTCCTCTATTACTCTAGTTCTACAAAATTCCAGTTCTTTGTTTTCACATAGAGCATGATTTGATATATAAAACTTAATTTGTATCTGTTAAATGACTAAATTAATAACATAATAAGCTTTGCACATGTTACATCCAAGTTATGTTTAAAAATAAATGTTAAAAATAGAAATTTATGCTGGGCAGTGGTGGCACAACCTTTAATCCCAGCACTTGGGAGGCAGAGGCAGGTGGATCTCTGTGAGTTCGAGGCCGGCCTGGGCTACAGAGCGAGTTCCAGGAAAAGCACAAAGCTACACAGAGAAACCCTGTCTCAAAAAACAAAACGAAAGAAAGAAAAAATAGAAATTTAAATTTGAGTTTTATGAAAAGAAACTTATTTTTCCATTGGATAATGAATTACTTGAATTTGAAATTTGAATTTTAAAAAATTAACTATGAAAAAACATTCAAATTAATTTTTAATGATTAAAATTCTAATTAAAACCATAATCAGACATATAATCAATAGAAAAACAGAAAGAGTCATTATCAAGTGCTGGTGAGAATTTGGGTAAACGAATTTTGTGAAGTTAGTGAGAACTTAAATGGGTACAACCTATTTGAAGACAGTTTGGAATTGCTTTGTAAATATATGAATATACCATCTCAGTTAGTGTCCAAGAAGAAACTAGATGCCACTTTGTTTTCAAAGCAAATAGGGTGAGGAAAAGAAGGAAGAAAATGGAATAGGAAACAGGCTTACTTCATTTAGTAGATGTGGCTTTTGGATCATTCATTAGAAACCAGAAATGTCTGGATGGAACCAAAACATCAGAATTGAGGCAGCTGCTGCCCGGAAAACAAAAGGCTAGTTAAAATGTACCCTGGATTATTCCAGTAAAAAATATTCCAGTTGTCCACTATTAGGCAGAGAATGATATCAGCTGAATTGAATGATATTAGCTCACAATGGTCTGTTTTCCCAGGCACAGCATAGGGAGATAAGAAACACAACCAAGGCACATACAATTGTCAGTTTAACAATTGACACAACAATCTCAGTTCCCAAGGCCCTCTACAAGGAGTGGTGTCTGTGTTAGGCAAACAAAGTAGGAAAATGTATAAATTGTCAGTTTACCCCTATAATAGAAAACAGCACTGAAAATTAATAAAGTATAACTTGCCAATGACAAGGATGAATCTTAGCACTGTAATGCTGATTGGGGGAAAAAAACTGTCACAAAAGAATAGATGTAATGTGCTTCCAATTATATGGTATGAAATATCTTGTGGAAAAAAGTTATCTAGGAATACAGCCATGTGTGGCAAGAACATGGAAAGCAAAATTAAGGTTTGTGGCTATCTTTCATGAAAATGATAGAATCATGGAGGAGTATATCAATGGGTTCTAGTCAATGGGAATAAGTAAACGTAGTTGTTTAGTTTTATTATATAAAACAGATAGCTCAAAATATTTTATCTGTGTTATACAAATATTGAGATGACATATATTCAAATGATTAACAAGACAATAACTATCAACCCAAAGAAAGGAGGGCATTTGTTTCACTGGAAATGTTTGTTCTCTGGGTTTTCATGTGTTTTTGTCCTGAAAGATAGAAGTTTAATAATCTTAGGAAACTAGAGGCTTCACTGGGGAGGGGACAGGGAAGAGTGTTATGAAAAATGGTTGTCCACATGGTTTAAAAGTGACCACTGGTGACATTTTCCTTGGCACTTTTACTTGTACAAATCATTGTCAGTCACTGTTGAACTTTGCAGAATCGGTTTTCATGCTGGAGGGCTCGATTGCAGTTACTATGCATCTCCATAATACAGAAAGCCACTTAAAAATCATCTTTTTAAGAAGTCGTTTTTGAGTACTTGCTATGTACATAACTTCAAACTATGAATTTATAATAAACTCACCTGATTTCATCACAATTTATATCACAGAAAACAGGCTATAAGGGCTTTCAAATACTAAACTGCAAAATGATAGGAAACCACATGTATCAGATGGGAAGAATCCAACAACAATGAGACAGAGCCTCCTAAAAAAAATGGCACTGGATAATTGGGAAATCCAATTTGTGCTCTTTGGCTGACATGTCTTATCCCACCAGACACACCTTTGACTTTATCAGCTCTGTGATGGAAAGTCCCTGAGCATGTTAAAGGTCTGTTAGGGCAAGCACCCACTACATGTCTTACTGTTTCTGCTTCAAGTTTTTTTCCAGTGTCATGGAAACTTACTTATCCTATACACAGCCAGAGATCTGATGTTCTTGGTGATTTTCCTATGTTCCTGGCAGCATGTGTCCTTCAGAGGTACATTTATAAGTTCGTTTTTTAATACTCTCATGAGGAAGTTCACAGCTTTGAGCTCAGTTTTCCAGCCCAATATCCAGCTCTGTAACAAATTCATTGTTACCTTTCACACACTTCCTCTTTCTACTAGTGATTTTGATGATAAGCTATCAAATGAACTATGTGTGCTGCCTAGGGAATGGAGATTTTTTTTATCTATATTGCCTGTAGAAAGAAAGTTGAGAAAGGAAGATTGCCTAAAGTTCAAGACCAGATTGAGCTACATAGTGAATTTCAAGCCAACCTGAGCATGTCTCATAAAATAATGAACATTTAAAAGAAAACACTGAGAGAAAAGTAAGAGAATATATGTCTTTGACAAGAGAAATTTGTCTCTCGATACTAACATTAAAGACACAGTGATATGACAATTCTGAAATACTGTGACTATTGACTCATACTAACCACAAAATCTCTTTCAGCGCAACTTTGTGGTGAGTGACTTGGGGAAGGCTAATAAAGGGGAGGCATTAGAGTCTAGGTCTACTGGCTTTGATTTCAGTGATTAAACAAGAACCATTGAAAACTGTGGAAAGGATGCTGAAAAGAAGAAAACTGACAAGTACTAAAGTAGTTTACATGCCTGCTGGAAAGACAAGGGACACATTCAAAACAAATGGCTGCTCTACCAAGTAATCAGGATAAATTTCTAGGTCAGTGCTGCAGGAAAACGTTTGACTTCTAATAGTCTTCTAAAACATTTACATACAAAAACAACCCAAAAGGTGTTATTAAACACACTTAAGTGCTTTGTTGTTCACGATAGGCTTATGATATATTACATTTATCACTTTTAATAAGAAAATGAAGGCTCATAAAAATCTAAATACAAATCTTAAGGTCACATATCCCATAACATGCACATTTAAAATTCAAACTTAGAGGACAGAATTCCAAGACTCATAATTCTAACCACTATGCTGAACTTTAACAAACTTTACTGAAGCATGTATATCAGATAAAACATCTTGAAAATCCAGATCATGACAAATGTAAGCATTTTTACACTGCCCCAAGGTGGAAAGTATTAGTAGTTGGGATAATAGATGATACAAATAATTCTCCAATGTTCTAGTATTGGAAATTTTTTCTGGGCAGGAATTAGGATAGACCCAGTCAGTGACTATGACTTTTGAGTTGAAGGCTGTATTTAGTATTTATATACCAATTTGATGTTTTGATCAACTTTAGATTTTTTTACATTTATTGTGTGTGTGTGGATATATATGTGCTCACATGAGCACATTTCTATTTAATTATGTATGTCAGAGGACAACTTTCAGAGGTTGTTTTTTTCATTCTAACTTAGGTTGGCAGGCTTGGTGCATGTGCCTTGACTGTGAAGCAATTTTACTGGCTCTGTTTCAATTATATTGAAATTTTGCAGTGATTGTGATTTTTCTGAAGGGAGAGGAGTTTGAACAAGGTTTCATTAGGTGTCCCAGGCTGGCCTAATATTTACAATTCTCCCCTATCAGTCTCACAAAGACTAGCTTCAATTTTGATTTTTAAAATATTGAATAACAATATAAAAGATTCTGGTTATTGAATTTTTAGATGGTTACTTACATTTTGTAATTTAGGCAGATGTTAGAACACAGACCTGTACCTTTAGGCCTGATCCCATATCCCTAATCAGGCCACATCTCTCTCATGCTCTCTCTAGGACAGAAAGTTCAGAATCAGCCTTTGCTGTAACTTGATAGCTCTCAATCACATGGTCATTGTCATTCACACTACAGTGTATTAAGTCAACAGATGTGAAACTTCCCACTACTCCTACAAAGTTATTAAAAGTTAGACCTCTCCTGTTCAGGATTACTCAGTGAGACTACTTCTAGATTGGATCTTAATACAAAGGGTACTCATGATAGTTCCTTTCCTCTCTCACTCTCCCACTCCTCTCTCCCTATGCTCTCATTTTCTATTAATGAAACTCTTCTCTGGCCTTTAAACTAAAGCATCTTCTTCCCTTTCATATCCCATCATGTTTATATCTCCATCTATTGTATTATATTTAATGCTCTCTTTCCCACCTCAAGTGAGGCCCATCCTCCGGGTCCTCTCATTCCAATAAATGTCATTGAAGGAAATTACATAAGCTTGTTTTGTGAACTGACTTCTACTGACTCATCTTTTATAACAGTAGCCATCTTGCTGGGACTTTAAGGGTAAAGACAATACACAGTGCTTTTGCCTTAAGTGTCATTTACTCTAGTTTCTTAAACTGCGTATTTATTTCAGGTGGCTTGGTGTGGAGACAGATCAAGGACAGGTGAAGGTTGGATCAGTCCCTATCTTTGTACCACCATGTAAGTCACTTCTCTCTGATTATTGATTAATAAACAGAAACAGAATGATGGCTATTGAGCCATCTATATTGTCCCATGGTTCACTGATTCCTTACAATGATTACATGTGATTGAGTATCTGCATTTTCATTTTAATGACAAAACAACTGAGGCCTAAAGATGCCATATACATGGTCTAAGGGCACAATTTCAAACACCATTGTTTATTGAGCATTGTATGTGACTCTTCTTTTTCTTAACTTCTAATATGAGCTATCCTATGACAAGATCATAGCTATTATGACCAATGAATTAAAAAAATATGAAAATGCTCCATAAACTTTAAATAAAATATAAACATTAATAATGTTTTATTAATAATGTTCACAATAGTTAAGGCATTTATTTCTAGTTTTAATATTCATTGCAGAGATAAATGTAGATAATACCTTTCTCAAAATAGCATGTCAAAACCATTCTACTCATTCTTTCCAAAATGGACTATGCTCAGCATTGAACTATTTTCTTGTACAATTCTTACTAAAACTATTAAACTGTTGCAATGCATTTGCATGGATGATTGTCCTCTGAGGAATGGGAACTAGATATTATCTACTCTGAATTAAGTCAGGTTTGATATCATAAACTGTATGAAACATAAAAATGACATGTACAATTTTATAAGCCACTATTTAATTCCAAAGTCCAGAAAAGACTGAAAATATTTTTATCAAACAAAGCTTTAATCAATTTAAAACTATTAAACATAATTAACTTTACCTTGTCTTAGGTGAAGCCATATATGACTTAAAAATATTTAACTGTCAGTATTTTGTCACTGGCATGACATTAGTGCCAAGATATGTTGGACATACAATTAGCTAGTTATAACGAAAGAAATATTTTTCAATCAAAGCCTGCTGGTAGAATGTGAGCTTTGTTTTAATGTTTGTTTGTTTTCTTATCTGTGTATTGCCTTTCAGGTCCTAGGAATCTAAAAAGTAAATTTCATAAGTGCTCTGACCAGAATTGAAAGGAACTTGTTTTGTGTGTGTTACATGTGTTTCGGATATTTTGCGACAACCTTCATTGCATAACTTCTACAAATTCACAAAACGAACTGCTTTCTGATTTCAAAAATCAAAGGAGAAAGAATATTTCCTAAACTTGCTTTTTCAAGTGACAATGTTAAAACTATGAATTACAATTTTTCCTTCTCCCTTTCTGACTTCTTTCTAGTCTTATATTGTCAGCTCTGGGAAAAAGATGAAAATGAAAGTGAATTGTATCTTCTGGCTGTATTCACCCTCTATAATATAATATTTTCATGGTTTATCCTTCACCTGAGTTTACTTGTTGGCTTTTCTGGTTTACATTTAGATGGGGTGAAAAAATTCTTCACATTTTGAAAAATGCAGTCAAGTTTTGGGGAGTGCTCCAGGCATCCCCCTTGGGTTTTTTTTTTTTTTTTTTTTTTTTTTGAGACAGGGTTTCTCTGTGTAGCTTTGCACCTTTCCTGGAACTCGCTTTGGAGACCAGGCTGGCTTCGAACTCACAGAGATCCACCTGCCTCTGCCTCCCAAGTGCTGGGATTAAAGGCGTGCGCCACCACCACCGGGCTCCCTTGGTTCTTTTTGACTCTGGGAGAGTCCCAGGACTTTATATCACTCAAAGACTCCCTTTGCCTTTCTGCCAGATTCTGCAAATGAAACTACTTTACCTGGAATAGCATCAGAGTCCAAAATGATATGGTGATTCAATAAAGTATCTTTCTTGCTCTTCTTTCTCATTTTTTCCTGCCTTCTCAACCTCATCCTTTCCCACTCTCTTTCTCAAGCACACAGGATTCATTTCCATATCACTCTATAGTAGAAGAGAGGGCTCAATGCAATGGGGAACCAGATTCTTAATTCACATTCGTGTAATGGTTCAGGTTCACTTAAAAGTAATTATTTAGTTTTCTTATTTGATTAATAAAATAAGCTACATTAAAATATACTAATGAAGTAATGCATTGTTTCTCTGTTGACCACACACCACAAATACCATACTTTATATTTTAAGGGTCTTCATGGTTTATAGGAATGTTAAGTGATTTATTTGATATACAAACCTATTAAATGTACAAATCTATTAAAAGATTAGTTGACTTTTGGAATTCAAGTTCTTATTGTAGCAAAAGATTTCCCCAAATATTCTAAGAGTTTGTACATATACATTTAAAGAGAATAAGAATGCTTTCTTTCATCACAACCCTAAGAACATATCACACTAGTGCTCTTGAAAACTCTTACCAAAGCTTCATGTATTTTCACCATGGGATACATACAGTACAGCATTCTAGACCATGATCATAAGTGGATAAAGTGGAAATACATTAGGGAATATTATGCATTTTGACAGTCTATGGCACAGGTTTGTACAAAGGGTCACAAAAGTTTCAAAGTAAAGGGTAATTCCACCACAGAGATATAATGAAATGCATCACATAGATTATTAAATTTTGTTTGGTACCCAAATCTTGATCAAAAGCTTGGTAGATTGAGACATTTTGAAGGAACATTCAAATTCTACAGGAAATATCTATAAGTACAAATAGGACAGGGCCTGTGTTCAATTCTCAGCACCCATGTGGTGGCTTTATAACTATTCATAATTTAAGTCCTAGGGGATCTGATGACCTCTTCTGGCCTCTAGGTACTCATATACTTCTGAACGCTAGTTACTCATATATGCAAGCAAAACACTCATACAAATAAAATAAATATCTCCTTTTAAAAAGAATTCAATGACAAATAGTATTGTTTGAACAAAAGGATTGTTAATGTAAATAGAAAGGACTATATGACATGTGGCACTTTAAAAAAAATCAGCTTACCCATTGAAGGACACACCTAGGGAGATATTTTCACTATTTAACTATAAAATGAATAGATGCTTATATGTTGATACTTTCTTTGAACTCATGTCACATGTATAAGAATACATTTTTTTATTTTATAATTAATTTAATTTTACATATCAGCCACAGATTCCCTGTCCTCCCTCCTCCCACCCACCAGCCTTCTCCCCAATCCATCCCCCCATTCCCACCTCCTCCAAGGCAAGGTCTCACCTGGGAAGTCAGGCCAGCCTGTTAGATTCAGTTGAGGCAGGTCCAGTCCCCTCCTCCCTACACCAAGGCTGAACAAAGTGTCGCAGCATAGGCCCTAGGTTCCAAAAACGCCAGCTCATGCACCAAGGACAGGTCCCAGTCCCACTGCCTGGGGGCCTCTTAAAAAGTTCAAGCTCATCAACTGTCTTACTTATCCATCTGGCCCGGTCCAGTTCTATGGCGGCGCCTCAGCTATTGGTTCACAGTTCATGTGTTTTCGCTAGTTTAGATATTTGTCCCTGTGCTTTTTTTCAATCATGGTCTCTATATCTCTTGCTCATATAATCCCTCCTCTCTCTCACCGATTGGACTTCTGGAGCTCCACCTGGGGTTTAGCCTGACTCAGAAAGACAAACATGGTATGTCCTCACTCATAAGTGAATACTAGATGTAAAGCAAAGAATAATCAGATTGCAACTCACAACTCCAAGGAGGCTACCTAGTAAAGAGGACCCTAAGAAAGACACAGGGATGGCCCAGCGACAGAGAAATGGATGAGATCTACCTGAGCAAATTGGGGATGGGGGGAGGTAATGAAGGGCAAGGGTCAGGGGAAAGAAAGCTTAGGGGAGTGGGAGGTCCCAGCTGTATCAGGAACAGAGTGGCAGAACAAGGAAAGAGATACCATGATAAATGAACACCCCATGGAAGAAGCAGAGTGCTATAGAGGTCCCTAGAAATCCACAAAGATACCTCCACTATAGACTACTGGCAATGGTCGAGAGAGTGCCTGAGCTGACCTGCTCTGGTGATCAGATAGCCAAACACACGAACAGTCATGGTAGAACTGTCATCTAGTGACTGGTGGAAGCAGATGCAGAGATCCACTTTTTTCTTACATCTATAATAATACTTAATTAGAAACTTTCTCAAGATGAACATTGGCGGTATAAAGCACTCTCATCCAGTGACTGGTGGAAGCAGATGCAGAGACCCATGGCCAAAACTCGCTGATTAAATTGTCCTACCAGCCATGATAATGAGTAACTCTGCAGTTTATATATAAAACATATTCATAGTAAATAGTGAATAAGCGTAGAATTATTCCCCTAAGGGCTGATTTTCCCTATCTCCCCCTTTTTCCCCCTCCCTTTCTCTTTTGTTGCCTTTCTTCTTTTTCCTACCAATCCTTCTCTTTTCTCACAATGCTAAGAACCCAACTTAGTTAAATTCACTGTAGTGAAAATAAGTATTTGGTGTGGTTTCAAATTAGCAACTGCTATTTAGGAAACAAACCATATTCATTCTACAAATATTTGTGAAGTGTTTATTTTATGTTAGCAAGACAATGGAATCAAAACAGTAGACAAACATGAAAATGTTCTCCTGGAATCTCCAATTTATTACAGGGAATAGAGAGTAGAAAAAGAAAACAACAACCCTACAATATAAGGGATACAGAAAGAACGAAAGGTGCCAAGACAGACAGAACACAGAACACACAGAAAATAAAAGAGAAATAGTTTAGATCTCATAATTCAAGTAACGATCTTTGAGAAAGTTCAACCAGACTGAGAAGTGAGGGAGGAAAAGGATTCCACCTTGCAATATACTGGCCAATGTTTATCCCAAACAAAAAAGCTTCTAATGAGGTATCTGGAGGTCAGAAGTGACCTCCCTTACTGTTCAGTAATTAAAAGTATAAGACACAATTTTTCTCCACCATCATGCTGGGAAAAGATAAGGAAACTTAACAATATACTGTGCTGTTAAGAAAAAAAATTGTTTCCTCATAGCTTCTGGATAAAAGAGCCTTGACAATATATTATGGTATGTATATGTGTCCATATGGAAGCATACATATATGTATAGCATATGTTTAAAAGGACACGTGAGAAACTGCTAAAATTAAGTGAAGATGTTGGCACAAACCTGTAACTTCAGCACTTAAGGATTCAGAGCAAGTTCAGTATCAGCCTGGATTGCATGGGATCTTAGCTCAAAACTGAGCAAGTGTCTGGATGGCAGATCAGGGAGACTGAGGCAGGAAGATTGTTAACCTGGATTGTAGAGTAAGACACTGCCTATAAACACACCAAATTCCAAGGTAAACTAAACTAAACCAAAACTAAGCAAAAAGACTGCTAAAATAGTATAGATTATCAACTGAAATAGAGTAGATTGATATACCAAGGAAACTAATCTTGTATGTCTGTTTTCATTTACCCATTTTACTTGTATATTATCAATAACGAGTTAGATAACTAGAAGTTCAAGAACACTTTAGTGGTCTCTTATACCTGAAAATATTTTAAATAAAATGATTATAAATATACACACCAACCATTTATCCATCCTTTCATATCTTCCATATTTATTTCTTCTAAATATTTGTTTAGCACCTAGACTCAATGTGTGGTGCAAAGATCTGTAGATTATACAACATCAGACAGTTTTCTCTGTCACTAAATTCACAGTAAAGCAGAAAATGTAGTCCATGATGGTAAATATAAAGGAGAGTAGATTCATTCATCATCAGAGCATACTGAGAAGACAGATGAAGAGGATGGGGAGAGTTAAAAGAGTCCTCAAAGGGGTTGAAATTTGAAAAGCATCCTGAAAGATATATCTTTAAATTCCCTGCTATGAGTTGATCTTCACCAATTTCTTATTTATTTGAGTTCTTTTTGGTTCACTACAATGATACAATGATAAAATTCCTGTGATTTTCTGTGACATATTTTGTCAAAAATATACAAATAAAATACTGATCTTAACTTTATATGTGACAAACAAATCATCTTCGAATAGTTGTATTTTGTGTATTCATTTAAAATAGTCTAGAGAAAATACCTAGACATACTCTGATCTTGAAGAAAAAGAGCATTAAAAAAGCATTTATAGGATTGTTGATATGCTCATTGTGATAGAACTTTCCCAGCATTCTTAAGGCCCTGGGTTTAGTTGCCAGACTCACACAAAGAAAGAAAAGTGAGGAGGGCAGGGCTGTAGAGTAACAGAGAAAGATTAGGAGGGAAGAAGGAAGGAAAGAAAGAAAACAAAAACATTTCCAAGCTTGCTCCAGATTTTCTCTATTATGCAAATTTCACATCATATTGCAGAGTCTCAATGATGTTACTGGGTTTATTCAGGGATAGATCACCAGACTAGTATGCTTGAGCCACTGGGTTCTGTTTCTACACCACAACCACACACAAACACACATGCACAACTCACTAACATAGCATTTTATGAAGCAATTTCTCATAACTAAATTACAAAAACAAAACAGAAATATTAGTATATAATTTGCATAAAACAAAATACAATTTTAAGGCATTTTAACATACTTTATAAGAAATTTCTCTTAGATACAGAATTCTATGTCTATGTTGCTTATTTCCAGACAGTAATTGCTATTATTTCATAATCAATTTCACCATTTTAAACAGAATTTTCCATAATAGCCAGGAAATATATTTTCTTCATTTATGTTTTACTAATACTGTAAGATGTAAAGGTCAAATTTCATTACAAGAATGAGATGAAGACAAAGTAAAATATGATTTTCTTCTGATGTTAACAATAATTGTCTTTGGTACTTCATGGATAAATTCATTCAAAGTAATTTTTACAAAAAAAAAAACTGAAAATTCACCATAGGTTAAAAGGAAAGTATAGCTGTTCTTCCTATATATTTGCTGTGTATTTTTTAAAGTTTTTTTTGTTTTTTATTATTAAGAAATGTTCTAGTAATTTTGCGTACCAACCACAGATCCCCCTCTTCTCCTTCCCCCTGCCTCCCAGCCTTCCCCCGCCCCACAACCCACACTCCATTGCCATTTATTTTTAAATATTTTTACAGGATTTGTAAAGATTCTCTGTCTTTAGATTTATTAAAACATAATGTGGCTATAATCTTGGATTAATACAAAACCTTAAAATTAATTGGAGAAAACACTCAAATTAGAAGTTCATTAGATACAAAAGTGGGCTTTTGTTTTACAAGACGAAGCTCTTAAAATTATCCGTAGAGATGTTTAAATATCCAAGTACCAGAGTATTCTTATGTAAATATCAGCACTGCAGTTTGCTGGCATGAGGAGAGGGGGGAAATGTCAAAAGAGAAATACAGAAATTATCAAAGTAGGACCTACAGAAGACTCTTTTAGCACTGGAAAACAAAAGTAAAACCCTTCAGACATCTGGACTCAAACCGTGCATATAAGTTTGACTGTAAAGTAAATCTCTGCTTCACGAAATAAAAATTAGAATAGTAGAATGTTAGCCAGCTTTCTGGTTTTTCCTGAGTTCCCCCCATGGTTTAAAATCTGTTTCAAGCTGCAGTCATACTGTATGTATAGCTCCAATGTGATTGAGCTGAGGAGCTTTATTTCAAGAAAACAGCTTTTCACACGATGAAAATATAAGAAAATAAAATTTCAGAGATACAGGATATATCCTGCACCCTGTGAAATGTATATGAACAATTTGCCAATGGAATCTGTGTAGAGGCTGGGACAAAAATGATAGGCTACACCCATAACTGCACAAAAAGAAAAACTGCCAAAAGCACGTTAGCAGCCAAAACCCAATCCCCAGAAGAAATCCCATTACCATATATGCAATCATTTTTAAACATCAAAAGTGTTTGCAAAATATGCATATTAAGATGAGATGAATAATTCTACCCTGTATATTAAAAACAGACAAATCTCACATTAATTTGGGGAGTTTGAAAAAAATAAAGTGACTCTGAAGTCAAGAGCTTGATAATATTTGCATCGTTGAGGATGAACAAATTGTAATGTCATAGGCTAAACTTTTCCCGGTAGTAGGCCTTTTGAATCCTTTACTCACTCCTTTAAGAAAATAAATTAGTAGCTTAATTGTGGCATATGGTACATACCCTGTAGCATTCTCAGAATTTTATTTTAGGGAACTGGGTTGACTATATCAGAAGATGTGTGCATTATATGAGGAATGTTTTTGTCATCTTATATTATTTAATAATATTCATTGAAAATCACATCTGCAGTCTAAATGTAATAATATATGCAAAATCCTTGGCTTAATGCTTCCCATATCATAACTCTTCCACAATATTAAATTGTAATTATTTATAAATTAATTCATTGAGTTATGTATATTGCAATACCCATCAAGAAATTACATGAGTCTCTATTTCTATTTGGACAACCTGCCTATGTGAGAAAAATCTCCAGCTAATTTATCCTTTCTCAGATGCCTTCTCTGTAAAACATTCTAGTCTGTTCTGGAAGAGTTTTGGCTTGAAAGAGCACTTGTTTCCTTTACTGAGTACATGATAGAGATAGATGTTCAATTACTATTTGTTTATTGCATGTATGAAGAAATGAAGGAAATATTCCCTGTTAACTGAAGGCTAACTTCAGCCTTTATCTCACCACACATAAATTCTAGAGAAAGATCTATCAGTCAAATGAATATAATTTGGGGTATTTGTGTACTTATGTTGATTTCTTAATTGGGTTACAAATTCCCAGAAGCTGACTTAGGACTTAATCAATACATCCTTCCAATCCCTAGTTTCCACATTAATCTTCCTGAAAATTTGTTATTATGTCCTTCTAGACTCTTGAACTCCCTAATTAGGACAGTAAATCTGATATTCATAGCAGCATGGTACAGAGATGATATTATTTGGCTTAGAAACAAAATACATATATTTCCCTGATTCCTCATAAAAGGCATCATGGGTGTTAACATATAAAACGATCACCTATAAAAATAACCTATGCATTAGGTTATTCCCCCTTTTCCCCAAAAGAAAATATGTGCCTCATATGCCCAAGAAAAGATTTAAAGACAATGTAGATACATAAAATTTTAGGACTTTATATGAACAAGTCAAAAATACTTTTTTTACATAGATAAGGAATTATAAGCTATTTATTACATGTGAAAAAATTGTAGATAAAATACTAGAAACAAAAAGGTGTTTTCTCTAATGTTTATGAAATAACTGTATTCATTCTCTTTGTATACAGTTTAGATGTCATTTTTTTGTTCATGTTTTATATCATCTAATAGCTTTCTTCAGAACACACCATCTCTGCTTCCAGTTACAGGATTTGAGATAAAGGACTTTGTGAATATTTATATATTCATTAAAATTTTATCCTGTGTCATACGTATTTGCTTGCTAGTAAGAAAACTGCTGTTTTATTTCCCCCTTGTTTATGTGTGATTTGTCAGTTCAATAATATGGCCCTGTAACCTTTTGTACATATATGTGTATATGTGTGAACCATAAAACCCTCATTGACAATAGCATCCAGCATGTATCAAAAATCCAAATTCCTATCTCAAGAAGTACCTTAGTCAAAGTGTTCCTTGAATTTGTCCATTAATTTTCTTAGGTGATCTTAAAGATATAAAACTGGCAATCATGTATCTTCTGAACATGATCATAATTAAAACTATCAGTTAAGAGGACTTTTTAATTAAAAGATGTTATGATATAATTTAAGGGTCTTTGAAAGAAATTCTCTTATATAAGGAGACAAATCTTTTATTATTATAGCCTTAACTTACTTGGGGTAGGAACAGCAGCCTATTCACAAGCTTACTCATAGTTTCATTCTTTTGTTCACTGACTCTTTAGTATGTTCAAATGAACTCTAAAATATTTGTAATATAAAGGGACCTATGCATACAAATAATTTCAAAAAAATTAACATTCAGTTATTGGATTTATGGATGAATAAGAGAGTGAGAAAAAGGAATGTACTGCAGGGATTGCACATTCAGGAGCATGAAAGCACTGATGCCTCTAATAGAGAAGGGATAACAGTCATGAGGAGATGCTTTATATGGGAGTAGATAATTAGTTCCATTTGGGATATTTAATTTTGAGAATGATGGGGAGGGACACTTAATTGGAGATGTTCTGTAGGTGTAATTGTATTAAGAGGGAAAAATTCAATTATAGCTCCACCAAATTATATCAGCTGTGTCCAAACCATATTGATTGCTTGTGTGCATAGCTGGTGTGCAGTGCAATGGATAAGAATGTGCCCAACCTCCCCTTCGACTATATATATATATATATATATATATATATATATATATATATATATATATATATATACACTTTGGTGAAAAATATGAAGGATGATATAGCAGAATCAGGCTGTATATGGATGCTCTCTGAAGTTACTCTCACTGCTCTTGAGGATCTCCTACTGCAAATGAATAATACTGTGCCATGTGCAAGTGATTTAGTGTGGTAAGTAAGGATGTTAATATTCATCATATACTTGAAAGCAGTTGGAAGGGATGAACCAGCTTGACCCCATTCTAGGCTTAAAAGACATTTTATAGTAATGACAAACTAGGCTCATTCCTGTTTATGATTAAACCTCTGTTTCTCAAGGATTAGACTCTACCCAACTTGTAACCTTAATTACAAATGGTTCTGTACTCCTGTTCCAGGAAAGGCAATCATGTCTTTGCTTCAAACAGTTATTATATCCATTGGGCAACACTACCTATGTTTCAAAGGTTGTTATGACTACCTCTTGCTATGATTACCTTGTTTTGACCACCTTACAATCATGTTTTTGTTTCAGGAGGCCATTATGACTAGCTTGTTTTGTTCCTGTAACCCCAACTATTTTGCCACCAAATCCCTCATTTGGAAGGCACCTACCCCTGAGCCAAAAAATCTTGTCTTCTTTATGTCCAGTGTTGAACTCTTGAACTCTGCCTCTAGGGGGAGACAGCCCATATAGAGGAATAAAAATGCTTGCTTTACTAATTGCTTGATTGAATTAATTTGGTCATGATGATTTGTGTCAGTGGTCTTTCTCCTCCCATCTTTGGGATTAACAGAAGATCAAAAATTGTTGGAAAAATATATGATTCTATGTTATTTCATCTTTCAAAAACATGAACTTCTACTAAGTACCTCAGTACAATAGAGCTTTGAGTACTTATGTAGCTTAGACATTGCAGAAATTCCCTTCCTGGGGATTGATTGCTTTAAATATTCAAATAATTCAATCATAAGTTACTTTTCTATCCCTAATTATGAAACTTGCCTTAAACACTGAACATTTCAAAACTGCAAAACTACACTAGTATTCATCAAGACATCATTCAGTTGCATCCCCCTAGGCTTTAGCACATACAAATTCCTTTCAACTGCAGTGTAAACCATACTCTTCTTACCCCCAACATTATTGTCAATCATTTAAAATGATATCCCTCCTGCCTACTACAAAGAAAGATAGTAATTTCCTTAAATGACAGGCTTTACATTTTAGATCAGCAGGCACAATCCAACTTGTAAAAGCTTACTATTGCAAGTGGGCTATCCACTGTTTATACTAGATTATGAGCACATTAAATGTTTGGTCTGTTTCTTCAGTTTTCTATCTTCTACAGCTAATACAAACACAAACATATAATAGTTGACTAATAGAAGATTCTTAAAGGGCTGGTTAAATCACCAATTTTAGAGGGAAATGGAATAGAACTTTAATAATTATCTACTTTGATATAAATAATGATGCATTAAGTCGAGCCTGCATGGAAGTGTACTAGGCTCTCTGCATAGGGAAACAGTTGTGTAGCTTGATCCACTTAAGGGGCTACATTATTAAATATAAGCATTTACTTACACTGACATATATATTGTAAAGATAATTTAAATTTACTATAAATAAATGAAGAAATTGTTATTTAAGCTGTTTAATCCATTTCTAAGCATGAGGAGTAGGAAAATATTAATAGAACAAATAAATTCCTACATCTCAAGCAAGAGATTCGAATAATTGTGTACTTAAGTATGTATGTATACTGTATATATTTACATATTCATATACTCATGCTAACATATTAATAGATTTCATTATAACTCAATAGGAAATGGACTTTACTGTGGTGATATATTGTATACTCCAATAAAATTTATCTCAATATCAGAACAAGCCACTAGATTAAACATAGAGGCCAGGCAGTGGTGGCACACACCTTTAATCCCAGTACTGGGAAGCAAATACACATTTAATCCTAGAAAGTGATGGCTGGGCAGAGAAAAGTATATAAGACATGAGGAGACAGGAACTAAAGGCTTTTTGGCTGAGGCCCTTTCAGGCTAAGGAAGTGACTTGTTCCTTTGTCTCTGTGATCTTTCAGCATTTACCTCAATATCTGGTTCCAGGTTTTTTATTTAAACACCATTTAACATTAGAACAACTCTTTACATATTATTAAATATGTAAGTACTAAAATGTAAATAAATGGCAACCAATCACTATGACTGCTCCAGTGGAAGCCCCACCTCACTGCCCAGACCTCAGAATATCCTGCCAAACATGGCTTCTTACCCCAGAGATGCTCAAGACCACTCCCATAGGCTATTTAAAATGTTGCCCAGAAAACAGGTAGGACATGTGGTTCTTCAGTCTCTCCTCCCCATCTCCTCTATGGGGGACTGGAGAATCAACTTGGAATGCTTTACCCATTAAACTGGGGCTCTTTCTAATTCTGTCTGATTTGGTCTGATTTGATTACATCCATGGAGAG
Organism: Peromyscus maniculatus bairdii; assembly: GCF_049852395.1. Taxonomy (NCBI): domain Eukaryota; kingdom Metazoa; phylum Chordata; class Mammalia; order Rodentia; family Cricetidae; genus Peromyscus; species Peromyscus maniculatus. The sequence goes on from NC_134875.1 coordinate 100,869,374, forward strand.
GTTTATCAGAGTGCAAAAACTTTTCAAAAACAGGGCCAATTGGCCAACTGAGAAGTTATATATTTGCTCACATATCAATTACTATTCCATCATAAAGATGTGTTTCACATTAAAATTTGACACTAAAATACATCTAGTATCAACACAAATAGAAATCATAAGGGGAATGGGTCCAGTGGTAGTTGTTACAAATTTGATTATGCGTATTGGTCTAAACTCAAAAGTCTATTTAGGCTCAGTCATTAGTAGAGCAGAAATGAATGTCTTAGCAGGACTTGGTGGTACATGGCTTTAATTCAAGCACTGAATGGACAGAAGCAGGCAGATCTCTGTGAATTGAAGACAGTCCTGGTGTACACAGAAAATTCCATATCAGACACATTGAGGTACACTTTGAGACCCTGCCTCAAACAAAACTAAACAAATAAACAAACAAAAACAAAACCAGGGTTTCTTTTCTAGACCACCCTGTTTCCCAGAAAGAAAGGAACTTTTTATTTTTTTCTAGCTTATCTGCTAGACCAATCACCTTATTGCTACAGCTCAAACAGAATGTTTAAAGGAAATTCAGTTAGAATAAGAATTACATTTTCTAAGCTGTGATTACCAATTTATATCTATTCAATACTCAGTTACTACTAATGACAGCTGATGTGAAACCCATGTATATACAGACTTGTGTTTGAAAACTTGAAGAACAAATAAGAGCATAAATATTAAGAGTAATGATGCTAATAAAAAGGGGATATTCCAGTCTCAGAGGATGATCTTAACTCATGAGGACATTTCCATCCCATGTGGTTAAAAATACAGGGTAGAGCACTATTTTCTATATAAGACACAAGGCATTTTAACTACAGGTAGAAATAAGGAGGAAATGCTTAAATATTTGTACAATGTTATAGCAATAGAAACAGTGAGTTGTGGGCACATATGGCGAGGAATAGCAATGTAAATGGTATAATCTGAAGAGAGGGGACTTGAAAACCACTTTGCATTATGTAGAATTTTAATGCTGGAAACTTCCAGTTCTGGAACTGAGGGGAAAAAACAATTGGTGAACTGAGAAAGGAAGTGTCTTTTTAAATGCAAAACTCCAGGCAAAGTGATCTCCTGACAGCTGGACCTGGGGGTTTCCACCCTCTAATTTACCAAGAGAATCAAGTTGACACCAGAGAAAGGAAGAGGGAGTGGAATGGGGGAGAGGAGCAAGCAACTGTGATCCTGCTGGATGCAACTTCTTATCACTCTCAACCCGTTTCTAGGGTATGAAAAGTGAACTTTATCCTAACGTAGATGATTAAAGTTCCCATGAAAGGCAACACACCTGCCTGTTACATTTAATTGGACATAATTGTGTTGAAATGAAAATGTCTTTTAAAGAAAGAAGAAATGACTGATCATAGCTATTTCTGCATCCTTATAAAAACAGATGCTTAAATGTATACATGTAAAAATAAATGGGCTCTTGAAAGCACTGAAAACTTTGAAAGAGGTGTAGGGATCATGTCCTGATGACAGGGAAACAGTGATATGGAAGAGGACTATAAGAAAAAGTATGCTGACTGTGCCTTTTTCCCCCTTCTCAGAGGTTTAGAATCCTCAAAACCTTCACAGGTGGGGCTGGGTGATTAGATGTTAGAAAACTGGGCTTTATTTATTTTCAGAATATTAAAGTGAACTGGAATTTAAATGAACTGCAGGAAACTCAAGGCAACAGCCAAAATCAATGACGAAGGAACTAGGAGATCTTAATCTGTGTAAAACTGAAAGAACAAAATATGCAGTTTCAGTCTGTGCTAATTAAAGGAAAGAGATAACACTAAAAATAACTGAATGGTGCAAGCTTCAGAAGGCAGCAGAAGAGTTCTGTACAAACGGATCTCTTCAGGAGGTGGGGGGTTGAGAGAGAGAGAGAGAGAGAGAGAGAGAGAGAGAGAGAGAGAGAGAGATTGGAGAGGCAGAGGGAGAGACAATTACACAAAGGAAGAACTGTTGAAGAAAAGTTTTGTGAGATTAAAGGAGTGCTTCTGAAAGAGGAACCATCTGAGAGGCAGTGATGAGGATCTTATCTTGATGACTGAAACAGTGTAAATGGGGCATGATGCCCGCAAACCCCCTACAGGATAACTACCTCTCTGGTGTCAAGGAGATAGATGCACATCATGTTAGGGAGGAGAACAGCAGCAGGGCCCTTCACCAGAACAAAGAGTGGTGAGTCAGGATTTGGGTGCTGATACAAACAACAGTACTCAACATTACTCAACCTCCTGTGGTGGTTTGCAAGAAAGTGGTCCCCATTGGGAGTGGCACTATTAGTGGGTGTGGCCTTGCTGGAGGAAGTGTATCACTATGGGGAGTGGGCTTTGATGCCTCCTATACTCAAGCTGTGCCCAGTGACACAGTTGCTTTTGCTGCTTGCAGATCAATATGTAGCACTCTCAACTCCTTCTGAAATTGTAAGCTAGCCCCAATTAAAGGTTTTCCTTTATAAGAGTTGCCAGAGGAGGGATTATAGGAGCAAGGGGAGGATCAAGACCATGATAGGGAAAACCACAGAAACAGCTCATCCAACCTAATGGGAGCTCTTGGACCCTGGACTGACAGGGGAGCCTGTATCAGACCGAATTATGCCCTCTGAATGTGGGTGACAGCTGTATAGCTTGATCTGTTTGTGGAGTCCCTGGCAGTGGGACCAGTACTTATCCTAGGTACATGAACTAGCTTTTTAGAGCCTAGGGTGGGATGCCTTGGTCAGCCTTGATGCAGGTATGCCAGCCTGTGTTGACTACCCAAGGGAGGCCTTATCCCCTATGAGGAGTGGATTGGGCAGTGGGAGATTTAGGGAGGACTTGGGGGAAGTGAGAGAAGGGTAGAGAGAGGAAACTGTGATTGGTATGTAAAATGAAAAAGAAAATCTTAAATTAAAAAAAAAGTTAAAAAAATAAAGTATTGCCATGGTCATGGTGTGTCTTCATAGTAATAGAAACCTAACTAAGACACCTCCCTTACTTTGATTCATTTCCTGTTATTTCTTTTGGTGGAATGTACTTGAGACTGATTCCGTCGCTATTTAAAGACTGATGAGTAACCATATCCACTTCAAATACAGATTGAGTGTAAGATTTTCTGTGTAGCATTCAGGGGCATAATGCTTGTTGGTAGTTTGTCAAATTGACACAAGTTTTGTTGTCTGGGAAGAGGGAACCTCAGCTGAGAAAATGTCTCCATCAGATTGGCCTACAGCAAGTCTGTGGGGGCGTTTTCTTAATTCATGATTGAGGTGAGGAGATTCAGCCCACTGTGGATAGTGTCATCCCAGGAAGTTGATCTTGGATTGTACAAGAAAGCAGGCTGAGCAGGCCATGAAGATCAATTGAGTTAAAAGTATTCTGTAGCTGGAGTTTCCTCTCTGGGTTGTGCCAAGCCCCGACAGTTCAACAGCCCACTTATAAAATGAACACACAGATGCTTATATTATTTACAAACTATATGGCAGCAGCAGGCTTCTTGTTATCCAGTTCTTATATCTTAAATTAACCCATTTCTATAAATCTATACCTTGCCACGTGGCTCATGGCTTACTGGCATCTTCACATGTTGCTTGTCATGGTGGCTGGCAGTCTCTCTGACCCAGCCTTCCACTTCCCCCAAATTCTTCTCCTTCTTGTCCCACCTATACTTCCTCATGCCTGGCTACTGGCTAATCAGTGTTTTATTTATTAACCAATCAGAGCAACACATTTGACATACAGAACATCCCACAGCAGTATTCCTCTGATTCCTGCCTCTGCTCCTGCTTGAATTCCTGTCCTGACATCTCTCAGAGATGGATTACTGCCCCCCTCCACCCAAGAACTTGTAATATAAAATAAACCATTTCCTTTTCAAGTTGGTGTTTATCAGTTTTATATCAGCTATAGAAAAGCAAACTAGGACAGGCATCATAAATCTTATTAATGAATTAGGGAATATTGGTAGCCCTTATGAAACTGGTAGGCTCATAGTTTTAGTAAAATCAGTACATCCTTTAAAAACACATTATAAACACAATTTAAATAAATGAATGGGTTTTAGAAACACAATACTCAACACTGAGCTTCCAAGATGCATTTAAGGTTAGAGAAACCAACTATACTATGACTCAAATCCTGTGCTTGTTTCTAGTTTTTCTTTTTTCTTTAACATTCTATCCCTTTTGATAATGTAATATTTTATAGTTAAAATAATGTATGTAACTACAAGTTACATACCTGTAATAAGTATACTACAATCACAATGAAAATTCTTACAAAGAACTGAATATTAGCAATAAACTGACCTTGGGCATAGCTGTCTCAGTAAAATTATTTCACTTTGGTACATACTTCCTCTATCTAGGGTTTGCTATGCTACAGAATCTGTGGATTGTAATTGCTTACTATTTGTCATACCTCCTAATACTGCCATCCCCTGTGGTGGTTTGAATAGGTACTGCCCCCATAGATCCATGTGTGTGAATGCTTGGACCATAGGGTGTTGCTTTGTTGGAGTAGGTGTGGCATTGTTGGAGGAAGTGTATCACGATGGAGACAGGCTTCTTCCTGTTGCCTGCAGACCAAGATGCAGAATTCTCAGCTTCCTCTCCAGCACCATGTCTACCTGCATGCCACCATGTCTCGCCATGATGATATGGACTAAACTTCTGAAATTGTAAGCCAGCCTCAATAGCCTCAATTAGATATTTTCCTTTATAAGAGTTGATAAGGTCATGGTGGCTCTTCACAGCAATAGAAATCCTAACTAAGACACTCCCTAAGGGTCAAGCATTCAGGCATATGAGCCTATGAGGACCATATCTATTCAAACCACCACGCCATTGTTTCTGTGGTTTTGTTGCTATGCATTTTGTATAAGCTGTTTACTTCTACTTCATATGATATTTTCCTTTGGTTTTCTTATTGTGTACATTTCCAATAATATTATTAATGTAAGATCTGCAAGCTACAACCAATGGGCTAGATCACACATTTTGTAAATAACATATTTTAGACTCATATGCAACTAGTTCACTCATGGTGAGCTATGTTATTAGTTATGGCTGTTTGGTGCCACAATTAGTATAGTTAAATATGTTTGACTGAGTAGGGAAGAAGTGTAATAACAGAGGGAAAAGGAGCAAGGAGAGATAAGTAACACTAAAGATATTTGTTAAAGCTATAGGGACATATTATTTTATGAATTTGCTCAAAACATAGATGTGTGTGTGTGTGTGTGTGTGTAGTTTAAATGGAGTTATGCTATATGAGGTGATAATGGTCCCTCCAGGAATCAGAGATTAACAAAAACTCCAGTGCTAAGCAAGGTAAACCTCCTTTTGAGTTGTTGGCTAGGGAATCCTCTAAGCAATATAGACTATTGCCATTGTTCTTCTTCGTTGTCCCATATCTTGAAGATCAGACACTATTGCTGAAGCCAGTATGTACATCAGACACAGAACTTAGAGGACTAGAGCTGGTATTGCTAGGAGCCACCTTCTTGAGGGTAAGCTCTGATAGTATCAGAAGTATCATACTGGGCAAGGTACTAAGGTAGAAAAATAATGAGTAATGAATAATCCTATCCAGGTGTAAAGCTTGTGAATCACAACAGTTGCTAGCCTAATAAAATATTCATAATGGTGTAATTATGGCGTGTGTGTGTGTGTGTGTGTGTGTGTGTGTGTGTGTGTGTGTGTGTTGAACTTAAGATACATCCAATAGGAGATAATTCATGCCTGGTACTAGAAATAACTATTTTTAAGCCAACTATTCATGGCTATACCAGGACATTGGCCCTAGAGAACAACCTAGTACTGGCATTTTCAAAATCTAAGTCAATACAGCTTTAGCTTTAACTGTATTTCTTAGCTCTCATCCCTCATTAAAAAAAAAAAAAAACCTTCTTTTTGCAACAGATGGAGAGACTACCACAGAGACACATACCTGGTCAAAAGGAAAAGAATAAGTGACCTTATGGTGTCCAACTCCAATTAGTCTATCTACAAGACAACATCTATAACTTAAGGCTCAGGGAAGATCATGGAAGAAAGGAAGGAAACATTTAAAGAGCCAGAGGATCAGAATGTCTACTGTTAGGTAATGTTTTTAGACATGATGGGGAAGTTGCACCCAATAGTGTATCCTAAACAAGATCCGCCTAATGACCATGCCAATTAACATGCTTAACTCAAGGAAAGGCTGATTCAAAAATGAGATCATCTTCGTAAACACAAGCAGTAGTCTATTCCCATGCCAGAGAAAGAGAGAGAAAGAAAGTGCCTATTTACCTACCAGGAGAAGAGAAAAAAGCTAAAAGCTAAAGTCCAGCCATGTGCTCCAGCTTGAGCCATTTTGAGCTTGAGCCACTTATAGCTCCAGCTCCTTTAAGCTCAGGTCACTTGAGTTGGAGATCTGGCCCCAAGTAGCTCCAGCTGTGTGTACCCGGACTGCTTGTAGCTACAGTCAAGTGCAGCTCTGGCTGCGTGTAGCCAGACCACTTGTAGCTCCAGCCAGGCCTGGGGCCTGTAACGCCTGGCCTGTAAGGTCACCAATGGTTTTTTAATGAATTCACTTCACACTGGGTGTCAAATATAGACGAATTTATAAACAGTCTTATTAAATAAAAAACACAGAGCCAAATACAGAAGTAATAGCTGAAGAGATCAGAGCGAATAGCCATGACTAACCTTAGCTTACCACCAGCAGTAGCTTCCACAGAGAGTTTCTTCCTATCTGACCTGTGCTCTTATTGCCTTCCTGTTCTGTCTTTTCATTGGCTATAAGCCCAGCCATATGACTTCCTCGTCGCTGCCTGTCTATACAGACCTCCAGGTCTCTACAGTTGGTACTGGAATTAAAGGTTTGTGTCACCATGATTGGCTGTGTCCTTGACCACACAGAGACTCTGCCTGCCATGTGATCAGATTAAGAGTGTAGACTACCACTGCCTGACATCTATTTATGGCTCACTGACCTCTGATCTCCAGGCAAACTTTATTTATTAACATACAAATAAAATATCACATTTCAGCACAAATAAAGTATCACCACAATGGCCTTGAGCAATAAAGAATCCATGTACCTTAGAGGAACAAAATGCTTACTAACCTCCTGCAGAACTCTCTGGGTGGCAAGCCTAAGACACTCACATTTGTGAACTTTTCCCCTCTGGAAGACAATGTCTCTGAGTCCCTCAACTCACCATGCTTTGCTTCCAGGGTAAACCAGTGTCTCATTGGTACTGCTCAGACCAACAAGAAATGAAGATGAAGTCAGAGCCTGGTTCCCATGCAAGAGAGTGTTCATGTGTAAGTGTTTTGTGTGTGTGTGTTGATGTGTACGTACTAGGGCAGGGTAGCAGTGATGTTGAAAGATGCTTTTATTGGATGAACAACATTATGTAATTGTCTATCAGATAATGAAAATTCATTATAGCTTGAAAAAGATTTGTCTCCTTACCCTGGCACTAGGGATTCTAAATAAATCAATTTCCTAATTTAGTTTTATAATGTATTTTTGGTGAACATCAAATTTATACATACTCATTAAAATAGTAAAGAACTACGTAGTATACAGGCGGAAAATCAATATCATTGCTTCCTAGACAACCAATGTTAATTGTGTTAGGCCTTTTAACTTTTTAACTGTGAAATTCCCCATACTTTAAAAGTATGAATGGATCACTATCTTCTCTACTTCTTTATACTTCTTGCCCATTACAAGTGAGCTATTAGTCTAGAAAGCATTGAATGTAAATAATCAGTGGGGTATGGAGGCAGGTAGTAATAATACTCGAAAGGAAGTAGCAAGATTAAATCACTTTATTAAATCCCTGAAACACAAAGTTATAACACATGTGGTCTATTTTTTGATATTTGTGAAAAATATCTCTCTAGGGACCACAGGTGATTTTACACATTTATTTGAATCTTTTAATCCCACATCACAAAGGAGCATAGCCCATTTGTTTATTATCAGCTATTTTATTAGCATATACTAATTGTACAGAATAGTGGATTTCCTAAAGAGATTTTTTTTACATGTGTTTCAATTACTTTTCTGATTGATGAATATAGACAAAAACACTGTAGCAAAAGCAATGAAAAAGAGAAAGAACTTATTTGGGCTCCTAATTTGATGTCACAATCTATTATAGTGGGAAAATCATGGTGTCAGGAACTAATGATGACTGATTACATTGCATCCATAGTCAGAAAACAGACAGTTGTGAATGCTGGTACTCAGCATACTTTCTGTTATTCAGTTCAGGATGCCATCACATAGAATGGTGCTGCCCAAAGTTAAAATGGGTCTTCTCATCTCAATCAACTAATCTAGATAATCTTTTACAGGGATACTCAGAGGCCAGCCTAACACTGGCAGTCTCTCACAGGTATACAGAGAGGCTTGTCTCCTAGGTAGTTCTTAGACCCTGCGGAGGTGCTAATCAATATTAACTATCACAACATGCGTATGATACATTTTAATACATATTCATCCTCCCATTAACTTCCATAATCATCCTCCTGTTACCCTTTATAGTCCCTTTATTATTCTTCAGCTTTCTCAAATAGCACCTCCTTCTATTTTCCTATCTTTAAAAAAAGAGACTCCATATCTGAGTGCAAATATGATATTGTCTTTCTACCTGGCTAACTTTGCTTAGAATAGTCATCTCCCAGTTCAACTTGGCCAAGCTAGTAGATGAATTGGTAGATGGGTAGATAGATGTGTGTATTGACAGATTGTTAAGTAGATGGATGAAGTCAGTCAGCTTGCTATATTATCAAAAATACATACTTTTACATCATATATGTCTGAACATGAAGTCTCTCTTCATCTTTTTACTATGGTGGCCAAGAACCAACATTGAAGCAGCAAAATCCATGTTGATTTTGGTAGCAAAACAGCTATACGTCATGTCTCTATAATTTGAATAGGGATATTATAATTATTTTAAAAGAAAAACATGGAAATAAATGGAGCTGTTTGCTTTACTATGGCTCCATAATTCCTCTCCTTTTCTGTGGTTATCAACCTCGAATGCATAACCAAGTCATTGAGAGGAACTTTTAAATTGAGATGCTGTGACCACAGACCACTTAATTCAGAATCCCTGAAAATAGATCCCAAGGGGAAACTATTTGTCAAAGTTCCAAAGCGCAGCCAAGTTTGAAAACTACTGATTTGCTGCTCTGTCTGAGATCTATCCCTTCAAAGTCCACACATTTTCTAGTCCCCTTAGTAATTAACATTTAAAGGAAACTAAATGCCACCTTGCTGATAATGTTATATGTGATAAAGATTATAGAATTTCTTTCGTTTGAAGTTTCAGAAAAATTTACATATAAAGGAATAACAAAAAACAGCTTGTAAAATAACTTGTGATAGTTCAGATTATTTGAATGCTTTCCTTTAACTATTGCTTCCTTATCAGAATTCAAAGGCGCATAGAGCTTTTAGAACAGCAGTAGTGAGGAACACTTTATACTCTGTCACTGAAAAATGAAAGTGTTCATTTCCTCTCAGACAAGTCAGTAACAAACAACTATTTTCTAGCAACTGGACTGTATCCATCTATTCATTTCCTGTGCCTCATTGAACATCATTAAGAACATAGCGGGTTTTTAGTTACTACCAATCCTGGTTACTGTAGAATTAGTCAATTACATGACGATTTAAAAAAGCAGCAAGTATGGTTTTCTTTTAAGCAATACTTGATGCTTTCAATAATAGGTACACTTGTTTTCTTTTTTGGTTTTTATTCTAATTAGCAAATCAGTTTGTGTGTTTTTTTATGTATATATAAGGAGAAAATCTCTCCATGAGTAGAATGTAGCTCCTGAGCAGACCATAGGTCAAGCAATAAAGACATTTTAGGATACTTAATTGCTTAATTATTTTCTACTTAGAGTAATAGATGATTTTTGCAAGATTAAAACTTTCCACAATAAATAGAATATCATATTACTCCTAGAACAGTGTTAACACTTAAAACATTGCAATAAAAATCAAATAGTTGTTATAGAGCAGAGAAAGGGGTGGGGCTATTGATGTTTTTTTTATATTTATCACAATGTCTACACTAAGCATATAGTACATTTATTATAAAAAACTATTAGCCATTGTACTTCTGAGTTGGGAAACACTAACACTTTATTAATATTTTCCTCCTTTTTTCGAATGATATATTCACCAAACAACCTACTAAAAATAATTTAGCTTCCCACTGAGGTAGCCACCCCCTCCTCAATGTGTGTGTGTGTGTGTGTGTGTGTGTGTGTGTGTGTGTGTGTGTGTTTGTGTGTGTGTGTGTATGTGTGTGTGTGTGTGTGTGTGTGTGCAGAAGAGGTAGGGATAACTTGCTTTTCTGAAGAACAAAATTCCTAACCAGTAGAAAGCCTTGATCTATTGTGATTTTAAATTAAGTTTGATAAATATGAACTCTTTGCCAGCAGCCAGGTGGTATATATTGGCAAAGCTAAGAACTCACTAGGGAAGAGGTTCCCTTACAGTGTTCTCACTCCTATTGATTCTAAAGCATTTAGGCATAAGATCTGAAAAGCTTCTCTTTCTTCTTTTGTTTTTACTGATCATATATCACACAAAAATTACACATATCCACCATACCAGTCTTAATAGCATGAGACATGTCCCACCACACAACTTTCTGAGTTTAAAAATGTCCCATCCTGGTTTCAATATTCCACTATTAAAGCTATGCAAATTTTAAGTAGTTTCATTGCTGAACTTGAGCTTCATATATGAGTCATATGAGGCAATGGGACACGTGCTTGAGCAAAACACATACTTGTAATGTTTATCAGTCCTTGCTAATCCATTCATATTTGGAGCACATAACTCTATTGGAACCACAAGAGATTTCACGCAGGTAAAAAATGAGTATATCATAGACATCTGTGAAAAGGCATGCTTTACAGGAGAACCAAAGCTTTATTTTGGGTAAAAAGAGACAGGCAGCTCCCACAAGACAGTGCATAGCCTGCTCAATGCCAATAGGAGCAGGATAAATCTAGTCTCTCATCCTTCTTTGTTACATTCTCATTACTGGCCCAAGAGTGGTATTGATCTGTAGAGAGATGGACTTGCTGAGGACTTCTACAAGTTCAGAAAGAGAGTTCAAGTTCTGAGACCTAGATGATCACCGACTAGGTCCAGTTCAACCCCTGTTCTCTGAGCTTGAAACATGGAAAAGCTTGCAGTATGATGACTGGAATACCAGCTCATTTCCTTATATGCATATTTATTTGATTACTTTGTTTGGCTATAAAATATGTATAACAGTAGCTGTAAGGTCTTTGATGTCTGCAATCCACTATGAAAATGTTGAGAATTCTAACACAAGGTGTATATGAAGCAAAGGTTATCAAGGGTATGTCATGCCATTCCTGTCAGGTTTAAGATATTCACATGAGTATTTTATTGAAAAATGTTCACACATTTCTCAGTCTCATTTTCAATGCCAAGAATCATTGTCATTCAAATTTCATATGGTAGAAAGGTAAAACTCATTTTCCATTTACTAAAATAGCTAAACATAATGGTTGGAATAGCTACTCTCAATGTGTCTGAGTAGTTCTTTAACTGTCAAATAAAAACCAAGATACAGCCCACTGAAGATTCATATTCTATTTGCTACACATGCCTAGGTCAATAGGAAATTAAGAACATTAGTCACAAAGCCCACTTTTTCCCTCGAGATATTCTCCGCTCACTTTCTTTTGACTAGTAGGATTCATCATTTCTCCTTAGCCAATGGCATTTCTAGCTTCCTTTTATTCTCCCTCTCCCCTCAAATAGAAATCAAAGAACAAATTACTGTATTACTTCTGCCTATGGATAATATATGATTCAGAATTAGCTTCTGCTTTCCTAAGCCCTTATTCGAATTCCTGAAATCCAGCTCAATTTTTATTTTATTGGCCATACATACATATATTTTCTTTCAGTGAAAAGACCCACAGATATATTTGCCAATTTGTGAGATTTCTTTTGTGTATATTTATGATTGTGTGTATTTGTGGTTTTGTTCACCAAAATGTGGTACTCTTCAGTTATTAGACATTAACAACACCCTTCTTGTTGCCAGTTGATAAAAATATCTCCAAGAAAAATTTTTAAGTATCATGCTTTTTTGAAAACACTATCTGCTTTCTCCTATAAAATTTCAACTTGTCCTTTTCGATACTGAAATTGATATTTTATTAGTTTCTCCCAGGTACATGTAAGTATTTTGCTAAAAACAAACTAAATATTTTGGAGTTACTGTTTATACTATGCTGGCCTTTTAGCTGTGCCAGTAACAGCAAGTCCTTTATAGTATAGCAGCATACTTGTTATTTAAATTCACGCTCATTTTCTCTTTGCAGAATGTCATTCCAATATTTCTTTCAACTGGAATTTAGCGTTCCAAGTTGCCTGTTCCTCTTACTTTTTTTCTATACTAAAGGTTGCCAGAAAACAAACAAAACAAAACAAAAACATGAAATCTACCAAAAAATTCTCATGAAAGAAATGTCAGTAAAGCATAAAGTATGTAATTTTATATAAAATATAAAGGAATAAAGAAAGTAAAGCATTAATGAAGTATGACCCTTCCCAGAGAAGTGTCTCGTGTCTCTGTCAAACTGAATTGTCTTCTGCCACATTTGAAGAGGTTGTGTGTTCATGTGGGGGGCACACATATGAAAAGAATTTTACATAAGGAAGAGATTTAAGAAATAACTGAAAACTCAAAAAATCTATAAATTTTTGTACTATTATTTGAAGTTAAGACATTAGTGGAGCATAAGAAAAGAAAATGTATTTGAACTTGAATCCAGAACATTCGTAGCATAGGTACCTTGCCAGTGAACAAATAGGAAATAAAATGTAAGTCCAACATTATAGTTAGTTCTACAATAATTTATATTTATAGTGTTATAATAATGTACATGCTGTTTATGTTTTAGAATGAATCTTTGGCCAAATATGAAAGACCTAATTATATTTAGTGAACAAAGAAAAATACAAGTCATCATAAAATTAAAAAGAGTTTATAGAATTTGGGAGAAGAAAGTTGGGGAGAGAAAAGAAGACACACAGAACACCATTAAAATCCGTATTTCAGCATGTAAAAAGGATTAGGAGACATTGATCACAATTTGTAGAAAAAAAAATGATCTATTTATAATCTTTCTACAGGTGTTCTCCATGCTCCTTAGAGTAGAGTTAAGGCATTTCTTTACAAACTTATCACTGCATTTGAAATTATTTTACTTTTACACTAAACTTCATGAACTATTGCATTAAAAAATAAAACATTAGTGAGTGGAAACACACATGGGCTGTGATTAATAATTTTTCCTTTTTGAATCTGGTGAAGGCCTTTGTCATTATATGCATTGTAGAAATAGCAATTACTATTTTTCTTATTCTTTGAGCTTCTTGAAATTGCTTACATTGGAACATTATATAAAGCTGAATTTTAATATGCTGTGTTATGTGAAGTTTGATTTTGACTTTTGAATATAATTATCAAAACTTTTTTTCTTTCAAAATGCATCTTTAACTCTCTGGTTCCAAATATACTTTAGCCATAGTTCAGTATATTCTCTCCTTTCACTGATTTGTCTCGATGTGATATAAGTTACAGTGACAAATAGTTATTTGCTGTTTATGCTTAATGAGAGTTTACTCTGAGGACAAGATGGGTTCCCTTGTCTCAGAACAGAATGTGTTTATTTTAAATGTGCTCCAAAAATTCTTCTGGGTCAGGAAGGCTCCCTGGCTCTGTAACAGCAAGAATGAACAGCAAACAGCTAAGGATGTAAACATTGTACAACTAGAAAGTAAACCATTTTCGAGAGAGTTTATTATTGTTTATCCTATGGTATAAAAATGTACAGCAGCCGGGAGGTGGTGGCACATGCCTTTAATCCCAGCACTCGGGAGGCAGAGGCAGGCAGATCTCTGTGAGTTCGAGGCCCGCCTAGTCTACCAAGTGAGTTCCAGGAAAGGCGCAAAGCTACACAAAGAAACCCTGTCTCGAAAAACCAAAAAAAAAAAAAAAAAAAAAGCACAGCTATGGTAGCTCATTCTCTTCAGGGAAAAAATGAAATGTATATCTTTTAGGTAGAATTATTACATATTTAGTATTTAATGGGCAAATGATCATGTGTCTGCCTGTCATAAACACACAAGGTGAAAGGCAAGTGAGTCAATGGTTCTTCAACACTACTCTCTATACTGCTTGAAGATTAACTTCAGATTAATATGTCACACTTACAGCTCCTCTAGTTAATTTTTTATATGTTTGACTATATCTTAGGTTATAGAAGAACATACATACCAAGTTCAATTTCTCTCCCCAAAATGTATGTATCTCTGAAATATATTTAAACATATTTCTCACTTCTCCCTCCTCAAGAGTACCATGGAGGAAAAAGAGGGAGCTGGTTTCCATCAGGCAGGAGAGAGAGAGAGCTGGCCTACGGGTCAAGAGAGTTAAATGAGTAGAACTAGCCCTTCCTACACCAGCTCAGCACACAAAAGAGAGGGCCCTGAACCTGCCCAGCCAGCACACTAGAGCTAGCCTGGTGTCAGGGTAGTAGCTGGGCCAGCCATGAGGGTGTGAGAGCAGGACAGCTGATTCTGCCATCCTCCCCCAAGTGCTCCCTACAGCAATCAGGAGAGAGAGAGGCCTGCATCCTTGCCTGGGAAAACAGTAGATCTGGCTCTGGTGATATGAGTAAGAGTACCAGGATCTGAGGGCCAGAGAGCAGAAGAACTGACCCTGCTCCTGGCTGTAGGCTGCATTGGATGAGCTCTCCAAGGCAGTGCTGGAGACTATGAGAGAAAGTTAAAGAGCTGACCAACCCAGCTACCACCCAGGCCCAGAACCAGGGCTGAGTTGACCCATCCCAGCATCTACCCAATCTATGAGCTGTTGGAGCACTTGAAGGGCATGAATCCACAGATGCAAAACAGCAGGATCTCCATGTCACAGGACAACAGGATATCCAAGCGGAGCGCCAGCGAGAGCCCATTATCTGCAGTGAAACAGAAACTAGAGGCCTTGAGCCAGACTCAGATACTTGCAAGTAAAGATTAACAGACTAAAGGGTAAAATTTTGAGTCTCAAGGAGCCACACTACAGCTTCCACCAAGAGATTCTTCTTATTTGTTTTTGTTTTGTTTTTGTTTTTTCTTTTAAATTTGGTTTCATTTTGTGGGGGAGCTTGCAAGAACAGAGGGCAGACGCGAGGGGACTTGGAGATAAGTGGTAACGGAATACATGATGTGTAAATCCAAAAATAATCAATAAAAGTAGAAAACAAAACAAGAAAAGAGAGAGAGATAAAAACTAGAACCCAAACCACTAACGGAAGTTGAGATAATGCATTTTCAAAAAAGGAAAAGAAAAAACTTCTTCTGACATACAGCTGGCTACATTTGTCTCTGCCAATCTAATGTAAATTAATCATTTCTTATGCTTTCTGAGAATCACACCATATATAATATCTACTAATTAAAAATATCAAATTATTTAAATGGCTCTATGATTTTATTACAATATAATTAACTTTTTGTGCTCAGAACATTGTACCAAAAACAGTTTAGTGAGTTTATCACTCTTGCTCATTGATATGTTATTGAAAACACATGCTTTTAAAGTTCATGCTTTTTCTTTCTTTGCCTATGCTTTCATCTGATTTTAATTTGAATTTACTGACTCTTGTATAGGAGCTGGTATTTTTCCCCCAAATCCAGTGGTTTGCAACCTTTCCTCAACATTATAATTACCTGGGGAGCTATTAAACATCTCAATGACCATAAGGCCTCCTGAACCAATTAAACCAGGATCTTCTCAGGCAGGACCCAGGCAACTGTGCATTTTAAAGGCTTTTATGAAGTAGCAATACCTGAAGAGTCCAGGGGCATTCAGAGTGCTATGCTCTCAGACTGCAGCAAAGTCACAGGAACACCAGAGTCATTAAAATATGCAGAAAGGGGTAGGGTTAAGGTTATACATTAAGGCTTATGTATTTTGCAAATGTAGCTAATTGAATAAATAAGTAAATAAGTTAATCCCAGTATCTCCAAAACACACACACACACACACACACACACACACATTTACTTTGGCTATGAACTGTACCTCTCAACAAATTGTCCAGAATATAACCCATTCAGAGAAACCATCACACTCACAAAAATTTATCAGGAAGAACTATTTTATTTTACTGAGAATCTTTAATTGCCTTTTGGAAAATCCATCCAGAATCCCTTAAGCAATTTTTATGCTGTATATACAGAAGTAATTAGGAATCTGGCCTCTGGCCCACCTCAAAAATTTAAATAAATAACCCTCAAAATGAAGTTATGCCCATTCATTTTCTTCTAAAATTCTTTTAAAGTTGTCTGCATAGCATAATAATGAAGCTGATTTCATTCACACTCTGCATTTTCTTATTCATGGAATCACAAGTTTAAAAATAAAAAAAATTATTTTTGCTTGACTTGCCAAGGAATGTCTAGTTTAGCATTAAAATAAAGATGGTCCAATTTAGTGTTATTTAGATATCTAATTAAAAATTACTCTAGTAATAATTTATAAAAGGTTATTTGTCAAAAGATAAAAGCAATTGTTACTAAACTTTTCAAAATGAAAAGTCATGTATTTTTCATATATCACCATAACATTAATGCCCTGTGCAATTAGGAAGTCAATATAATCCTTGCCCTGTAATGAGGATTCCCAGTTAAGAGGAAGTATAAAGGATACATACGATTCAGGTAGAGGAAATGAGAAAAGGATATCTTTCCCAGGAAGATGTTGAAGAGGGCAAACCAACATTTCTAAAATTTAGTGTAACAGATTTGAGACATTATATGGTACAGTTTGTGTGCTACTTATAAAAGAAAATCCTGTGTCTATGACCATACTTGCTGGAAAGAAAGAGCTAAACATGATTGACACAGTCATCTAAGAAGGTAGTCATAACTGGACTTTAGTGTAATTTTTATGCACACATACAAATAATACTTTCAGACATGTTTCGACTGCACATGCCACATTAAGTAAACCATGAAAGTACATGTTTTAGTCACTGTTCTATTGCTATGAAGGGACAATATGACCATGACAACTCTTGTAAAAGAAATCATTTAACTGGTATCTTGCTTACAGTTTCAGAGCCTTAGTTCATTATCATCATGGTGGGGAGCATGGCAGCATACATGGTGTTGGAGCAGTAGCTAAGAATTACATCCTCATCTGCAGGCAGAGACTGAGCCTGCCATAGGATTTTGAAACTTCAAATAGCACCCACAATAGCACCCTTCCACCAACAAGGACACTTTTACTCCAACAAGGCCACACCACTTAATCCCCATCAAGTAGTGTGACTGCGTGATGACCAAGTATTTGAATGTAAGAGCCTAAGGGGGTTATTCTCATTCAAACTACCACATTCCATTCTCTCACATTCATAGGCTTCTAGCCATGTCATAAGGCAAAAATGCATTCAGTCCAACTTCAAAAATCCCCATAGATTTCAGCAATCTCAACAGTTTAATAGTCCAAAGTCTCTTCTGGGACTTACTGCAATCTCTTAAGTGTAATCCCCTGTAAAATCAGAATCAAAAAGCAGATCACATGCTTCCAACATACAATGACACAAAAAAATACATCACCATTCCAAGGTGTAGGAAAAGGCACATAGTGAGGAAATACTGGGCCAAAGCGAGACCAATAACAAGCAAGATAAACTCCCAATTCTCCATCTGCATGTCTGATGTCAAGTAGCTCTTGAGATTTCCAACTCCATTCATTTTCAACTGCAACATGCTTCTTTCTCTTGCACTGGTTCCATACCTGGTCTGCAGCTTTCCTTGGCAGGTATCCCATAACTCTGCCATCTCCAACATCTTTGGACTTCCAAGACAATCTAGGCATCACCTTCATAGTTCCATATAATGGCCAGTCTGGGCCTCCATGCTGTGATACCTCAGACAATTTACCTGGCCTCAGTGGCTTTCTTTAGACACAAGGGGAGATTCCACAAATTCTTTCTTATATCCTTGACTCTAAAGCCAGAAGCACTACATGTCTGAAGGTGACAAGTTCTATTGCTTAATGGGGCTGGAAATTGACCCTCCTTGTACAATTATATTTGTATCATCTTTCTGTTGTTGAAAGTTTCCTTCACTGACATATATATATTATATATATATATATATATATATATATATAAAATGTGTGTGTGTATAATGATGTATGTTATATATAATATGTATATTATAATATATAAGATATGTATATATATTATAATATATAAGAATCATTCTGCTTTTTCAAGTGAATCCAGTTACCTCAGCAGTCTTTTACATAGAGCTACAGTATTCTCCATGTTTCCTAGATGCCATGAACAAATGTTATTCTTGTGAGAACCATGAGAAGACAGTCTAACACATATAAGGCTGTACCAGCATCTGCATTGGTAAGTAGTGCTTTAGGAATATGTTGTAGTTGAAATTTTCTTGGGTGTTATGGGAATGACGTATTTTGCATCATTCATTTAAATAAACACAAATTATGAAGTATAGTAAGCCATTTTTATATTGTCCTTTTCTCTCCCTCTTTTATCTAGGTTAGGTCTGTTAAACATTTTAGCAGTGAACTTTTCAGTTGCTAAAAAACAAAAAACAAACAACAACAACAACGAAAAAAAACACTTATCAATTCCATATGCCTCAATTCTAAGATAGGTTCAAAGAATATTTTTCTTCTGGCAAAGCAGGAGATGGCAAAGTATTTAAATTAGTTAACCACAGTTACCCTGTGTCACTGATAGAAGATGAGAATATTCATATAATATTGCCCTTTCCCTTTGCTACTTTTCCAAAAATATGTTGGAAGTAATGTTGAGCAAAATAGTACTGCATGTGTAGAGTTTTAAATTTTCCAAAGCCTTTAACAATATATCACATATTAAAACAACCATGATACCTAGGTATAGTCATGGTAAGGGTTACAAAATAAAATACAGAGAGTGTCCCAAGATTTAATAATTTTGAAATAACTTTAACAAAGTTTTGTCTCAACAATTAACAAATCAAAAGCATGTCCTTTCTCATTAAGCCATGTTTTTCTGTGTATCCAACAAATAAAATTTTTCAAAGAAGTGTTTTGATTTAAAAGTCCAAATCTTACCACATGTTCTTGTTCTTTCATAAAGTTAACAAAAGAAAAAGAAATACTATTATTCTTATGCTGTGAAACACAGACATAAAGTGTGTATCATGTAAAAATATCTTAATGTTTTGATGCCTCACTATTTCAATTAAATTATTAAAGACACACATAAACACATGCATTTATAGACATGATAGAAGAAATGAACAGCTAGATCAGATAGATAGAATAACACATAGGAAGATAGATGATAGATATTAGTGATTAGCATTGAGTAAAAAATGAAAACACTCAAGCTTGCCTCAAAGATAGGAAGAAAATTACTAGGTACAAATGAATTACTGAAACACATTTTCTTCTTTCCTTAACTATATGCATAAACTTTAGTAATTTTTTTTATGGTGGTTCTTTTAGCTTATCAGATTGTGACACAGATTCATGTAAATCATTGTGATACTCTTTCCTATTTTTAATGTTTCTTATTACATGATGTATTTCAATGTAAAGAATAATCTTGGGATAGGAAATAGATGGTATTTTTTAGAATCACTAATTAATTTGTATTAGTGTCGCAAATAGGTCTCCCTAAAAAGGTCAACACTGCAGCAAATTTAAAAGCAGTCAAAACTCTATTGTACTTTTTCAGTGTGTCCCTGACAGAAAGCCTCAGAGATATGCAGTGAATTCACTTAACCCCATCATAATTGCAAGACATGCCTTCAGTGTTTTTTTGTTTTTTTGTTTGTTTTGTTTTTTCGAGACAGGGTTTCTCTGTGTAGCTTTGCGCCTTTCCTGGGACTCACTTGGTAGCCCAGGCTGGCCTCGAACTCACAGAGATCCGCCTGGCTCTGCCTCCCAATTGCTGGGATTAAAGGCGTGCGCCACCACCGCCCGGCACCTTCAGTGTTTTGGTGTGGCTCCTAAGCAAACATTTCAAGGAGCACCACATAGAAGTTATACCTAATAATAAAAAAGCATGTCTCCTTCATAGTAACTAAATGGCAGAAAGTTAAGCCTAACCATGTCACTTGGTAATCTCACAATTGACAGGAGTTTGTCTGCAAAAAGGCTGGTATGTTAATCACAATAAACAGTGTGTGTAAAGATACATTGGACTAAAATGGAGCAGTCTAGAGGAGAAATACAAATGTGTTGGTATTGCTGAGCACAATAGTATGTGTAGCCTAAAGTTGCAACTTATGAAACCAGATTTGTCCTAATGAGGTAGATTTTAAGAAACCCCTACTCCATGGCAGGACCTTAGACAGTAGAGGTCAGCTATGGGCATTAGCACACACCTAAACAATAGCATAAACGTAATGATAATTGAAGTGGAGGTAGTGGTAAGAACAACCATAACTAAGACAATGAACATTTGCAACAAACCTGAGACTGTTCTAAGCACTTTGCATGGATTAGCTCTCCTATTCTGTATGCACTGTTTTACTTTATATGTTTAGAGAGATTATTTCTGTTAAGACTATGAAGATAGTTGAATAATTATATAGTAAGGTATACTCAATATAAATATATACTGGATAACTATCGATTTCTTAGTAGGTACAGTCTAGAAGTACCATAGCAGAGAAAACAAGTTTTATACCATAAATCTCATTTACAGGTAAGAACACTGACTCAGAGTTTAAATTGTGTGACTTCATTCTTCTAATGCTTCATCCATTGCATTTTCTCTCTATCATGATTACTTATTCCAGATTTATATGATCAGACATTCAAGAAAATAAATAAAACTATCATGTATTATGAATACTAAATGACAAGACAGATATGCATATGATAAGAGAACCCAGAAGCACATCAAAATCCCAGGGACATATTCATTTGTGCCTACTTTCATTTATTCATATATTCAATAATCATTTATAGAGTCTTTTATGAGCCATGCACTATAAGTTAAATCCTGGGAACACAGAGAAGTGAGCATATAATTGAGTTTGCTTTTGTCCGCTGAATTCTATCCAATTTTCAGATGGTATTTGGTAGGTTGAATCACCTAAAGCTACCTTCTAGGATTATCACATTCACATTCCCAACTCTTTTCCACTTTACAAAAACATCACACACACCATAAACCAAGAAAATTATCAGTCCAGGGAGGCTAATTCCTTCAATAGTGAAGAATTCCTATATTGTCAGCAAGATTTAGCCGATAGGCAATGAGGTAGAACAGCTACAAGCATTTCCACTAATCTGCAGCTTCAGACTGTGTCCCACCTGCTTTCAGGTGGAACACAGAGATGAATAATCAAAAGCTTTCCAAGCCCAGGACATACTAAAACCTGAGGAGGCCATCAAATTTCATATTTGACACATTTGTGTCTCTCGCCCTAACAGACTACTTCTCAGAACCAAGTTTTCTAGACATATAACTTTAAGGGGAAAATATCAATATTTGAAGAAAATAAATGTGCTTGAATGTCATTCTCCTTATGATTCATTTGCTATTCCTAGGGTGTTCTTGAGCAGGGTAAGTGGACTACTGAAGACAAAATAATCCCTAGAATTCTGACATCTTCTATTACCTTAGACTGATTGAAAATCAGCTTCTCTTCTGTTGAGATGAATTACGTGACAGTTACCAGAACAATTCTTCCCAGGGGTTTCCCCTCTCTGAAACCTTTCCCACCCCCACGCCTCAGAAAGTCACTTTGGTGAGTTTCAGTCTATCTTAAGGCATTATTCATAAAACCTAAGGAAACTGAGAGAGGTTTGATGACTCATTTGTAATGATCTGAGGTACCTGAAATATTCTATTCATTTTAGTTTTATATTTCTTTGAAATAAATGTACTTACTGCCCTAAGGGTAACTCTGATATTAAAGAGTCCCATTTGTTACATATATCAGAGAACCTACATCCTCAAAATAGGATTATTTATCAGAAACCTTAACAAAAATAAAGATGATAACCTTTTGGAACATCATGCATTTTTACAATTGATACCACCTCCATTCAAATATTGGTGTAGACTAAATGGCCTTTAGCAGAAATTTCAGAATGTGCCAGGATAATCCCTTTTTCCAAGCCACTCTTCTGTGGATAGGGAGTTTTCTCAATCTGAGTTCTCAATAAGAGTCTTTCCTCTAAGGGAGGAAGAGGTATTGCTGTAGTTACTTGTGGATGTTTATGTATGTTCTGTGTCTTCAGAGCAATGTCAGGTCATCACAGGTTTCAAGTATCTAAGATAAAGTTCAGATCAATTTTATCACACATTCCTTCAAAAAGCCTCAGTCTCCTAAGAGGCTAGGGTATTTTTCACATCCATAATTCACTTTCCCATGACTGCATGTTTCATATGCAGGAAATCCATTCAGCATCTGCTTTCCAAAATTTGGAAATCTGAGTTGAAAAATCAAACTTTTATAAGTGAATGCATGTACTTTTCAGACTGTCAATTCTTGCTCCAAATTCTAGTCTTGGAAAACCTTTACTTTTTTACTATATGTTAAATTTCATAATGACAATATTTCTAAAAAGCTTTGAAATTTTATGCTACTACACACAGAAAAAGAATTTCTAATTCAAAATTAAAATGTGAGGAATTGTTTCAGAATAAAAGATCATATTTACAAGCAAACAATGAAATTTTTCTCTATTGCCAAACAAGGCTCAAGTGGATTAGCCATCCAGTTAAAAATGAGCCTTGCACCAAGTATATACAAACCAAAATTACCTCATTCCATATTTGTCATTCATTGAGTACCGGTCAAGTGATATAATTTTTAGGGTTTTGCTCATCTCTACAATAGTTCCAGACTAACCCAGCTACCACCCAGGCCCACATCCAGGGTTTTGAGTTGGCCCACATCAACATCTACCCCATCTATGACATGCTAGAAAGCATGAAGGTCCTGTGGAACCATTGTTACAAGATCTTCATGACTGGGAACAACAGCAGGATATCCAAGAGGAATTTTGGTGAGGGTACAATACTGATGGTGTAGCACAAGCCAGAGTTCTTGAATAAGACCAACAACTCATTGCAATGAACATGTGCAAGTAAAGCTGTCTGGGCAAAAGGGTATACCACATGACACACTGCACCTTCTAAGGCCACTATGACAAATGAATATATGATGGAGAGGCAGGAAAATAGTGGAGTGAAGTAGGTTTTTTGTTGTGGTTTATCATTACTATTTTTTATATATTTTGTGGATGATAAAGAATGGTATTAGGGTGAATGTTGGGTAAAACAAAGGCAGCCAAAAGAATCCCCAGATTCTACAAGTATCAGCTAGCAAGAACAAATGGGGCATCCCTGATTCCATAACATTAATGATCCCCTCTCATTCTCCCTTTAAAACACCATGTCATCTTTACAAAGTGAAGTAGAGTTCACTCCACTTTGGTCTCTGTTTCCATATTAGGCTAATATGACTGAGGGAAATGGGACCTCACTACTTCAACTGATGTTCCCACTCAGTTTGTCTTTAATAGGTAGCTGACTGGTTTGGTTTCAGTTTGTCAAGTTTTCAGGATTATCAGAACTCATTTCCCAAGAGAGTAGCTCTAACTAATTTACCTATTCATCTTTTCTGGAATATAGTATGTTTTATTTTATACTCTTTTTAATAGTATGACAATTTTTTTTAATATATTTTATGAATTAAGGACTGGGGTTAAGTTTACAAGGTCACTCACTACATGACTTAGCCTACCTATTTTAAAGGAACAAAATGATGGACCAAATGCCCATTACAAGCAAGCAGTAAAACATTTTCTTTTTCTGTACTAATATCTTTTAAAGATACTATTGACCAGTTCTCATTACACCCAAATAGAGATAAGTCATAAATACTCACAGAAGTTACAATTTTGAGACATATGGCAAGACAGATAAATAGACCAATCTTCTATGTTTTTGGATTTAAAATATAGCTTTTTTGGGGGGAAGCATTAAAAACTTGCAGATGTCTTTGATCTTTTTCCTCTAGGTGCTGTACCCACAAATGAAGAGTTTGAGTAGCTTGGATATGCAGACTGTGTTTGAAGTAATGGGATTAAGACTCTATTACCCTTTCTCCATTTTGATGGACTGCCTAATAAATCTTTTAAGCTAACCTTTGGCACCATACCCCATGCAAATCTTTTTCATTTATTTTACTGAATAGGCAGTTTCCCCCAGGTTCAGCTCAGGTTAGACAAATTCATTTATATACTCTTACTCTGAGTTCATCAATGATCTCAGTCAGGGACAAGAGTACAGCTGAATCTTTCTTTCTGAGTTACATTTATTTGTCTATTGTGTGGTCTCAAAATGCCATGGCATATAAATCCTGCATACCAACTTCAATGAGCATGCATGCCACAGGGAAATATGACATTTTATTGCAATGTTTCCCTTTGTTTACTTATATACAACTGAACCTCATTATTTTTTAACTAATGTAATTTATTTTTTTTCACGAAATTACTTGTAATAATAACAAATTTAGGAAAGTATTTAAAATAAAATAAGTTATAAATCACCTGCATTCTTTGAAAATTCAGTGTAAACATAAGTTATTTCATCTCAGATTTATTTATTTTTAGTTTGATTTGGCTTAGTTTGTGACTTTCCTTATTATTGCTTTATTTTGTCTATCTCGGGAGATACTCATTCACTTATTTACTTTATGGTTCATGTTTTCTTCTTTTAAGGAATGTTTTGACTGTATAAATTATATATATATATATATATATATATATGTCTATACATGCGTATGTGCGTGTGTATCATGAATGTAATATCTACTTAATAAAAGCTTTTAATGGTATAACTGATTCACCCATTCTACTTTACTTTAGTACTCAATAATTTCCATTGCTATATGTTAAGCATGCCTACACATTTTCTGTTCTAATTAACATACTACCATTTTAAGTCCATTAGAAAATTCTGAAAAGACAAAAAGACATTGGGGCAATGCTTGTCTCATAGAAACTATATCTCTCCATTAAGTATGGAATGAAATATTAATTAATATACATACCAAACTATGGAACGTAGATTGCTATAAAGTTTTTCTCATTTGTTATATTGCATATGTGTCTATCATGTGTCTGTATAGAGACATATGCCACAGAATTCATGTAGAAGTGGAAGGAGAGCTTTGTGGAGTTGATTTTGTTCTACCTTGATCTGAGTTCCAAGAATTGAACTCAGTGCTTCAGGAGTGTGAAGCAAGCACTTCACCAGCTGAAGCATCTCATAAGTCCTTGTTCTTTCCTATAATAAAAAGAAATCCCTGTTCTACTGGCTCTACATTGACATAGTCTCAAGCTACGATTTAGAGACACTTTTGAACTATATGAATATACAAATGGAATGGTATGTACATAGTATGTACCCCAACGGTTCATGACTAAATGCTTAGCTCTCAGTTTAATGGTGTTGGAAGCTAATGGAACTACTAAGACCTGGGGCCTAGTGAAAAGTCATCGGGAGGCTCATGGCTGCCTACAGGAAGATATAATATTGATCTCTCAGAATGCCATAGATCTTGGAAGAATGGATTAAATCTCCTAACTGTGAATTATAAAAGAGAAGCACAATCCCTCCTACATCTCCTTTTGCTTTCAACATTAGACATACCTCTCTGCCCCCTGGACTCTCCCCTGGCTTCTCCTAGCTTCTTTCCTCCTTCCCTCTGTCTTACATATAATGCTATATACCATTTGGTGATACAATCAGAAGAACATTGTTAGACAAAAATGCACTGCTTTTTGGATTTTCCATTACTTGAATTTTCAGAAAAATACACTTATTTTCTTTGTACTTTATACAACAGATGGTAATTTTTCTTAACAATATAAAATAGACTAAGACATGTACCTTCACTACTGTATAATTTCCAGGCTCATTTACATCAGAATTTTAATTCCCTCAGCTGTTAAAGCATGCCTGTTTGCATGTGGCCTTTTGTAATGATGAAAAAAGAAATCCATTGTAATTGTGAATATTTACTTGCATTAAAATTTGTTCATGTTTAGAAGACCACTTTTTTTTTTTTTACTTTTTAAGGATAAATTCATGGTAATATAATTTTAGACTACGAGTTCAGTTTCTTATGTGTCAACTGTCTTCACTATTGATACAGTTTGTGTGTGTGTGTGTGTGTGTGTGTGTGTGTGTGAAATTCAAAAAATAGTGAACATATATTCATGATTTCGGTAGTATGTGCAATGTGTATAACATGTTTATATTTCTAGGTTTGGTCCAATATAGTAATATCATTGTTTTTAGCCTCCTCAAAAATACTATATGAATACATATTCTAAGGACATTGATTGCTTCTTTGGAAGAATGCCTTTTCAGAGATGTTATAGATCAATGAAGGACCACTAGCAGATCATATACCATGTCATTACTATTCCCTTCTCACTCCTGTCTTAGGCTAATACCCCTTAGAGTACTGTATAAAAGTTTTATTGGTTCTACTACATTTTGTCTTCTAGGGTTACTTTTTACACTAACTCAAACATAGTGAAACTGATGCCCTGGATGGTACTGAAGTAATATTGCCTTCAAGTATATCTATCACAGGAATTTAATTCTGATTTGTTTTTATCTGAGATCACTAACATCTGCTAAACAGTATTGTAAAATGTGTTTTGTTTTAACAAAGTAATATTTCTACAAAGTCTTCAACCTTTCATATGAGTACACAAATAATGTTTTCCATCTATGAACCACTCTCATGTTTCCATGGTATTAAAACATTTTATTTGATGTTTGTTATACTACAGTGCTTTCTGAAACTCAAGTAATAAACAGGGTAATTTACACTATCTTTCTACAAAATCATTCTTATTTAAAATATAGCAATTAAAATTATTTTCAGTATAAATCACAAATAAAAAACCAAAGGCAAACTTTTTGCATGAACAACAAATAAAGCATTAAATATTATCTTCAAATTAAGTAAAGTATAAGTATAAAAAACAATACAATATACTACATTAATGTATTCAATAGAATTGTTTTAGAGAAATTAAATGTCTTTTATAATGTGAATATGAACTACCTGAAATGATACATGTATTTAGCGCACAGGCATATTTTCATTTTCAAGTACACTTGTGTTATAAATCCACTGAAAGAACTTAATTATTCCACTGCTTTTCTCTATGAAAACGTCACAGAACACTAATTTGTGCATTATAATCATACTTTTCCCACCATCCTTGTTTAGTTATGCTTTTGTCTCATCAGTATTTTCCAGTTTGAAAAATATAGAATTCTGTTGTAAATACTCTGTTTTCATTTTTTTTTTTTTACCAAATCACAAATAATTCAGAGCAGAAGTTCATCGCTTTTTGGAATTTGCATCAAAACCCTTAGAAAGCAACTACTTTGGTATCACATTTGAGTCTCGAGTAACAAGATCCATCTATAAGCTTGAAGTAAGTATATTCATTTTGGCGACTATGAACTTCTGCTCTGCCTCACTTATAACACAGTATTAGAGCAAAGATGACGTGGTTCTGTTGCTACTCCATGAAAATTAGTTAGAAAAGCAGTAAGCAGTGGCTTAGAGGTTGGTAGTGGTGCAGGATACAGGACTGAGTTGAAGTACCTATGAAGGCAACTATCTAGTGTAGGGTATCTATAGTGTAGCTGACAGAGATGTGAAAGACCCTTGTGTAAGCAGCCAACAGCAGAGTTAAGGGATTTGAGTATCAGTTCAAATTTGATATTGCCTGAATGACAGAAGTCCTACAGAGAGACAGTGATGCAAATTGGATTGGTAAATAGGTAAATGCTGCCAGGATCTTACAGATACACATGGAGATGCTAACAAGCTATCAAAATTATAGCACTTGAGCCAATACAAGCCATACATAGTCTTGTAATGCCACATGCAAGTAATTTGTGATAATATTCACGAACTCTTCTGAATTTGGCTCTTCCAGGTTTTTACTGAACAGAGCAACTCCTAGACACTGAAAGGCAATGAATCTTACTAAGGAATGATGCTTCTATTCATATCCCTTTTTGAAACCAATAATATGAGAACCTCTTATTCTCTTAAAGCTATGAATTACTTAATGTCTTATATTGGGTTGGGCAGGATCATATATGGGGTAAGAATTTAAATCTATGGACATTATTGCCTTGATGATTATAAGATCCATCAACATAGAAGTAGAATGAGACTGAGAAGAGGGGAGAGCAATGCAAAGCACAATGGGAAAGTTTTGCATATGGGCAACTGGCACTCAGTGATGATTACCACCTCTGAAAATGGCCACCACAATAGTCCTTTTTGAAGGATAACTTTCAGCTTTGTTTTTCCCTTATCCTCTATCCATAACCAAAGAAAAGCACCATGGATTCAACATTCCAGTGTATTGTCCTCTTACATGTATCAGGGAAAACCTCCAGTGCTTGCAAGTAGAAAACATCCTGTAAAATGGGACAACAGATGTGACATGGGCAGCCCGCTAGATTCTACACAACGCCTATGGGCACCTTTTAGTGTCTACCACAGTTGTTTCATTTTTGTTGCCTTTTCTTCCCTCATCTTTTTACATTGTTTCAGAATTAAAGTTGCAAGTGTGCTCTAGCTTGGGTAAACATCACGGAGATGTGTAATGGGAATAAGAAGTTCTAAATGGAGGAGACTTTTTATGCATGTTTTAAGATGGTGCCATGTGGCCTGTTCATACTTGCCAGGTTTGCTTTGATTTCTCCTTTTTTGGGGTCCCCCTCAGTAGCTTGAGTATTGTACTGCCCTGTCATTCCTCAAACTTCTCAGTACAATTATCTTCAGAAAGGGCGTGTTTTATAACAGATTATCACTTTATTGTAAGCAGTAATTGGCTCTTTATTCATCATTTTATTTTAGATATTACTTTTTACTTCCCAGAGTCAGTAAATGTTCATGAAATACTTATTTGTTGAATAAATAAATCAATGTGTTCATTGGCATTAATCATCTTATTCGGAATCTGCTTCCGCTAGTCAGTTTAAATGCCTTTACTTATTTTTTTTCTAATTTTTAAAGGGGTTTTGTTTTCTGACAGTGATTTAGTTCTTCAGTTACCTTTGCATTATTTTAAAAATGAAGAAGCTATTTCTGGTGAAAGGAAATAATGAAGAAAAGAAAATATTCATTAATTTGAGTTTTGAGAGGATCAAATTGCTTCTGAATGAAGAGGGATGAAACTCTTAATAGCTACAATGTGCCACAGATATTACTTCAAGAGATATTATTGGAGACCCCATGCACTGGGCACACTTGAGGCTGAGGCAGGAGAATCATGATTTTAACATTAGCCAGGGATATATAGTGAGATGAGAAAAAGAAACATATATATATATACATACATACATATATATATATATATATGTATATATATATATAGAGAGAGATCCCTCTTGTGTCCTATGTGGACACAACAAAAAGAATGTTATCAAGGGAAAGCAGGCACATCATACACAGAACTTGAAAAAGTCTAGTCCTTGGACTGTAAGAAATAAATTTATGTTGTGTATAGGCTATCTGATTTTACACACACACACACACACACACACACACACACACACACACACACATATATATATATATATATATAGGCTCACTCACTACTATTTTATGTGCACACAATTAGCTCATCAATTCTTAAGATGAAATGATATATACAAATTTCAAAAGATAAATACACTCATGTGCCCCTCCCCCATCTGCCTGATAAACAGATGGATTTTGAAGTGCAATCAAACTCTATTCTCCATATATGAAACTTCTAAACAGATTATAAGATACAAAGCAACAATGCTCTGTGCTTTCTAGTTCAAACATGCATTTGTTTGTTAATTTAAGTATTGATCGATTTATAAGATTTTAGTACTAATAGTTTACACATGTTTGTAACATCTATATATTCATATATTGTCTACGTTTTAAGCAATTTATGGTACAGAGTAGCCACATTTCAATAACTTCACACAAATTGATCTCACTCTTTAAATATACAGTACAAAATTTCTTGTTATGGATTACCATCTACCTATGCACACTTAGATTATCTTTCTTTCCGTCTACTTGTTTTCCCTCTACCTAGATATAGGGTGAGTCTCTCTCTCTCCCTCTCTCTCTCTCTCTCTCTCTCTCTCTATATATATATATATATATATATATATATATATATATATATATATATATATATAACAGTGAAAATATGCAAAGAGCACACTTCTATTTTTCTTTTTTTCTATAAGGACACACTTCTTGAAGAATTGCTAAGTACAAATGTAAATTTACTTTTAATTTTGAAAAATCATGTCAAAGGGGCTGTGCTGACTAGTTTATATCTACTTGACACAAGTTAGACTTATCTGGGAAGAGATATCCTTAAATGAGCCATCAGATTGGCTTCTAGGCAAACCTATGGAGCATTTTTTTGAGTGATGATTGATGTGGGAAGGCCCAGCTCACTGCAAGCAGTGGCGAACCTGAGAAAGCCATAAAGAGGAAGCCAGTAAGCTGCTCCAGGGCCTTGCTTCAGTTTCTGTGCCCCCACTTGCTTTGAGTTTCTGCCCTGACTTCCCTGACTGATGGGCTTATGTCATGATGTTTATTACAGCAATAAAAACTATAAAAACTGACCCAGACACCCTGTTAGTTGTGCCATAAACCCCATCCAAGGAAGGTCTGAGGAATCTGGATGCAGACATCCACGGCTGGGCCCCTGGTGGAGCACTGGGAGTCTAATTAGTGAGAAAGAAGAGGGTTTATATGAGCGAGAATTGTTGAAGCCAAGGTTCGATAAAGCACAGGGACAAATAACCAAATGAATGGAAGCACAGGATCTATGAACCAAAGGCTGAGGGGCCCCCAACTGGATCAGGCCCCCTGAACGGGTGAGACAGTCATTTGGCTTGATCTGTTTGGGAGGCAGCTGTGTGTTGGTGCCAGGTCCTGGGCTAGTTGCATGAGTTGGCTGTTTGAATCCTGGGACCTATGCAGGGACGCTTGGCTCGGTCTGGGAGGGGGGGACTGGACCTGGCTGGACTGAGTCTACCAGGTTGATCCTGGTCCTCGGGGGAGACCTTGATCTGGAGGAGGTAGGAATGGGGGGTGGGGTGGGGGGAGGGGGAGGGGGGCGAGAGTGGGAGAACAGGGGAATCTGTGGCTATTATGTTGAACTAAATGATGTTGTAAAATAAATTTACTAAAAAAAAAAAAAAAACTATAACTGAAACTGATATTTGAAATTTCTGAACAATTCTTTTCTTGGCAAAATATACATCACTTATATTTATTCTTTACTCTCTATTTTGCATAATTTTCTACTAAATTTTTTCATGAATTTTTAAATTTCGTAGTGTTCAAAAGTTCTAAATTTTATTGTAAATATTTTAAAATGCTTGTAAAACAAAATGGAATTTTCTATTTTATGTAAACTATCAGACTTACAGAAAATATTTATTTTTGCTTTGTGGCAATGAGAATGCTAATATTAATACTGACAATCTTAGAAAGATTATTAATGTCTTTAACAATGTGATATACTAGTAAAATGTATCTACTAATAAAATGATATTTTCCATAAACTATTGAATCTTAAAAATTCTGAAGATATTGGATTTTCATTTGTTTTCAATATGTTTTACATGTAGGCTCCCAATTTCTGGAGCATTATGTGTTATCCTGCTACCTTTTTCATATATATCCTCAAATGCATACATCACTCACTTCCTGAGTGACACATTGAAATATAAAATACAAGCTAATAGTAACCAATTTGGCAGCCTACTTTACAAGATTATTGCTTCTCTGGTACATTTATTTCCCAAAGAAATTTGTTCGTTCTCTCAGAGATTAAAAATAACATTCATCTATAAATTACATCTAAGGAGATGAGATGATTATGATTATGAAGTTCGCCTTCATACTATTTTTAAATGACATTGTTTGACATTATTTTAGAGGTGAAAGAAAAATAAAAGCATGTTTTGCTGTAGGTATCAATAATATTAAAAGCAAATGGGTATTTTAACAAAGTAAATGATAGTTCACCATATCTGTGCTGATTTTTTTGTGTGTGTGCAAATGAAAATGGACATTCTGACTGGGATGAGATAATCATATTTCATTGCAAATGTGTCTGATATTCTCAAAATAAAGGAAAATTAAAAAGAAATATATTTTTTAAAAAATTCACGTAAAGACTTACCCATACAAAGTGGTATGTGAGAAAATAACTGACACTTTGTGCTGAAAATTTCAAAGGGAAATAATTTACCAAGTAAAATGTTATTAAATCATTTTTTGTTTTCACTATTTGGTTGGATTTTAGGCACAATCCATCAGATGGAACTCATGCCTGATGCTGCTCAGGTATCCAAGAACTAGAGACTAGATAATCCATAGACCTGTAATTCTACTGCTTTGCTATAGAATTAAAGCAATAAAATGACTCCTAATGACATTCTGCTATTTTAATAGATCAACATATTGCTCGGCCATTTTCAGAGATGCTTCCTCCTTCAGTAGATTGGAGAAAATAGAGACCCACAACTAGGTAATGCACAGAGTCAGAAACCTTGGAACACTCAGTCCTAAATGGAAAGTTTCTATCAAATCCCTGCCCTCAGGACTCAGGAAACCCAGCAAAAGTGAAGATGGAGGGATTGTAACATACAGAGAAAATGGAGGACATCAAGGAAAGAAGGCTAGACACAGCAGGACTGATGCACATCAGAGACTGTCAGCATGCACAGGGCCAGCACAGGGCTAAACAAGTTGGGGTTCCAGCCCTAAGAGTGGACATTTTTGCAAGTCTCTATCATCAGCCAGGAGCTATGTCTAGCTGACAGCTGCCCCCAAAGGAAAATTTTCTCCAATGGAATTCTACTAGGGATACAAACCATGCTTAAGGGAAGGGCCCAGGCCCAGCAGTAGATGGACAATACAAAATTAAAACAATGGTGTTTGGGGAGGTTTTTGTCTTATAATGCTTTGTGTGGGCATTTGTTGTGTGTTTGTTTGCTTTTGTTTGTTTGTTTTAACTTACAGGTCTTTTGCTTAGATATTTTGGCTTCCAATTTTGAGCTTTTTATGGGATTGCTATGTATGCAAGTTTGTGTCTCTGTACCTGCATCTTTTCCTTGTGCTTTTTATTTGGCTCTTTTTTATTTTCTGTTTGTTTGTTTGTTTGTTTTAGCTTCCTGTTTGTTTTATCATGAAAGGGAAAAAGAAAGGGTGCAGATTTGGGTGGATGGTGAATTAATAAGGATCTAGGAGGAATTGGAGGAGGGGAAACCATGATTAGAATATATTGTATCAAAAAACCATCATCAAAAAATTAAAATTATATGAAAATAATAATTTGGATTTTTTATTCTAACTAAATGTGAATTCTAAACATCTTTGATGTGAACTACATTCTTCAAGAGCCTGTTCATGATTCTCTTTCTCAGCCCAATAAGCTTTATTTCCCCATTCTCACAGTATTTTGATATACTGTGAAACTTACATTCTGATTTGTTATATTCTGTTTCTAATAATATTTCAGGAATCATGTGTTTCTGTGTGTATATTTGTGTGTGTGTGTCAATGTGTGTATTTAGATATATTTCTGTGAATAGTTAATATATATTAATTATAATTTCAATTTGATTGAACAAAACGCAGTGGCCAAACATATTAAATCTATCAAAAATCAATGAAGTCTTGAGATACATTAAAGGACATTTGATTGGCTTATATATTTAAAGCTCAAGGGGAGGGGAGTTAGACATAGTGGGAAAAGATATAAATGTATATAAATATTTGCTGAGTAGTCAAAGTAACACTTGTGAATGTTATCTACAGAAAAGTTTTACAGCAAAGGAATGAGAAGTAGCATGTTACTTTCTGGGGATAAATTATTATGGTTTGCTATGTATAAGTTCTCACTTGGTTAAATTACAGTTATCACAGTGTCTTTTAATCAGCAATTAGCAACATCCATAGTTAAGAAGAACTTTTCATGTCCAGAAAGCATTTCTTTTAATCATGTCTAATTAATTTCAAGATGAAAGCCTATGCTCATAAGAAAATACATCTTTGTATTATGATGATTTGGAAATCAGCCTCCAAACTTGGAAATATTGAATGATGAGGGGAGGCTTTTCTCTTTTGGCTTCACCATGAGTTCATAACAACTTCAGTGAAGATCATATCACAGAAAGGATGTAAGTTTTCTATTTCTATGGCTAGATCTCAAAACAACAGGCAGTGTCTTTTTTTTTTTTGCTACAATACATGTTGGTTATAATTAGGAGCTATCATGTAAGAAGTCTAGTGACTCTGATACTCCCATGAAATGAGGAAGTCAAATGACCAAACAGTTACATGTAGTTTTTCAGGATTTTATCTAGCTAGTGATTTTCAAATCTTCAGGAACGGAGTTCTAGATATCACAGATAATAGTAGACAAGTCATCTCTGGTATATCCTATATGAATTTCTGACATTCAGCATCTATGAACATCATAAAAATCATCTTATGCTGCCGAGTATTAATGATTTAATAGGACATATTTTTACTTCTACATCTTCATAAAAAAGACATGTGCACTAATAGGATGACAATTGTATTTTAGTTATAGTAGAAACACAGTTATGGAAGGTTGAGGCAGAGAGATGGTGCCAGGCGCGGCCATGAGTACCAACATGTAAGATACTGGTAAGCCACAAGCCATGTGGCAAGGTATAAATATATAGAAATGGGTTAATTTAAGATATAACAGTTAGCAAGAAGCCTGCCACGGCCATACAGTTTGTAAATAATATAAGTCTCGGTGTGTTTACTTGGTTGGGCCTGAGTGGCTGCAGGACTGGAGGGTGAGACAGATTTGACCTGACCATGGGCCAGGCAGGAAAATTCTAGCTACACTTGTGTAAAGAAAGAAAACAGAAACTAAAAGCTACAGCTAACCAGACTACTTTTTGAAATATTTAAACAGGCAAATTCATAGGAAAACAAAAAACAAAAACAGGTTAGTAGATGGCAGATTGATGGGGAAAAGGCATTAATAAGACTGTAATTGTGTAGTTTCTTTGAAGATGATAGAAACACTGAAGTATACATGTTTGAAAGCTGGCTCTTATGATATATGAATTATATTTCCATTGTTATATATTAAATTATATTTCCAATGTTATAACCCTCCAGGATATTCTGTTTCTGAATGAACATGTATCCCCTTGTCTTAGTTAGGGTTTTCATTGCACACAGGCATAAATGGTGCTGGAGAGGTTCTATATTCAGATCCAAAGGCAGTAGGAAGAGACTGAGCCATTAGCCTGGCTTGAACATCTGATACCTCAAAGCCTGTCCCTAGTGACACACTTCCTCCAACAAAGCCACATCTACTCCAGCAAGTCCACATCTAATAGTGCCACACCCTGTGAGCCTCTGAGGACCATTTCAAACCACTACCAACACACACACACACACACACACACACACACACACACACACACACACACACACCAAATTCTTCAGAAGAAAGTTTACATTTCTTTTTGTTGTGGTCACACATTTTAGAAGCAGTTTGTGCTGGCTTTATTTTGTTGTTTTATTTTAGAATTATTATCAACCCTGCTTACATATCCTCTGTATTTTTTCTTCAATTGAGGATTTAAAAATGTATTATTTCCAATTTTCCATGATTTGACAAGCTTTCATATGCAGATGGTAAGCATTTGTTTTCTTCGTTGTTTACAATCATGAGAATGTGTTAAGTCAGTATTTGTGGGTCAAAAATGTGTGGTTCACAAAGACAGCCTTCTTTTACCTTTTTTGCCTCTTAAGATAGTAATTCTTCTGAATTTAATGTAAACTTCTGGCAAAGGCTGTCATGTACTAATGACTTAATGATAAATAAGATAATATGTTTTTATCTGAGTAAAAAATGAAAGACAGGAAAGATAAGTATTGCAAATATTAAATCAGTATGCCATGGTTTTCAGGCACCTTTCTTAATGCTGTTGAAATATAAACAATTGGCCCAAAGTCACATTTAACATAATTAGCAATCAAATTGGTAGCAAATATGCTTATCTGAATCTTGAAACATTACTTTTTCTGGCAATTTTTTTCCTGGTTACACATAATGATGATTATTGCTATAATGGATACTCTCCAATACCTAACAAACTCAACAATGAAATAGTCATCCTGAACTATCAACAGCTGTTCTATAGTAAAAGCAAATTCTAAAAATTACAAAAGAAAGCATGTATTTCCAAAAATGTCACTCTATATTTTTGCTATCAATTTTATTTTCATGTTTTTTTGTTTTAAAAACTTCAAGATACATTTTAGCTATAATATAATTACATCAGTAGCCCCTTCCCTTTTCTCCATCCAGCTCCTCCCATTTCCAGTCCCTCTAATCCCTCCCATGTCCCCATCTACTCTCAGATAAATAGACTCTTGGTTTGGTTGTTGTTGTTCATATATGTACACAAATACATGTGTTTTGTGGTTGTTATTTTTGTTCTTGTTTTTCTGAAATGATGATAAGCAAAGCCTTAGAATTTAAACACAACTGTAAGAGGGTGTGGAAAGTCCAGAGGATAGAGCAGGGATGGCACAAGTTGTTAGCAAAGGTACCAATGAAAACAAGTTTCTATACAACTATAGGGCTTTCCTTTGAACTCTGAAAATAAATACCAGGCTGAGTCTCACATAAAATAATTGTTTAAATAACTAATGTAAAGAATTTATATGTAAGTGTAAGAAAAGAAAAATCAATATGTCAAGCTGAGTAACAGCTAACTAGTTCTTTACCCAGTACAGCAATGGACAAATATCTAGCTATTTTGTCAACTTGTGATGTGGAATGTCGTTCTGTATGCTGTGAATGTGTGTTACTCTGATTGGTTGATAAATAAAGCTGTTTGGCCAATGGTGAGGCAGAATACGTTTAGGCAGGACATTCCAACTAGAAAGAGAGGAAGGAGAAAGGCAGAGCTGAGAGACGCTAGCCACCACCAGAAGAAGCAAGATGAAAAGTACTGGTAAGCCACAAGCCACATGGCAAAGTATAGATTTGCAGAAATAGGTTAATTTAAGATGTAAGAACTAGCTAGTAAGAACCCTGAGCCATTAGGCCATAGAGTTTAAAAATAATATAAGCCTCTGTTTGTTTATTTGGGTCTGAGCAACTGTAGCCTGGGTGGCACACAGGAAAACTTCTAACTACAAACTTGTGTTTTGTAAATTAAATATCAAATACCCCAAGCTAAATGCATCCAGGAAGAACATAGAAAAATTCTGTTGGAAAAGATTACCTACATGGATAGTAAAACTAGTAAGAAAATATTGAATAAGAAAGGTACTTTGTCCCTAGGTATAGAAACAATGACAAAACAATTACCACTTACAGCTGACCTTTACTCAGAAAATCTTTGATAAACAGGACAAACTCCTTTAAAAGAAAAGTCTTCAAAAAGTCAAATCCCATGGTGTTCATATACCAGGCAGTTTGCTACAGGGCAGGAAGAGTGCATTATACAGAGAGATGCTACAGGAACCCAATTATCTTTGAAAAACTTTGGGGCCCATGCAAACCCTGTAGGGTCTGCAGTCTGTGCAAAGGGCAGGCAGGGATTCATACTCTTATTTTCTCTGTAGCTTCCTTGTTTAGAATCTTCCTTCAAGACAAGTGCCTTATCTTTTCAGATTCATATTAAATTTTGTTCCAAGTCCATAACTCCCTTTATCTCAGGAAATTCCAAGTGAATAAGAAGCTTATGTTCTCTCCCACAACTGGCAGGCTCTTTGTACAATTTGTTTTACAAGGTGTCAGAGACTGTTTTATCATTTCACTTGCTTTTAAATGTCCATCTGTTACCACCCAAGTACTTTTCACAAATACATGACCCACAAAGAATTTAGCTTATTTTAACTGCAGTGAGACAGAACTAGTATTTTGAATAGCTTCAGGGAGAAGTCCTCCCACATTTCATCCTAGGATTATTGGTAGAATACACTTTGAAAATTATTTCTTCTATACAAAAATTCTAGAGTAGACAAATGTGGGTGAGCTAAACAAAGATGTTGTAACTTATATTGCCTTAGGGATCAATTTGTAATTTTGTACAAGTAGGGGAGCACTAATTCCCACATTAGGGGCAATTTTTCATTCCATTTAAAATTGGCAATAACAATCTCATCTCATTTTGGTAGAGCTGGATTTTCCAAAATAAAGAAGTGGTCTACTCATTCAGAATGGGGCTACACATACTGTCAACAAGAGTTCCTGTAAAGAATCTGTCTCTGCAAAGGATTGTTGGCTGATTAGGACTTCAGTGATGTACAAAGTTTGAGATATTGAAGGTATTAATTAAAATGACTTTGGGTTATTATTTGTCCCCTTAACAGTCATTCTTTGCACACATCTAGGTCAAACCTAACATCTTCTGACTAATAGATATAAACCTTTTAGAATGCATTAACTTAACAAAACCAGCTTCCACCAACCAAAAGGCAAGGAGTCATCAGCTAGCATGAAACCTATAGCAGCAAACTCTACTTTGTTGCAACTGCCAAGTTAATGTTTCCACCAATGTATTTGAAAAACCCCTTGATTTATGGCTTTCTTTGTTCCATTACTATAAAAACACCACAAAACTGCTATTATATCACAACATGCAATTTGGGGTGGTACTCTACATTTGTGTTCCTGGATCCAGTCCATTGAAATACGGCACCAGAAACTCTTCTTCATGCCCTTTGTGGTGATAAATGTGTTTTGAGTCAACAGTATAAGACCTATTTTCCCTGATTAGAGTTAGTTTACAGAGAAACAAAGGCTTAATATACCATATTCCTGAAACTAATCAATTTAAGATGACCCATTGATATTATTGAAACATTTCTAATACTAAGTAATCTAAACTTGTCTGTCTAGTCAATTTTTTTATATATTTAATTAGTTGATCTATGGTAACCCTTTTGTCACTTACACTGATTTTTTCCTTTGTCAAAATTCCACGAAAAATACTGAAAGTATACATGTGATTAAAAGAATAAATTTATCATTATCCTGACACAAGAAAGTGAATAAGCAGAAGACTAGGGTGTTCATGGCAAAAAATATAGCTATGACCTGATTGTTTAAGAAAACAGAAAAAAATAAACATAACCACAGACACAATGCTAATAATAAACTTCATTGATGTTTCACTCCTATGGCCAACAAATAGTATGCATCCATGGTACTAGTTGTAAATGGAAGTACAGGATACTTTGAAGATACATAATAAGAGAATTGATCTCTTATTTAGAGAATATTCATTTCTTGAAACAATCAGCCCTTCCTTAAAAGACAGGTAGCTGATTACTTTTTTTTTGAAAGGTAAGGATCACTGGAATTTAGTGGTTAGATTATCAGAGAATAAGAAAGGAATAATCACTAAAAGGTAGAGCCCCATTAGTCATTTGAAGTTTTACACATTCATATTATAGCAATTGATTGACATGGAAAATTATAAACACTTGACAGTTGTGGAAATATTCTATAAAAAAATAATGAAAATGAAGTACAGAGTATGAAAAAGGTACAATGGGATAGAAAAGTGAAAGTTTTTCCATAAAATGTCAATGATTTACAGTCTTATAAAACAGCTTGTTTTAATCCAATATTTTCAGTTTCCAATGTTCACTCTCATCATCTAGACTACTAAAATAGCTTCCACAATGAGTTTTTTACTTCTTTCCAGCCCAATTCAGAGAACAAGGATAGAAAATGGTAATTGATCCTTTCCATGCCAATTCTAAATGATTATAGAAGAGGCTAAGAAGAGGAAAACTTAAAACAATGTTTCATGATAATTTTATATGATCTAGGAATCTTGAGATTGAAGCTCCAGGGAGGACTGTGTATTTTCATGTGGTGGTTTGATAAAGCATGGGAAAACAAGGAAAAATAAGATTGGAAAAAATGATTAAACTACATGAAAAAGATATTTCCTCCACAATGGATATAGGAGTCCCTGGGTGATGAGGACACCAACATTTAATTATCTAGAACTTTATCTTTTCTGTCTATTTCTCAAAGTCCAAAGTAGTTTGCTAACCTAAATATGCTGCCATTTCACCAAGAACCCCCTTTTCTATTGTTTTCCCTGTGATGTCTATTTTTTATTTGTTTCCTATTCTTTAACTATCATATTAAAATTGAATGGTGACATGGGTGGGCTGCTTTATATTTGCAATTCCAGCACCATGGAGACTGAGGAAGAAGGATAACTGTGTGTCATCCTGAGTGACACTCCATACCAAAAGTAAAGAACTATAGAAAAAAGTGGATCATTGTTGCCCATTACTTTTTTTCCCTAGATAAAGTTGACCAAGGTTGACATAATTATCTGAATGGTTTTGAGAAAGTTTTTGTATTATGTGATTCAGTAGGCGTAGCCATTTCTTACTTTAAGGGAGCATTTACGTTCTGAAAAACTTAATTCTTTGCTTTTCTAGCTAATGAAAATTATCTTAGAAGTCTGTATTGACAATGATATCATTCATATCAATTCTCTATTCATTGACAAGAGACAAGGACAAATTCTCATGGATTATTTGCATATCATTTTAAGGTATAGTTTATGAATACAATTACCATTCACTATTTGTATTATTATAACTAAACGTTCCTACAACCATGATTGTATTTACTAAGAAGTATTTAAAAATATTTAACATATACCAATGTCCAAATGACTCTAAGCCTGATCAGTTAAAAATAATGCTTATGTACGTATACATAGATGTTTTTGTAAAAAGAAAATTTCTTTAATAGATGTTTATCATTTGAATTTATAGTAAAATAGACAAAGAGGGGCTAGAGAAATGGGTTAGTAGTTAAGAACACTTGATACTCTTCCAGAGAATCTAGGTTTGGTTTCCAGCACCTACACAGTAGCTCACAGTTACCTGTAACTTAGTTCTGGAAAATCCAACACCCTTTTATGACCTACATGGGCACAATAAACACATGGTACACAGACATACATGTAGACAAAACACCCACACATGTAAAATAAAATTAAATAATTCTTTTTTAATAAAATAGGCAAAATGTGAATTAATAATTTAAGCAATGTTCTAGCTAT
This sequence comes from Peromyscus maniculatus bairdii, assembly GCF_049852395.1. NCBI lineage: Eukaryota > Metazoa > Chordata > Mammalia > Rodentia > Cricetidae > Peromyscus > Peromyscus maniculatus. The sequence goes on from NC_134875.1 coordinate 100,910,709, forward strand.
CTCTCTAACAGATTTCAGTGATATTAGGGCACAGTCAGAACACTCGGGTTGACCAAAGCAATTAAAGAGGACTTATATTTTAAAAATCTAATACATTGGAATCTGTTTATGGATTATTATTTAAATAAAAATATTCATGGTAAGTAAAAGCCATGTCCTTTCATAGAAAGCCAAACTGTCTATATTGTTTGAAAATATGTGTTACTAAGCGCCACAGCATTTAATATCAACGACCATTAATAAGAACTGATTATATAAACCTGTTAACTCGCTAATGAGAAGTGTTTATTTCTCAGAGACATACATATAATACTTGGTTCCACCCACCATTATAATATCAAATGAATATTAGTATCACATTTCCTCTGTTATTGGCAGAAGAGAGTTAGTGATACACATTGTCATAAATAAGTAGTTATTTTTATTATACCAACTATCAAACTTCTAAGAAATTTATAGGATTGAAATGCTACTAATAATTTTTACAACATAAGATTTTCAAAAGAGTCAATTTGGAAATTTCTCAACATGATTAACCAGTTAAGACATCTTCTACTTCCTCTTCATTAACATAACAATACACACCAGCAGCCAATAATAGACAACTGAAGATACCTCTGCATGGTGGAATTACCTGATAATAGACAGAGGTTTGTTGTACAGAGTCTAGAACATTGGGAGATTTATTCCTCTTCACCCAACAGAAGAAAGTGACCTGGATCCAATATTTCCAATCAACTACTAGCATTAGATAGACTTGTCAAGGTCTTTTTTTTGCTGTCTAAGTGAAAATGGGTTGACAAAAATGTGGATGTCAGATAGATAGGCAATTATAAACACAAAAATAGGGAGATGAATTAGCTGTCGTGGTGATCTGAGATTCATCTAATAATCTACAAAACTACATTTGGAATAAAACTGTATGGAACCAAACACAATATAGAGCTGAAACCTAAAAATGCTTGCTGAGTTGAATCATTGTGTATTCTGGTTGGAATATTGTACTAGAGTTGTCTAAAATATTGCAGCTGGGAAAAAGAGGGCAAGAATTCATGAATCTTGCTATATTGTTTCTTTTAACTGTGTGTGCATTTGCAACTACTTCAATAACTCCATCAACAGTCAACCAAGATAATTTTGATCGGTTCATTTTATTTCAATTCAATGAGATGGTTGTATTTACTTATTTATTTACTAGATAACTGAGGATCATGCCATTTTGTGTTTATTCAGAGAAAGCTAAATTTTTACCAACCTTCTTAGAATAAAAAAGCATGTTAAATGATGTGAATTTAAGAGCTATTTTCTAACTTATTTGAATGGACCTTGTGTTACAGGAGTGAGATAACCTTGAAAGTGTCCTTTCTATCTAAAGCTCCAGGATTTTTAGTTTTCTTTGAAACTGGATATATTCCTTTACAGTCAGCTAAAGAATATTTCAAATTGTTAAATAAGTTGACTCAGGGTAATAATTAGTACAAATAATGTATCAGCATGCTGGCTTCAAAATGATAACACACTCTTATGGGAAGAGGATAAACAAGATAAGTTGAGTCTGTTGATCACTAAAGGCATATATGTATAATTGTATAATGTATAATTGCTGGAAAGCTATTTAATCTCTGTGCTTTAGTTCTCCTATATATTTAAAGAGAAGTGATAATGGCTCCTTCAAATTAGGGTGGTCATGTTATGTAATTTGTAAAGCCCTAAATCCAGACCCAGGCATAAAGTACTTTCATAAGTATCATTATTATTTTGCAAAGAACATGAATCACATTTCATTACAGTTTGCAGGAGCAAAGGAGGTAGCATTTTGAATTTCTTCTTAATATAAATGATTACTTATCACTATAAACCTTCTAAGTGGCATTTATAACAATATTTTCCATAGAATTTATGTAGTGTACTAGTATAATTAATTCCATGGATAAGGACATAGTGTTCTTTTTCCTGTTACTAGTTTTTTTAATAGCATAGCTTCAGGTCTTCTACAGAAACATTTGATTTGTCACTTAATTTTCAACCTCCCAATATCTAATGGGAAGATGTGCAATATAATTAAAAAGGTACCCATAGGGCAACTAATTCTGAAAAGTGGTGATAAATGAATGAAGGAAGTATGCTTAATTTCATTTTTATGCTTTAGCGATTCCTAGCTTAAAATGATAAGGAAATACTAAACTCTACATCTTTTAAGGAGATAGCATTTTGGTATACAAACATTTCTATGTACGGGTATGTACTTCTATGTGAGTATGCCTATGTACAGTTACTCACAAATATGAATATTTAATTTTTGATCATTTTATGACCTTATAAAAACTGAATCCCTTACACCTTATTATGCTTCTTGTCTAAAAACATGTTTCCTAACATTTTAGACATTTGACATACCTAAATACATACAATGCATTCTGAAATTTGGTCTATTATTATTTAAAAGTACGAATGGTTAAAAATACTATAATTGCTGCAATGAAAAACTCATGGTAATTTGACTGCCATAAATGATGGCATTCCTTAGTATCTACCATAATATATAGAAACACTTATTAAAATACATACATGTTTGGAATATATGTGTACCATGAGAACCCTTTACCAGTTAAAATTTTCAGGACAATATCAAGGAAATTCTCAATTTCTATTACATTATCTTGATTAGAGTTGAGAAAAATAACTTTCAGAATAATAAGTCAGCCCATGGAGATGAGCTCTAGCTAGTTACTGTGGCAAAACCAGAGATGGTTGCAACTGTGGAGCTGAGGGATTTGCCAATGAGGCAGATGCCAAAGCAGATACATACCTCTTCTTGAATGATTGCTGAATCCTATAAAGGTCAAATGCTTCGTGCATGGGTTTGACAACAAAACTGTCTTGTCCCCAAAAGGAATCATTGATTTGTTTGTTTTTAATATTGATGTTCTTGGAAACATATAATTATTATTGTTCTATTGTAGGAAAAATTGTTCTGGGTAGTGGTGGTGCACTTATTTAATCCTAGCCTGGTCTATAGAATGTGTTCCAGGATAGCCAGAGTTACACAGAAACCTGTCTTGAAAAACAAAAACAACCACCCCCTCAAAAAAAAAAAAGGAAAGAAAAATGTATACAAGAAAACTGTACCTTTCCTCTAGCAAATAGCTAGGTTTTTTTTTCTGTGTGTGTGTGTGTGTGTGTGTGTGTGTGTGTGTGTGTGTGTGTGTGTGTGTGTTTTCTGAAACAGGGTTTCTCTGCGTAGTTTTGGTGCCTCTCCTGGATCTCGATCTGTACACAAGGCTGGCCTCGAACTTAAGAGATCAACCTAGCTCTGTCTCCTAAGTGCTGGAATTAAAGGCATGTGCCACCACTTCCCGGCAAAAAGCTAGTTTTTTAAAAAGTTATGGTTTGGCTGGGTTGATGGCTCAGTTGGCAAGAATATATAATATGCAAGCATGTATATCTGATTTTGAATCCTCAGCACCAGTGTATAAAGCCAGACATGAATAGCAGTGCTTGTAAATCTAACACTAGCAGCAGGTGAAAATAAGTGGATCACACGATTTCCCTGGATATTCATTCTAGGAGATATAGGGAGATTTCAGTTTGGTAAGAGACAATGTGCCAAGTCAATAAGGTTAAGAACAATAGAAGAACATGACTGACACCCTGTTCTGGTGTCCACATGGATACCTGTACATTCACGTGAATATACAACACATATGCATAAACAAACAGGTGAACAAGTACACACTGAAAATAAATATTTCATTCTTATAAATTTGTAAATTGTGATTTTTCTCTCTTTATGCCTTAATATTTTCTATCTGAACAATGGGGTGTCACAGTACTATTTTAAGGTAAAAAAGTAAAAGTATAATGGGATATACTTAACATTTTGAAATATTCAGCACTATTAAAGCACACAATTATTTAGTTAAACATATTATCTTGCCATTAATATTTCTAGGATTACACCAAGATTTCTAAATCAAATTATTTTAAAGCTTATTCACAGGTCTTTATTGGACTTTTTTTAAATATAGAGCAAGTATTTAGAAATTTATTTGTGAATTCATTTTTAATATAAAATACTACATTTCAATATTTCAAGATTAAGAAATAATTTTCAAAAAGAAAATCTCCCACTATCACTTTACAGAGCTCTCTAGGTGAGCCTTAGTTATGCTCACTGGAAAGGAATCTTGTATATGTACTACCTTTTACAGCCACATGATGAACATGTAATGACCTTCTTAGTCAAATAGCATCAAAGTAAGCTAAGTTTTGGGGGGCAGGGGAAGAAAATAATAAAGAATCTTCTAGGTGCTGTTTCAGTGTTTAGTTAATTTCCCTCAGTTTCAACATTGAAACAAATATCTGTGATTTGTATAGATATATCGAAACAATTTTAAAAAAGAATAGTTGGGATTTTAGGGGAATGGCTCCATAGTACCAAACAAGCTAAGCATGAAGGAGGTTGAGATTCACTGCCCAGTCTGAACAACTGCAGTATCCATTAGCTTACATAACTGAATGATAGGTCTTCCAAAGAGAAACATATCCATGTCTTCTATTTCATTTCAGTGTACTAAGAGATAGTTTGTAATTCTTTTTAAAGATAACTTTCATCTTTAAGTTTCAGAGAGCTTTGTGTAAAGACATAGGGAATTGGAATATATTTTATTGTGAACTTCTGTGTATTTGAATTTATCAGACAGATGCTTCTGAAATGGCTAATATTTTGGAAAACTAATACTATCAAACAGATCTTGGATCAAGATAGGCGCCAAGGTGATTCTGATATTTCCTAGTAGTCGAGAATGCATGACAAGTTCAGGCCAACAATCCTTCTATGTCCAAAAGGCCTGAGGACTAAGGCTTAAAATCATTTTAGTATATTTTATTTGTTTTTTGCCCCATTTGAATTACACAGGCAAAAATGAATGATATGAGTGAAGCCTTATGGGACCTGACATGCACATGCCTACTATACCTGAACCATGACATCAACAGCATAATCCGATGAATGAGACAATATCCATTCTCATTGTCAGATCCACTAGGTTCCCACTTGGCATTCCTGCTTGCTTGTTTTGCAGTCCTGCCATGTCAGTTAACTGGCTGCCACTTCCTAATAGACCCTGCACCAGTTCTGATTGATGTGTGAGTGTGCAAACATTACTGGCAACTAGAGGCCAGATGGCACATATACCAAGTATAGCAGCCAGACAAAACAGAGGCAGATGCAGAATGCTGTTGGAGAGGTACAATTTTTTGGTGACTCTTTTCCACACCTATGTATATTGACTTGATTTTATTCCATGTTAACCCACAGCAATATCTTCTTTGTCATGTCCCTGCCACATTCTAAATTAAAAAAAAAGATTGTTTTTTCTCCATCACATTCAGTATGAAACAAGGTCTTTTACTCTCAACCTAATTCTATCTTGTATTTTTGAAGAAGCTATTTTGTGTGTGTGTGTGTGTGTGTGTGTGTCTAAAATCTTAGATGAATAAAATTTCTTTGGTACATCATTGGGATAAAGGGCTATGCTTTTTCCCCCAGTTAAAATCTACATGAAAATGTGTTATTATTTGACTATGTCCGCCATAGGTTCAGATATTTGAATATTTGGTCCCCAGCTGATGTATTTTATCACAACAACAGAAAAAGAAACAAGGTCTGCATGTGAATAGTAGTGATGCTAAAAGTGGTAGAAGTTTTCAATATTTTTTTTTGTAAACGAAGACTCCAACCCATGGTGTCCTTAAACTCTTAAGTACCTAAGAATGATGACTCCTCTTCTTCCAGCCTCTACCTTCCAAATGCTGAGATTACAAATACAGGCTATCATGCCTTGTTTATACATTCCTGGGCCTCCCGAATTCTAGGTAAGCATTCTACCAACTGAACAATATCCCAAAAATACATAAATGGTAACCATTTTAAAGTTAAAAATACACTTAGAAACATCTAAAAATGTACATTCTCACGTATTTGCATCTATTGGTCCTCATAGCAAACAATAAAGGTGATATAATATTGTTTTTCTCTCTCTTCACACATTTTAAAATATCATCATGGTAATATTTGTGTGTGTGTGTGTGTGTATTTGTGTGTTTACCTTAAAAAGAGACTTTGTTTAAAATCTGTGTAAGAAAACTCTAATTCCGAAGTACATCTTAAATTATTTTAATTTTACCTCAAAAGTAATTTTAAGTATAATTTACTTATATTGTTAAAGTAATACAAGAGGAACCAGAGTCAGCCATGCAGATATGTTTGACTTTATTTACTGAGATGTTAGTCTATAGACTAAAATAGTACTATACTGTCCTTGTTTAATATATATCTATGTACATATACGTATATGTATGTAATAACAATTAAAAAGAAGCCATGAATTTTAAAAAGAGCAATGAGGGGTATATGAGAAGGTTTGGGGGGAGGAGAAGGAAGGAGAAAATGATGTAATTTACATAAACTAACTCTACAATCACGTTTTTAGTTTGTATATTGCTTTCTGGTACTGAAGCTGGCTTGAATACTATGTCAAAGGAAGAGTCAAGCTCAATTGAAATGTATGTATTACACAAAGTGTGTAACATGGCGGTGCATATGCTAAGAATTTTTAATCACTTTTTCAAGAGGAACCAAATGTTTGTTTTTTATATTTCAATCAAGCAATTGTTTTGGCCTGTTTAGAAATCCAATATTGCCTCATTTGCAATGAAATCAGTCTTGCAGCAGAAATGTTTACTATAACAAACATTGTTTTAAAATAGTTAAACTTAAACTTAGAAAAGGGGCTTGGGCGATGCCCTAGTTTCTAAAGTACTGCCACATAAGTGTGAGGATCTGAGTTCACATACCAAGCACCTAGAAAAAGCCAGATATGGTAGCACAAGTCTATAATCCCAGTACTTAGATGCTGAAAAGGAAGGAAGACACAGGAGATTTCCTGGAAGCCTATAGACTAGCAAGCCTAGTGTATACAGTGGCAAAAAAGAGAGAACCTGACTCAAACAAGATAAGATGTGAGAATTGATACCTGTGGTTTTCTGACATCCACACACATGCTAGGGTATGTAAGTACGCAAATATGTACATGTGCACATCGATTGAAAAATAATAACATACAAAACAATGTAGTAATTAAAGACCAGATAGTCTCCATTTGAGAAACTGTAGAAGCTATCAAAAAATGGAATATAATCAAAGTGTTATATGCTAGAAAATCTCTAATACAAATTCTATAATTCAGGGTAAAAATAATGAAGGGGAATGAAGGAAAGAGTAAAGTGGAATAAAATATGTCTCATAAAACAACATATACCAGGAGAGAAGACTATAAAGTTTTATTTTTACAGCTTTGAGAGAAGCTCAAATCTCACTTGTGACTCTCCAGCTCATGAGGAATGTGGTCATTTCAAACTTACGGCAATAAAAACTTTATCGTATTCCAGTTAAGAACATATGTCAAACAGTCAAAGAAGTAAAAATCAAAATGAAATGTGACAAAACACTAAAAAAATGCCTCTCATCTGACACTACTATTCTATTTTGGTCTGCAGACCAGTCACCAATTTCATTTTGAAAGTCCTCTTTGAGAATCATGAAGCGACATGAATGACCACTCAGATTACTATCAAAGTAAATGTAGAAAAATGATTTACTTTCATCATGATAGCGCAGATACACTAAGGAGCAATACAGAGTCTCAGCATAGACTTCAGAAAATATCACAATTATTATTGCAAAAGAACAGAAGCCCAATTCCTGTAGTTAATAAACTTCTTTCTCTTTCACACAAGATGCATGAAAAAAAGCCATTCCTCTTACAAAATCCTTGTATGGAGTATATTCATTTTAGGGAAAGTGATATGTATTTATGATGAGGGTCAATGTTTTCAAATGGTACAATTATCTTTTAAATCAATATATTATGGGAACTGACACTGAATTTTCCATATTAGTTCTAAGAGGCCATAGTTTTTCCCTCTGTTTTGAAAAGTAACATATAAATACCATCTGGTTAGTATTCAGCTTATTAGTATTAATTAGATGCAATTTGCTACTTGGACAATAGTAAAACTTTGGTGATGTTCTAATTCTCACTTTATTTTCTTAGCTATAGGACCAGAATCTAATTAATCCTATTATTAATAGTTGTTTAATTTTTAGCTATTATGTTTTATAGCCTGAAGGTTTCATAATTCTGTCTGAGAACAAGAACAGCTGACAGCTGTCATCAATTTGTATATATATATATATATATATATATATATATGTGTGTGTGTGTGTGTGTGTGTGTGTGTGTGTGTGTGTGTGTTTGTTTTTACAGTAATTGGATAACTGCAATGTTACTCTATCCATTGATTTAACTCCTTGATTGATGAGCCCATTGTCATGCATGGAATCACTAAATCACTAAAGGGCCAAATGAAAAAACTCCAATTTAGCTTTTAGTTCTGAACATGTACTAAATTGTTTCAGGTTTCTTTTTTCTCATTGAAATTTTGAGGTTTTTTTTTCCTTTCAACACCTAGGGAATTAAAAATGTCTTCTTATCAACCATTACTGTCTTAGAAAAAGAGTTTCTTCTAGTGTAATTAGTGAAAGGGAAAACGTATAGCTTCTAAGAAGACAGATATTCTTTTCAACACATTGAAGTGTAGTTCATCAGCCATTGATAAAATCATATTCCAGATTTATTTAGGACAGACTCCATTGTTTCCAATAAACCTTTTCTCTTTCCAAAAACTGAGGGGAGTAGCTGAAAATACCAATCTAAAATAATGAGAGTAATTGAGGAATTGTTCTGATTATTGCCCAGGCAGGCCTTGAACTTATATGTAGAACCACCACACCTGGTTTGAATGTTAAGATGCATTTATTCAGTTTTAGAATTGTAATTTGCCAGTATTACAACTAACTTTAATTTTAGAAGGTGATCACCCAAAGCGTTCATTACATAAGACATGATTTATCATTGTAGCTCATTACCTATAATCACATTATATCGGTTAGATATTTGCACAGGAGCTCCTAGCCTATGGCTCTAACCCTGGGTGTTCAGGGATTCCTACTGAGAAGGCTTTTAGCTAGAGCTGCATGAAGTGTGAAAGTATGGCTAAAAGCTTCACACGGTATATAAAAAGGAGAAAATTTATGGTTTGTTTTACAATCCAACACAGTAAAAGTAACAGAAAGTTAACAAGAGTACCCATCTTGATCCTATTTGTGAAGCTTCATTCTAGACATTTCAGAATGGATTGCTTAAAACAACATGGATCTGCCCACAAAGAAAAAATTAATTTTCTCCAATGGCATTCACTGTGTACATTAACCACACTTAAGGACAAGTCCTTTTTTCAACAGTAGAAGGCCAATAGAGAAAGAACTCAATGGTATTTTTGTAAACTTTTTAATCATTTTTGTTTGGGCATTTTTTTTTTTACTGGTTTTTGCTCGTGTGTTTTGGTTTCGAGTTCTGTGATTTTATTTATTTATTTTGTTTGTTTGTGTTTGTTTCTTTTACTTTCTCTGTTTTTGTTTTTGTTGTTGTTATAATTGTTATTTATTCTTGTTTATTTGCTTTCTGTGTTTTTTTTTCTAAAGATAGAAAGAAGATATGGAGTTGATTGGGTGGAGAGGTAGGAATGATATAGAAGCAATTGGGGAAAAGGAAACAATAATCAGAATATACTGTATGAAGAAATTCAATAAAAATGGGATTTTTTATTGTATTTGTCAATTTGAGGCTATTTGTGAAGCTTGATGTAATTTCCCATTTGTTAAAATGCATTATTCATTTAATTTTAATGATGTGATTCACAAAGTACACAAATGTAATGCCCTTCCCCCCATTTTCTTCTTGTTCAGAAATTGTACCTTATCTATTTTTTTCTTTAAATTTGCTTGTATGAACAGGTTTAATAAATAATTCACTTTTGGACTCAACACTCTTGCTTAGTAAATAAATCAAATATTTTCACTGTGTATGAAAATGGACTGTTTATCTTCATACCAGGACCTGATGTTTTGGAATTTAGTGCATGTTGATCAAAAATCAAATGTTTTAAAAGGCCAATTCACAGTGTTGATAAAATAGAATGACATTAAATATTTGTGTGATTATAAAAATATTCTGTAGCTGCAATGTCCAGGCTAATGACTGTTAAGCATATACTCCTTTACCTAGAAATGGCCATCTTATTGCTAATTAAAACTCCAAATCAAACTTTCTTCAATCTCAAAGTAACACAAATACATTCATTTCAGTGAATAGTAGGAACACTGGCACCTATTAGTATTATTTGGAGAAGATATTCTATTCTCTATATCCAAACAATTAGACACTTCTGCAAGATCAATTTTTTTTTAAAATATGAACTACAAAAAATATCTTTATCCTCTATTTTCCTATGCCATTAAACAGCTTAGAATTACCTGTTGTTAGTGGTATTATTTGTCTTTTTTTCTTGGAACTATATTACAAATTATAATCAGAATATGGTCTATCTTTTGCTATCCTTTTGAAATTCAACATGATTTATTTTTCATTACAATGACTTATATCAGTGTTGATAATATGAAAAAAGCAATCAAAAGCTTTAGAATGATTTTACTGGTAGAAATATTTTTCAAGTTATTTAATATACTGCTCTAATAGAAACTTATTTGTCTGAAGATCTGTAATACAAACAGCAGTAATGACAATGGATTTAATTATCAGTTTAAAAGCCCAAACAGTTGGAAACAAGACAACCTGAAGCCTTCAAAGCTGTGATAAGATAATAAATACTGGTACATATCCCTCATGTACCTGGAAATGATTAGTGACATAGATTTGTTTATAAAAATGCTTACAAAGTTTTAAATGATTTTAAAATATTTTTGTAATGGAATTTTGCCTTAGTCATTTATGAAGTTAAAGTGTATATTCTAATTAAGAACAAAATATCTTAAAAACTCTCTCATGAGAGATGGATAGGAAAAGGTCAGGGGGACATTATTGCTTCCCCCCGCCTTTTTGAGGGGGGGATTTGAGACAAGGTTTCTCTGTGTAGCTTTTGTGCCTTTCCTGGAATCACTCTGTAACCCAGGCTGGCCTCGAACTCACATAGATCTGCCTGGCTCTACCTCCCGAGTGCTGGGATTAAAGGCATGCACCACCACCACCTGGATCATGATTTCCTTAAATGCAAAGATGCAGTATTGGGTAGTTCATAATATGACTTGAACTTCAACAACAATAAAAAAAATAAGTACAAGTTCTCAGTTTAACAAAAGAATAGATTCTATAATAATCCTGGTTCCCAAAAAGCCTTTGAAAGAGTCCAGAATCTGCTCTAGTTTAATCTTTGGCAGGTTATTTGCATATAATTTCCTCTTCTACAGAAAATATAAATATAAATAATGATTATCTCGAATTATTTCTTTAAGAGTTAAATGAGAATTAATATATTTGCTCTACATTTTAATTTCAATTACTTTGGCAAGATAGATAGATGGATGGATGGATAGATAGATAGATAGATAGATAGATAGATAGATAGATAGATAGATAGATAGACAGATAGATACAGAGATACAGAGATACAGAAATAGAGACATGACAGACAGTCAAGAGCCATCCACTAGTGCAGTTAATTACTGGCTTACACGGTAATCATATTTTTAATTTTTGAGGAACCAGCTCAATTTCCAAAATAAATACTGATTTTCTTTCCTGCTGCAATGGATAAGTCCTTATCACACAACAAAGATAAGTTGGTGATGTGATAAATATGCTAATTAGCTTTATTTAACCATCAAACAATGTATAACATAGATCAAAATATCACAGTGTACTACATAAATATACACAATTATTACTTGTCAACTAAAAATAAGTAAATTAAAATAAAGAAAAAAATAATCCATGCAAATCCATTATGACAATGCCTGACATTAATAAATGCTAGTTATTAGTATTCATTTGTACTTTACAGTCTTTAAGCTACTTTAGATTTTAGGTTCAATGACTTAGTATAATGTCTTTGTTTGCAGCTTAAATTCTATGCAAAGGACTATGCTTTTAGAAAGTGAGCATGTGAGCTTTATCTAAACACCTAGTTGGGTGAATTTTTTTCTTAACAGGACTCTTTTCATGGGACTAACATTTTTTTATTTAACATAATCTCTTCATTAACACTTTGGAAATTTCACATCGTGCACCGTGATTCCACTCCTCTCTTAGTCCCCCTACATCCCCACCTCTCCCCTGCAGCACCCCAAAACAAAATTTAAAAAAACAAAGCAAACAAATATAAACAAGAACAAAACAACCCCCCCAAAAAATATTTCCACTTCTCTTTGTGTGTGTGTGTGTGTGTTTTCGAGACTGGGTTTCTTTGTGTAGTTTTGGTGCTTGTCCTGTATCTCATTCTGTAGACCAGGCTGGCATCAAACTCACAGAGATCCACCTGGCTCTGACTCCTGAGTGCTGGGATTAAAGGTGTATGACACCACCGTCCAGCCACTTTTCTATCTTTTCCACCTCTCTAACACCTCTGCATTCCTTGAGGTGGCATTGGGGGCCTCAATGTGTCACACAGTATAACCTTTTGTCCAATCTGCTTTACTAACAAATGTTCATTGGAATGAGTCACTGGTCTGGTTCAAGGCCTCTGGTTTCTGGTACACCATCATCATGGAGCAGCAACCTTTAATTGTTTATTTTTCTAATATAGACTGTTCTGTTCCTGAATTGTCTTGGCCTGCTTCTATGACATGTAGCCATTTTCAATAGAAATGAGATGGGTATGTGTCCATTGAAAACTAAGGAGTTCTGTGTGATTAGTTCATACAGGACAAGAATTTTTTTCCCATTGAAGAAAACTGTTACTTAAATGCCCTGAGCAGGAAAAGGAAATAAAACTATTCATAGAGAACTGTACAGCAAGTAGAATGACAGTACTGGTTTTCACATAACTGCTTTGATTTCCTAAATCACTGAGAGTTGAAAATTTTTATCTATACCTTATGAATGTGTTCTTAAGAGAGCTTTAGCATGCCCAGAATAGCATTCTAAATTTTAAGGGCAATTACTCCCAAACCAACAGGGTTTTGACTGCAACTCTGGCCTTTGATTTGGTAAATTGTCAATTATGGTTATCATTGTTAGAATTAAACTGAATTAGTTTAAACTGTGACCCACTGATTTTTCTCACTTCTTATGTGGTCAATGCAAACAGTTACATTTAATAGTAGGAAAGCTGAGATGAAAATGTTAAATGTAGGAGTCAATTGCAAGGTCATTATTTTTTTTCTAAGTAATGAAAATATAGTACTTGATCCACTGTAAAATTACCAGCTAATGACTCAGTCCTACAGAGTGGCTCTCAAACCTTGTTCAATGTACCCATACTGATTTCAGCAATGATAAAGTATCATTTCAAAGATTAAATAATGACAAGGAGCATAAATCACATTTTACATGATGTTCCAAAATGAGTTTTTTAAATCTTTCAGGAGAAATTTTTGGATAAAATAATGAGGAAAGCTGTTCAAAGATGAATGACAAATATTTTACAAATTTCTAAACGAAAGAAACAACAGTGAAACATACTACTTTAATCAATATAAGTAAATCAACATTTTATTAATTTAAGAAAACTCAAGATTATTTTCCAAAGCATCCAAACTCATTTTTCAAAAACTCAAAAATTAAAGAAATACTAAAATACACTATGAGGTTGTCATCTAACTTTAGAATATTGAAGCATGTCATCCAAAAATGGTCCACCAAGACAATGATTATTTTGAGTCAAAGGTAATTCAGAAGGAGACATCCTCTTGTTTGTCTAGAAGCTAGACATAAGTTTACAAGGTGTTCTTTCTTTCTACAAGGAAGGACAGTCTGGTCACCAGAAGGACAGTCCGGTCCCCAGAGAAAAATTGTCACTCTTTTTGAGCCTGGAGATGACACAAGAACACTCTACTTAACAAACTGAACTAACCAGTTCCCATCCACTGTTCTCTCTCAGCTTTCCCTCTATTCGCCACCATTAGAGACTCCATATTCTTGTGTCACCCATGGAAAACATGGTTCTCCCTAGAAGATGCTATAGAAGTCAGCGCTTTAATGTACCTCTTTGTATTTTACGCAGTTCCTAGTATTATTGATGAGCTTCTGTTCTCTTCTACACTTGCCATCCCCGCTTCGGTTATAAGATTCCAAGGTAAGAATTAAGAACAAAGGGAAACTTTTCTTTTCCATGACCCAATCTGTTTATTGAATTATTATTCCATTGGTGAAAACGCAAAATTCTTGCCCCCCAAATCTGAATATTATGACCAAACAGCTTTTGGATCATCAAGGAAGAGGGGGAGAGAAAAGGTATTAGAGCCAGAGGTGGTGCTGTTTTCCTGACACAGAAAGGCAGTTATACTTAATGACCTCACAAAGGCTCAAAGCAGACAAAATCCCAGCATGGGAATGGGGCATGAAGTTCCAACCCAGGCTGAGAAGCTACTGGTACTTGATTCCTGCTCAGAGAAGGAGAGAATTTTCTTTAAGGATTTGGCTACTGGTAGGTACAAGGTTTTAAACTTATATATTATCCCCTTTAGTATAATTCTTTTGATAAAAGAGGTTCATGAAAATATTTCACATTCTTTTCTTAGAGTTTTAGCCATTTAAAAATATCTGACTTTACAGTATGATGCAGTGCTCTTTTGAAACAAGTTATATATTTCCCATTGATGCACATTTGAGTCTTGGAAAAAGAGTTTTACAGATAGGAATCTGAAAATTCTTGTTGGACACAAAGAAATTCAGTAAGGAAATGCCTACCATGCAATCACAAGAACCTAAGTTTAGATTCCCAGAACCCATATAAAAGCTAAGAGTGGTGGCATATATCTGTAACTTTAGTGATAGTGGGCAGGGGGAGGGTGTCAGAGACAGACAAATAGCTAAAGCTCATTGACCAGCCAGTATAGCTGAATCCATGGGCTTTGGGTTCAGCGAAAGCTCCTAGCTCATAAAAATAAAGAGTGATACAAGAAGAAACCTGAAATTGACCTCTAGCCTTCAAACATACATGTGTACACATGCCTGTGTACTCTAATGTGCAAACACACACAAACATGCATTCACAGAGACATATTACACACATACACACAGGTAGAAAGAAATCTTAGTTAAATTTGGTTCTTGCTTCTTCTGTTGTTCTGTGAGTTAATTTCTTCATGTTTATTATAAATTATACACAGAAAATTTCTTTATTTTGCATGCATAAATATAGAAATTCCATAGTATACTAATTTACTAAGCTGTTTCACTGGTATTAGTTTCTACGAATGTATATCTTTTTAATGTTAGGGGTGTTTTTGTCTTGGGTAAAAAATACCTGCAGAATGAGATACTGCTGCTCTTATCTTCTGTAACCATCTTCTGTAGTATTATTGTAATTTGGCAGGTTGTCCTGTCCAATAGCTCTAGCATATTGTTATGTTAGAGTAAATACAACTAGAAGATTAATACTCTTTCTCATCTTAATATAAAAATATTCTCTCTGTCTTCATTCAATAATATGATTGTTTTCAGATTGAACTACAATACAAAGTATAATATGCTAAATTAAAGTGGTCAGGACTTCCTCTTTATCATAGTTTTTTTTTAAGTGAAAAGTTGCTTCATTGTGTCAAAAATTAATATTTCACAGTTTAACATAAACAAAACTCTATGATTGCTAGATGGTTTGAAGAATAACACACAACATGAAAACAGTTCCTGAAAGTAATACAAAAGTACATAAGAAAGATGAAATTTAGAAAATATATGTAATGCAACAGCAATAGAGAAATGCTGGTGTAAAATTAAAATGTGAACACGGCCCTGGCTAAACTCAGTGAGTCACAAAATAAATAAAATGACATGAATCTAAGGAAGGTACATGTAGGAAGAAGAGACAAAGATAAAGAGAGGAGGAAGATAAGAGAGGGTAAGAGGAAAGACTAATCAGTATACATTACATACTTGTAAGAGACTGTGCAAAGAAGGCTAATGAACAAACATAAATAAAGGAAAAGAAAGGAGAGAAGTTCTTTCTAAAATCTCACTTCTGCTATATTTGTAACAGCTCTAACGTGGAAATAGCTCACCTTTTTATTAAGTAGCAAATGAATGAACAAATTGTCATTCACTTGTAAAATTAAACAGCAATCAATGCCATAAATTTTTGAAAAATCCACAGAAAGCAGAGAAAAGTGACTGTAGAATTCCAAACATGATGATGAGTACATACATAATGAACAGTTATTCTAGAGTTAAGGTCTTATTAAATAGTGAAAAAAAAAACAGAAACATACTGTTCTAGCCTACTTTTCTATTGCTGTGATTAAACACAGCATTAAACACAGACCAAAAGTAACTTGGAGGGGAAATAATACGTTTCATCTTACACATCATAGTCCATAACTGAAGGAAGTCTGTAAGAATCCAAGGCAACCAGAAGGCAAAAACTGAAATAGAGTCCATGGAGGAATGCTGCTTACTGGCTTGACACCAGTAGCTTAGTCAGTCTCACACATTCCAGGACCATCTGTTCAGGTGTAGTACTGCCCACAATGTACTAGGTCCTCCCACACCAATCATTAATTTAGAAAACATCCCACAGAGATGCCCATAGACAATTTGAGGAAGGCAATTCCTCAGTGGAGGTTCCTCCTTCTCGTGTGATTCTCATTTGTTGCAAGTTGACAAAAACTAACCAGCATACATACTTAATTATATTTGGAAGAAGGTAACAATGTTCTCTTTCACTGAGACTTTTCAATCTTAATACATAGCAAAAAGAGAACACATATGCTAATGTTAAAGTAGTTAGTAAGTTGTCTTTTTTTACAGCTGACATGATTATATACATAGAAAATTTGAAATGACTGACAATAAAACCCCTTGTGAAACCAATATGTATTGTAGAAGTTTTATAATATAAGCTTATACATATAATAATGTAAAAACACTTTCCTATATGTCAGTAGTAAACAAGTGAAATTTAAAATTAAAATTATTAATATGAGCTACCATAGCCTTTTCCAAATGACATACTTAGACAAAAATAAAACAAAATAGATATAATTGAAACAATTATAAGATTATACTAAAAGAAATCAAAGAACAAAATAAATGGGCCCTTGTTTCATTTCCATGGAAATGTAGGTTCAATATTTTCAACATGTTTTCTTCAAATTAATGAATAAATACAGTCCCAATCAAAAGGCCAATACACTACTCATGCTATTAAAGTTTATAGAAAGGAGGTAAGAGACTCAGAATATCATGTATAATAATGACAGAAAACACAGCTAGAAGATTGACAGGGGTTGAAGTATTACCATGAAGCAATCAAGAAACTGTGGTATTGGTAAAAGACAGACAAATAGATCAATGGTCCAGAATAGGAAGCAAAGAATTAGGCCTATGAACAGTTAACTGATCTTTGACAAAAGAACAACAGCGTAAGACTTAAGCAAAACATATTGTGCCTTAGCAACTGGATAGCCTTATTAAAAAAAAAAAAAAGAATCCAGGTGTACATCGTTCATATTTTACAAAGCACAACTCACAATGAATCACAGAACTTTCGTGATGCTTAATTTTAGATGCCAGATTGATGGGATTAAGAAATAAATACTTGGAGTCACAGAACTTCCAACAGTGAAAACTATTTGAGTCTGGCTGGATTAAGTGGGTAAAATCCTCCCTTTATGTGGGTCAATCTCATGCAATCAGCTGGGAACCAAGTGAGACCAAAAACAGAAGGCTAATTGGCCTTTCTCCCCTAAGAGCTGGTACAAACTTGTTCCAATACCTTAGGCTTTTGGGCTACAGTATTGCAGGATTTACACGAATGACCTCTCAGATTTTCTGTCTTTTGTTATTTAACTGAGAATCGAATCATGGTCTTCTTCCCAGACTCCATGTTCTTCAGAATTAGACTGAGCTAGGTATCATCTCAGGATACCTAGCTCACAGATGGCCTGCGATGAGCCTTATCAGCCAGAGTAATTGTGTAAAACACTAAATTCCCTGTCATAACAGTGCACATATCAACTCCTTCTATATCCCCAGAGAATCTTTACTAATGTTTTTCTACATGTAAAATGCAAAACTATAAAAGTCTGAGACTATGATTTAGGGGATATCTTTGGATTTGGTCATTTGTTTTCTGAGATACAAGATAGATTTCATTAAAATTAACCTTCTTGTGTGTGAAATTATTCAAAAGACTGTATTCAAAGCTATGCAATACAGAGAATATTCACAAAAAGACATCTTTTAAACAACTATTACTAAGAATACATAAATAATTAGTTGTGAGTGTGTGTGTGTGTGTGTGTGTGTGTGTGTGTGTGTGTGTGTGTGTGTGTTGAGGCAGGATCTTACTATGTAGCCCTGACTGGTTTAGACCTCACTATGTCAACCAGTCTGGCCTTGAACTCACAGAGATCCAGCTGCCTGCTTAGATTAAGGCATGTGCCATCATGCCTGCCTATGAATAATTCTTGTTTTTGTTTGAGGTTTTTGTTTCTTTTTTTAATATATATATATATATATATATATATATATATAATTTTTTTATTTAAATTTTTTTTCTGTCCTTTTACATACCAACCCATTCCCCCTCCCTTCTCTTCTCCTGCTCCCTCCAGCTGCCCCATCCCACCACCATCCCCTCCTCATAGAGAGTAAGGCCTCCCTTGGGTAGTCAACACAGGCTACTATACCATGTTGGGGCTACACCTAGCCCCTCTCTCCTGCATCAAGGCTGAGTAAGGCATTGTGCCATAGAGAATGGTGTCTATAAAGCCAGTTTGTGTACCCAGTATAAGTCTTGGTTCCATTGCCAGGGGACCCACAAACACATCAAGCCATGCAACTTTACCCACATTCAGAGGGCCTAGTTCTGTTCCATGTAGGCTCCCCAGCTGTCAGTCCAGAGTCCATGAGCTCCCATTAGCTTGGTTCGGCTATTTCTGTGGTTTTTCCCATCATGATTCTGACCTCCCTCTCTTCAACTGAACTCCAGGATCTTGGCCAAGTGCTTGGCTGTGGGTCTCTGCATGTACTTCCATCAGTGAATGTTAGAAGCAAAGCAAAGGATAACCTGGCTAAAATACACAACCCCAGAGAAGCTAGGTAAAGAGGAGGACACTAAGAGGAACACACATGGGTCACTCCAGAAAGGGGAAAAGGTTAAGATCTCCTGGGAAAACTGAGATGGGGGGATAGATGAGAGGGTATGGGAGGAGCTGGGAGGTGGGAAAATGGGGGAGAAACAGGGTGGGAGAGCAATGAAAGAGATATCTTGAGAGAGTGTACCACTACAGGGGTGGAACCCCAGGAACTCACAAGATTGTCCCCAGCTAAGACTCATAGCAATAATGGAGAGGGTTCTTGAGCTAGCCTTCCCCTGCACTCAGATTGGTGTCTATCCTAATAGTCATTATAGAACCTGTGAACAATTCTTATAATTTAACAAAACGAGAACAATGAAATTGAAAAAGGATGAAGGACCTTAACAAAAATCTTATCAGAGAAGACATAGACATAATAAATGAACATGTGAAGTGATATTTTATGTTCTACCCAATCAGGACAATGAGAATAAAAATGAGATACCATTACATTTCTATTAAAATAGCCTGAATCTAGAATACTGACACCACCAAATGCTGGTATGGATTTGAAGTAGAAGTCGCTTTTGTTGCTCTTTGGAATATAACATGATTCAATTACTTTACAAGAAAGTTTGGCAGTTTTCTAACAAAATTGTTAGGATACTCTCATAACAAGAGCTAGTCATTGCATTTCTTGTGTTTTTGCCAAAGGAGCTGAAATCTCTGCCGTTATCTGATCTTCACCCTATTATTTATAGAAGCTTCATTTACTATTTCAAAACTTGAAAAGAGCTAGGATGTCCTTCAGCATGTGAATAGATAAACAAACTGTGGACCACTTGGAAAAAGGTGCATTAATAAATATAAAAGAAATTAATTATCAAGTTATGAAAAGACGGGGAAGAACTTTAAATGCACAACACTAATCAAATAGCTATAAAAAAAACTAAAAATTTGAAGATTCTAAATGCATATCATTCTTGAAAGCCAAAAATATGGAAGGTTAGTGGGTGGCAAGGTTGGAGGAAGGGGAGGATCAACTAGATGTACACACAGCTATTAGGTGACATTGAAACTAATCTGAGATATTTTAACAGATGTTCATGGGATTATATATTTGTCCAAGACCATGCAACACAAGAATGACACCTAATTCTAGCTAACCATAGACTCAGCTAATAATGTGTCAGCATGATTCACAAATGTTAAAAACATTTGATGCAGAATTGGTAATCGGGGAGATTAGGTATGTATAGAAGACAGAAATACATGAGAAAATTATCTTCCTATCTGTCTCTCAGTTTTGCTGTAAGACTAAATCTGAGCTAAAAAGTACAACCTAATATTTTAAAATTAAAAAATCATGAGTAGTAGAATAAAATATTTTTGCAGTATGATAGTGTAAAATTCACCTCCTTTGTGTCCATTTTTAGGCAGTGAACAGAGGCTATGCTTTACTAAAAATGAGGAAAAAAAGAAAAATGACACAGGGTAGGGATTGAATGTGGAAGAAATGAAAAGAGCGGTATTAGAAGAGCAGATGCTGCTTATCATGCCCAATATCAACCGTTCTGGATTTCTATCAACAGATTTGATTTATTGTCTTAGTTTGAACTCCTTAAGGCTTAGATAATGGTAACCATTCCTGTCTTCTTAAGGATTTATATCAGGATCCTTCCTTCATTTACCCTCTTCTTTTGATCCACTCTGTAAATACCTTCACTCCTGGGTCCTGCATATTTGTCTAAGAATTTCAGCTGAGGTACCTTTGTTTGGCCTGCTGGCCTGCCTGCCTGCCTTTCTTCCTTCTTTTTCTTTTTTTTTCCTTTCTTTCTTTCTTTCTTTCTTTCTTTCTTTCTTTCTTTCTTTCTTTCTTTCTTTCTTTCTTTCTTTCTTTCTTTCTTCTTCTTTCTTCCTTCCTTCCTTTCATTCCCTTTCTTTCTTTCTTTCTTTCTTTCTTTCTTTCTTTCTTTCTTTCTTTCTTTCTTTCTTTCTTTCTTTCTTTCCCTTTTAATTTGTACTACTAAAACTAGCAAACACAATCACAAATCTGTGTTTTCCAACCTAATAGACATTGCTTTCTACACATTGCTTGTTAAAATCCAGCCAATTCCCATATGCCTTTTAGCAAAACATTGTTTAACTAAAATCCATCAACTATCAAATCCTACTCAGCATCATAAAAAGGAGAAAAAGACACAGCAGCCTGAAGCACTGACTCAGAAGACTGCAAGTCTTTTCGCCTGCATTAAAATAATAACCAACACTAATTGAATGTTTACCATGTGCTAGGCATAATTTTATGTGATCTACAATTGCAACAGCTTTTAATACTGTAAATAAATATTTCATAGAGAAGTTGGGCCTTAGAAAGCCACTGTAACTCCTTAACTTTCGCATACACTAAAAGACAAACAGGGAATTAAATGCCAGTCTAACTTGCTTATCTGCACCTGATACTTATTCTCTGCCTGTCTCACAACCACCTCAACTTGAAAATGTCAGTGTATCAAACTATAGAAATGAATTCCTCTAAACATGTCTTCCTATTTTCCACCTCTGTTCCTACGTTCATATATAGTTCCGTATCTGCTCAGTATTCAGAGATACTCTGCAACAATCAGACGCATTATTAGTCCTTTCTCCCCTAACATTAACACAATCCTATCGTTTTTAATAAACCCAATAAACTTCTACCCATTTACAGCTTCATAGCTTTCAGTTAATTCTTGACCATTGTATGGTTGGTATGTTATAAATGGATATTTGGAAGTCATGTGTCATTTTTTAAGTATGTTCTGTTTTCAGCACAATGTTAGATTCTGGGTAAAAGTCATGTGTGAAACAAGAAGAAAAGTAGAACCAGAAGATAGGTCTGAAACAGTGACTAATATGCTCAAGGGTTTTTTTTCTTCCTTTCTCCCTTCTTTCCTTTCTCCTTTCCTTCTTTTGTTCCTTCCTTTCTTCCATCTGGTGCAAGCATTATTGCACACTAAAAATATGCTTTAAGAAGTATATAAAATGATATCAAGGTTCATATTTTCAAAGTATTCAATAGGCATAAAAGTTACAGAAACTCCAGTTATAATGTAATCATAAGATTCACATAGTAACCAATTTTAAGAATGAAATTATATAGATTTATGGACAGTGAACATAGAAGTCAGTAAGGAAGGCAAATATCACATTAACTCCAATGCATTTCTACTGGTTACATACACATTAACATATAATGCAAAAGGTCCTCATATTTTCTCTTATTTTTTTCAAAGTGGAGGTTAGTTTATTTTTCTTCTGGGTGTAAGTTGCAGGAGTTGAAAATTAATACTACTACCACTGAAACATACTACAAAAAATTTCCAGGATTCATCTTGGAAATCCCATATATACTTCATTCTAAATCACCTTCTCCGATAGTATTTCTTTTCCCAGTAAGTTATTTATCCCCCCATTCTTTTGCTCAAGCTAGAATTATTTTTCTCCTCAGTTGAATCTACATATCAAGTCCATTAACAAATATTATTTTCTTCCATCAAAATGAATTCAAAATATATCCCTGGGCCAATGGCTGTCAATGTAATCCTAGTCACATGCACCTGCATTTACTACTTCACTGTTTCCAACTCATCGCTCTATTTGCACCATGATAGCCTATGTTCTAACTTATATGGCTCCTGACTACTGCTGAAATTCTCAAAAATAATCTCCCAACATCCCATAATGTATAATTTGTGGTCTTTATATAATTATAAATAAGACATCATCCTTCAATTATCTGCCCAATTTTGTAACCTATTCTAACTAGTCACTCTGGTCTAACTACTTTGCTGTCTTTTGAAAATATATTGCCTCTTCTGATCATTTGTATACATTCTTCTCTTTGCCTACACTGTTCTCCAAGACATAGCCAAGATTCATTATTTGCCCTTAATTCGGGATTATTTTTAAATATTTCTCTCCAGTAAACCCTTCCAGAACACACTACATAAAATAACAACTCATTTCTTGCAATATGTCTCCTCTATTCTATTTCTTTTTGTTGTTGGTTTTTCGAGACAGGGTTTCTCTGTGTAGCTTTGGAGCCTTTCCTGGAACTCACTCTGTAGCCCAGGCTGGCCTCTAACTCACAGATATCCACCTACCTCTGCCTCCTGAGTGCTGGGATTAAAGGTGTGAACCACTTCTGTCCTGCTCCTCTATTCTATTTTTATTCTACATTTATCATCATTTGTCTTAGCATGCATCACGTTCTAAAAGTGCATCTTCTGATTACAAAGATTAAAACTAAAGATGTTTGTGGTGATATTGTGTTCCCCAATATATTGTATACCCTAATAAACTTATCTGGGGTCAGAGAACAGAACAGCCACGAGATAGACATAGAAGCCAGTCATGGTGGTACACACCTTTAATCCCAGGACTTGAGATCTCATGTCTTGCTTGGAAAAGACACACACCTTTAATCCTCGGAAGTGATGGCAGGAAGCAGAACAGTATATAAGGTGTGAGGACCAGGAACTAGAGGCTTTTTAAACTTTTGAGCAGCAGTTCAGCTGAGATCCATTCGGGTGAGGACTCAGGCTTCCAGTTTAAGGAAACAAGATCAGCTGAGAAGTTGGAGAGGTGAGTTTGGATGTGGCTTGTTCTGTTTTTTCTGATCTTTCAGTGTTCACACCAATACCTGGCTCCAGGTTTGTTTTTATTAATAAGACCTTTTAATATTGCTCTGCACATGTTGACACAGAATTTTCAGTAGTGTACTGAGGGTTTTCCCCTTGTTCGCTTAGATCAAAGCACCTGATGATTGATGGGATTTTGTCTCTTAACAGTTTTATTAACTCCTATGCTCCAGTAGATCTTACTACCCTCATGCCCATACTGGCAGTGCTAAGTAGACTCCATGAGTTAAAAAAATAGTAAATAAATAACCAATTTGGAGGGAATATAGATGTTGAGAATAGGTAAGGAATTAGAAGGAAGGGAATAGGAAAGAGGGCTTAATGAACAAAAACATTATATGCATAAGTGAAATCCTTAAACTATTAAAAACGTAAAAGCTTCACCACTACCAACCAATGCTCATGATACTATAGGTACTCTGCAAGCTACAGGAAGAGGTAGAGAAAGTAAATTATCAAGATTTTTCTGTCACTGTTGGCTGTTTGAAACCTGGGGCTTATGTAGGGACACTTGGCTCAGTCTGGGAGGAGGGGACTGGACCTGCCTGGACTGAGTCTACCAGGTAGATCTCAGTCCTCTGGGGTGGCTTTGCCCTGGAGGAGGTGGAAATGGGGTGTGGGCTGGGGGAAAGGGAGGGGGGCAGGAGGGGGGAGAACAAGGGAATCCATGGCTGATATGTAGAACTGAATGGTATTGTAAAATAAAATAAAAGGGGGAAAAAAAGATTTTCCATCACTGACCTGCCTGCAAGATATACTGGTGCCATAGTGTTACAAATGTTATAGGAGTGATTATCCAATTTCTGGTTGGATTTAAGGCTCACTCCATGAGATGGAACCTCTAATACTGGTGAAATGGCCAAGAACCTGAACTAGTCAGCTCATGAACATAGGGAAATAGGAGAAAGCCTAATACTATTATTCTGCTAAAGCAAAGGTTCTCAAACTTCCTAATGCTGCAAACATTTAATATAGTTCCTTACATTGTGGTGACCCTCAACCATAAAATTATTTTCATTGCCACTTCATATCTATAATATACCTACTATTATGAATCATAATGTAAATATCTGTGCTTTCTGATGATCTTCGTTGACTCTGTGAAAGGGTTGACAACATAGTAATAAAATGACCCCTAATGACATACTGCTATACCCATAATTCAGCCTCTGTTAGTCCTTATCAGAGAAGTTTCTTCTTTCAGTAAATGGATATTAATACAGAAGCCCACAATTGCAAAATATGAAGTGAGAGACATTGTACCACTCAGTCCTAAATGGGATGTCTTTATCAAAATTCTCATGGTTCAGGAATATATGTAGAAGGAGAGAGAGATAGACTGTAAAAGCCAGAGTTTGACTGACTCCAAGGAAACAATGCCATCCAGACACAACAGGACAGAAGCAAATATGAACTCAAAGAAACTGTGGCAGCACACACAAGGCCTGCAAAAGTTCAAGTCAGACCAGGTCTCACAACTGAAAGATTGAAGTAAATTAAGTTCCAGTCCAAACCATTAGGCTATCTGCAATTGATACCCACTAGTTGAAAAAAAATTTTTCTCCAATATAGACTTACTGGGTGCATTAACCAAATGACAGGTCAGGGCAGACCCCAAGTCCAGAAGTAATTGGCCATCACAAAATGAACTCAATAGTATTTTTGTAGAAATGTGCCATTGTTTTTCCCTCCTCTTTTTTGTCTTTTGCTTATTTATTTTTATTTCCATTTTTGTGTTTTTGTGGGGTTTTTCATGTGTGTGATTCTGGTGATTTTAGTGTTGTTTTTGTTTTAAAGAAAGAAAAAGAAAAAAGAGCATAAAGTTGAGTGGGTGGGGAGAAACTAGAGAAGAGGAAAACATGATCAAAATATATTGTATGAAAATGGCACATGCCTTTAATCCCAGCACTCGGGAGGCAGAGGCAGGCAGATCTCTGTCAGTTTGAGGCCAGCCTGGTCTCCAAAGCAAGTTCCAGGAAAGGAGCAAAGCAACACAGAAAAACCTTGTTTTGAAAAACCAAAAAAAAAAAAAAAAGGAAAGTTCCTTCAATAAAAGATAGAACACCTGAGATGTAGCATGTATACAATAAATGACATGATATTGTAGAGTTTACGCATATTTATAATAAAATGTTTTCTTCCTCTCCTTTTCTTTCCTTTTTATACACAGAGTCTCACTACCTAGCTCTGACTAGCATGGTACTTGCTGAGTAGAACAGATTGGCCTCGAACTCATAATGTTACACCTGCCTCTGCCTCTCAAGAGTTGTAATTGAAAATATATTCCACCTTACCTAGCAAAACATGTTGATTAAACATAATAAATAATTATTTATGGAAGATAATAGCTTCATGAATATTTAAAATATTTATCCACTTTATGACATAAAAGATATTAGTGATTTTGATAAGAGGAGCAGCTCTTATAAAACATACCCTTGATGAATCGTATAGATTGAAATAACTGGTTTTCCTTTGGAATGAAAACAATTCTCATTCATTCTTATTAAAGTTAGCAGAAAAATAAACCTTGGAATGAATTCAGTAGTATTTCTAATTAAGGGATCTACTAGTCTCCTTTCATCAATTAGTCACAATTCTGTTCTTTTTCCCTGCACACAGAATTAGGGTGGTGAAATCTAGTTTAAATTAGGACAAGAATAGCAAAGCCATTCTTCAAACCACATTCTGCCATTTGCTACCAAAATCTTTACAAACCTGCCCTCTGTCTGCATTATGAGATGTTTCTGTGGGTGAATTTATATCCATAGATTGTGCTTCTGGCTAAAATAACCATAATTTGATAGAACATCTAGGAAGTCAGGGAAATCTTCTTATTTATTATTCAATAAGCAAAAAACTCAATAAGCAAAGTACACTGGAAGAACCACAGACTGTCACTGAATGAAATGATTCTGATGAAACTAAATAAAAAATGACAAGAATTACATTGTTATAGGTTAAATAATTATAGTGACAGAATAAGTGAAAATTAAATCAATATTGATAATAAGGTGGACTATTTTCCAAACTTTGAGTGTAAGTATTTTAATGTCTCTGCTCATCTTCTGTGTACTCATAGATAAGAAAGCGCAACAAAACAGATCTGAGATTAAAGCGAGTGCAGTGATTCTCAGCTAACAAGAAACAGAAGGAAAAGCCATTCCCTCTGAGGGCTCACTAGATTCTCATTGGCATTTCTTCTAACATATTCTTCTGTAGAGTTGGTTAAATAACTCATATTCTATGGCTTTAGTTTCTAAAGCATGGTTCTTGGACATACACTATCAGAGTTGCCTAGAAATATGTTAGAAATGAAAATTTCTATATTTTGTACCATAATTGAATTGGAAATTCTGTCTCTGAATTCCAGGAATCCACACTGTAAAATACTCTTGGAATGATTCATGTGTTGCATTATTCTGAGGTGTGTATTTCATCAAATATCTCTACCAAGCAAATGTAACCCAGTTACCCTTTCATTGCACATGCATGCTCATATTTCTTAGATGGAAACTGTAGCCTTCAGACTAAATTTTTCATGAAAGATTAACAGTGGTCAAGCAATCTTATTAATACATCAGGGCTTATTGCTTTAGAACTTCTGTGGTTTTTCAACCAAAATAATGTATAAATGTTGGACCTGCAAGATCGACAATGAAATACTCAAACCTTCTTTGTCGCCACTAACCTGAAAATGCAAGGTTTTAAACATTCTACATTTCTACATACACTTTCATGTGCCTTCATTTCTCTTAACTTTGCTTCTGCATGCCCAATGTTTGGTTAAGGGTCACTTTCTTTTCCAAAGTCATCCTCCTCTCTAAGTAATTCATGTGTATCCCCAGAGTACTTCTACTATATTAAAAGCAAGCTACAATTTTAGCTATTTCTTTACAGAATTATCTGTTGCTTCTAATGGGAATCTCTTAAAGAAAACTCGTCTTATATTATACCTTTATCAGTAGAGGGTATGCCACACACACACAGATGGTACTCAATTGAAAGATTATTTTATCAGCAATATACATCTGATGAGATGGTACAGGAGTGCCAACTATCCTACCCAAAATGAAAATGAATCACAAAGGCGAACTTGTATTTTTCTTTTTAAAATTTAACTGTTTTACATATTATTAGTTTGCATATCTTTATTTATATGTGCATATGTTTGAATACACACATGCCACAGGCACATATGTAGAGGGGAAGAAACAACTTGCAATAGTTAGTTCTCTTCTTTTCCTGTGTGGGATATGGGGGTTAAACTTATGTCCTCAAACTTGGCATCAAACACTTTTACCCACTGAGCCATCTCTACGAACTCTAAATTTGTTCCTCTGTTAGAAAGCTATATATGGCCCCAAGGCAGAATAATTACAATAAATAATGCATTTACCCATCAGCTGTAAGTAATATGTTCTTTTTTCCATTTTTTCTGGCAACAATATCACTAAAAGGTAAATAATTAAATTCTCAAGTTAAATGGGCTTACCACCAGTACCACTGCATACTATAAAAGAACAGCAGCTGGCAATTTCAAATCTGTATAAAGGCACTTCCAAACATATAACATAGAAAGTAAAATTTATGTACTTTTTAAAATTAACTGAAGTATTTAGATCACAGTAAAAGTTAGTTAAATAATAACAAAATATTTCTAAGAAAGATTAGCCTTTCAGTGTAAAGTATGAGAC
The DNA here is from genome assembly GCF_049852395.1 of Peromyscus maniculatus bairdii. Classification (NCBI taxonomy): domain Eukaryota; kingdom Metazoa; phylum Chordata; class Mammalia; order Rodentia; family Cricetidae; genus Peromyscus; species Peromyscus maniculatus. Next base: position 100,939,247 of record NC_134875.1, read on the forward strand.
CTATAAAAATTCCCATTTTTCTGTAATTATCTGAATGATATTCTTTGTTATACACTTTGCAACATATTCAAGGGAATGGTTCTCAGTGAACTGAACCATTAGTACAATATCTTGATACAAAATCTAAGACACATTCTACAAGTGTTTGTAGCAGTAAGTATTGCAGTTGTGGAATCTATACACATGACAGCCCAATTTTGAATTTCTCATAAAATGCTTTTATATTAGTTATAAAATAACCTCATGTACAATAAACTTGTTGATGACTATTAGAAATTAAATGCAAACTTACAATAAAAACACTTGATTTGAATTATTTAATTAAAAACTACATTGCTTCTCTCATCAAAAACTAATATGTAAAAAGAATACCACTCTATTAATATTAATTTAAATGTATTGAAATTCAAACACATGTAGTCAATAGAAAAGCCTCATTAGAATATTAGTGTCTTGATATAGTTAAATATTGAAAAATGGATTAAAGCAGCTGTTACAAGAATTCAATATCTTCTCAAAAATGTTTTTAGTGTCTTCTAACCACTTCCTCATTTTTCATGGGTCTTCCTCTTTTTGTAATGCATGAAGAAAAGTACAAGGTTGTATAGGTAGAGCAGTTACCAGAAAATAGAAGATATGGAAGTATCATGGATTTCCAGAGTCTACTTCCTGGTATGATCTTATCATCCACTTACCTTGAACAAGCCACCTAAATGTTTACTTTCCTTTGCTTTAGTTTTCATCTCATTAGGTCATTCGAAAGGTTAACCATAAAAATACAATTCTCAATATTATTTATATGAAGCTATATCAAAATAAAACTCTCTGAAATCTCATAATTTCTGTTTGTTGGACCAACACCATTCACTCTAAAAGATTTGACCAAATTCAAGTACTGCCAAAGGCTGGTACACGCTTTAGTGTCCTTCATCTTCTCTTATGATCTGATTTTTCACAATAACAAAGAAAGAATAGGACGCATCAGGAAGCTAGGGGCAGAAAATCTAGTTTATATCTTAGGTAATCGTTTCAAGACACAACAATTCTGCCCTAGTAATTCAGCTAACTTAGGAACTGCAAATGAGGATGCAGTGAAACCAGTGAACTGGACCACTCCGTGGGTTGAAAAAGAGGTTTCCTGGAGGAAATCAAACTGTTCATCTTCCTCCAAGAACAGAATGCTATGGTGGGCAAGCAAGTGGATTTTATATGATTGTCAGCAAGACAATATGGGGCTCATTGAGCTGACACAGGGTGTTAGGATTAATGTGGGACTAGATGCCCCTGCCCTACATAGCTGAGTGTTGGGGGCAAAGGATGTAGTGGTTTTCCTGATAAACAGAAACCAGCCTTGAGAGACTCCTGAAGAATGCTGAGTTTAGGCTTCTGTTTCCCCTTAACAATCTTTCTGTTTACCCAATCAGAACCCTTCCTCGATTATACTCAGGTAATCATTTATGACCATTTTGAAGCCCATTTTGGACCTAACAGATATTTTGTTTAGTACTTATATACAAACTTACTGATTATAAATTTTGAACTCATTCACACTTGTGTTTGGCCAATATATATTAAATACCTAGGGTATGGATTGGTACAGAGAGGATAGCAAGATAAAAAAAAAATAGATAACTATTCCATTTTACCTACTTCATGCCAAGAAAATATGTAAAAGCATGTAAAAGAGATGTGCAGATATCTAAGAAACTTCCCATTAAAACTGTTAGCTGTAAAAATCTAGGTTCAAACACTTTCAATCTCTTTCATCAAAATATTTGGGATCAAAAGTATTTCAAAGTTCTCAATTTCTACCATTCTGGAATGTTTCTATAGATCTTACTGGTTTAGAATTTCACATTTAAAAATTAAAAATGAAATAGTCTCCAAAGCCTGAAAAATACTTTGAATATCATGTTAGGGGTCAGGAGCACTTGTCTAAGGAACTGATACAAAGTTTCTAAATGTAAACAAGGAAAGTAAGGCTGTTAGGTCAGTCAAAGAGTGATTTGATGACCTTCCTCAAAGACAGGGTTTGGAACCTGCAGTGTGGACTTCAATACCCTCTTCTGACATGTGATGTGTCAAAAAAAATTCCTGCTAAATGTCTGTCTAGTACAGAAACCAAGGACATAGTTTTCAACCAGTGCAAAGCCTTTTGTTCCCAAGTAAGCTATAGCATGCGGAGCAGACAGCCTTTATGTAGACACAATCACTTGACACTTAAGCATATTTGCTGTGAGAAGAATGGACAAGAGGACATGGTTTATACTATCTTGAATTCTGTTAGAAACGGAAGCAAGGAGAACAATGCAAAATGCTGTCAGATGTGGGGTGGGACTAAAGGTGGGAGAGATACTAGCTGCTGTAGTTAGCGAAACAAAGAAGTAGGGTTCACTATACACTATGATGTGATTAAAATTCATGCTTATTTCATTAGCATGACAAAATTATAAGGATAATGATTACAACTTAAATGATATGTTCTCAAGAGGATCAGATGATGGCATTGGAAACAAAAGTAAACAGGTAAGTGAGATCAGTACATAAATTATATAAATATTCTTTAAATTCAGAATATTACTTCAGCAATAAGAAAATGACAGTATTTCTAATTTATTATTTATAATGTTCTTTTGGTATATGTTTTATTATAAGTAGATGTGGACTTATAAAGAATGTAAGAATCATAAAGTTTAAATTTTATGTTTCATTTTCTCTTAAAAATCAGTTTTGCATACTATTTTACCTTATCACATGGAGTGATGTGAAAAAGCCATGTTTCAGATTGACAATTTAAATTTAAGTTTTGTGAGAATGTCTATGGAGGGATCCTATAATACACACAAATCTGCTGGTCAAGTTGCAGGGTCAGTTCTCACCTTCTACCTTCACTTGGGCTCTGATAATTGATTATGGTAGGTTAAGCTCCTGCCTTTAAGCAACAGCTCTTTTACTTACTTAACCTTCTTAACCATGCCAAGATTCACAATCTTCATGTTATTTTGAATTGTGCCATGCCCTTCATACTACCTAGAAGGGGAATCATGAAGCATCTTTATGGGAACCATGTTAAATCAGTGAATGCTACTTCATCATGTTGTTATCCTGATAGGATGAGCCCTAGCTTTTTGCTTGTAGACATCTATGTCAGCAATGAAGAAATAAATGTGTTATCATTCCACTGGCTATTATATATTCATAGACAAAAGTAATTACACACTCCCAGCTTGTGTTGGTCAAATGTAAAGCTGCAGATTAAACTTGGAAAAACCAAAGAGTAAGATGCAACCAAAACATACATAACATGACAGTCATTACACACAGTTAAGTATCCAAATCATCACATAACTCATTGGGAGATAACCACTATAAATTATAATTGACCTAGTAGTAAACATTTTCATTCCCATATTTTTTGTCTTCATACACATAACGACACATTTTGTGGAAAAAAGCATTTGGTGATGACTTTAAATCTGTGCTTTCTTTTCATAAGCCTAAGTAAATGAACACAATTTTTATAATGTGAATTATATTTGTCATGGGTAAACATCAGGCATTTCTTTAGGATTATAACATATCTACAAATTACATGGAAAGAATATTTACCTTGAATTAATCTTATCTTGAAATGGCTTTGTGCTTGGGTTAAGATAAATATTGTTTGCTTATCTATATAAAATAGATGTGATAAATCACATTCTAGTAGAAATTTTTAGAAGTGAAGGTTAATAGAAGGGCTATTTAGAAAAAGAGATAGGGTTTAGTTTAAAATGGTACTAAAGAAGTGAAAAATCGGTGAGTTTTACTGCAAACACATATCTGGCTTCTAGTGACACCAAAATGATAAGGATATCTTTAACTACATGTATTTCTTTAAAACAGCCTGTCTGTATCTTTACAAAGTAACAAAGACATAATTTGCTGTGACTCTAAAATTTACTAATATCCTGTAAATATACTTGTATGCCTTCATGATAAACCTTTGTATTTGTGTTCATTGTATTGCTGTATGTTTATAGGAGTGTATTTAATTTAAGACACGGGCAGACAATAATTTTTCATTTTTTGTTTTCAAAGTATTCTTCAGCATATTTTTTCCAGTTAGTATTTTTCTTCTTTTTTAAAAACTTAACATAGAACTAATTATTTGTACTAATGAGTAATAGTATCTGGCCATTCGTTTAGTATACTAGTAACAAACACTGAGATTACAGGAAAAATATTCTTTTCCTTAATAGACTCATATTTTATTCATTTGTTAAGAAAAGTTTCCTTCTATGCTTGAAAACTGCTTCCTCAAATAACTCACACGATATTCCCAGTTTTCCATTGGCACTTATCATCATACAAATGATCATGTCTATTCCATGAGATCATAATATTCAATTTCAAATAATTTTGAATAGCTTACAGGGCCAGATTTCTGGTGAAATGTATTAGTGAAACAATAAATGCCTGTCAAATTATTTTATATATTTGTGTATAAAATGGGTATATGTATACATATAGATAATTTATATTGCAAAATCCCTTATAACTTTTTGTGTCTCTTTAATTACATTAGTTTCAAAAGTGGCTAAAGCAGTAACTTATATGAGGTTTTGGCATGCAATATGAAGAAATACTTTTAAACTTCTCATTTTACTTCAGAAAATGTTTTCTCATTTGTTTGTGTCTTAGGGTTTATTGCTGTGAGGAGACACCCTGGCCATGGCAACTCTTATAAAGGGAAGAATTTAATTGAGTTTGGCTTACAGTTTAAAAGGTTTAGTCCATTATCATTAGAGTGAGAAGCATGACAGCATGCAGGCAGACATGGTACTGCAGAAGGAGCTAAGAGTTCTATATCTTGATCTTCAGGCAACAGGAAGTGAACTGTGTGCTATACACAGCTTAAACATATGGAACCCACAGCCTTCCTCCACAGTGACACAAGTCCAACAACAAGGTGACACTCCAACAAGGCCAGACCTCCCAGCAATGACATTCCATGTGGACCAAGCATTCAAACACATGAGTCTATGGGAGCCATACCTATACAAACCACCACAGTTTGCATAAATACCTCTTACTATTGTAATAGAGATTCAGTTTTGGAATGGCTGATGAGTCTCCTGGCCCAACATTAACAGATTTAGAGAACATTTGTAATAAAAATGAAGTAAGTGTGAGTTTATTTGAGGATGCTAGGCACTTGTGTGTGAACATTCTATGACTTTAAAGTACGGACTTTCTTAAAAGTGGGGAATGGTGAGTTTAATTTCCTAAGGCAATACCAAGAAATTCTCCAAGGAAGATGAGATAGCAAACTTTGTCTTGTATGTTAACATGACAATTATAATAAATAATACTTCAGAATATCAATGTATAGAAAGCAATGATCCATTTAGATTTTTTATAATAAAAATACACCCTTTAGAATTTTGAGAATGAAAATGTACATAGCTTACACGTCTTAGAACAATAAATGAAGAGCATTGGCTCATGCTAATAATCTCAGCAGTTTTAAGACTGAGATTGAGTTTGAGGCCAATCTGTATTACATAGTATTAGACCTGATGTTGTGAGACTCTAGAATTAAAAAAAGGAAGACTCTCTGCTGCTTTAGAGATTTAGAGTATTGTTACATTTCTTATTCTAGAAAATATATTTACAGTTACAATTTGTTGATAAATAAATTTACAATAGATTGAAAACCTATTTTTGTATTAAACATTAATAAAACTTCCTAATACCAGTAGATATACTAAATAAAGCATGTATTTCCATCGTGAAAATATCCTTAGAATTATGAGTCAGACCTGAATAATTATAAATTCATTTCAGTTAGTTTTATTTAGTATTCTACTGTGTTGTTATATGTTATTGTTTAACATTACACTTGCATTTCACTTAGTATAAAAAACTTCATCTTTCAAAATACATATTCTAGTTTCTGTTTCTTTTTAAAGTTCTGTGACGGAATTTTATTAACTATTAATTCAGTGAGAAAAGTTTAAGAAATATCAGTGCAAACTCAGCAACATGCTTCTCTTCCTACATGCACAAGTATAGTTTGCAATGTTTTTCTTTTAAATACCATCATGATACTCAAAAGCCTTTTGTACTAGTAAGAAAAGAAATTTGGGGGATTTTTATTTTCTACTATATTACATTGGTTCTATCACTAAAAGGTTTGCAAAGGGAGAAAGGTGCATGAAAGGGGTAGTTCATATTTATTAACAGTACAATGCAAACTCCTAAACGATTTCAATTAAAAAGACTCTTCCATATCTTACCACTAAAATGTAAAGTGTCTGTTATCACTGTTTTGCCTCTCCTAAAGCATTTTCACACAGGGATTACAGATTTTCTCCTATTTGCCTATTTTCTGATTTTGGTATATTGAATAGACCCTTGGAATTTGTGTACTTACATATACATAATGAAAGATAAGAAAACTGAATAGGACCATTTGGTTAATTGGCTCAAATCTAGTATGACTAAATGTAAACTCAAGTTTTCTTCTCTTGACATTTAATGGACCCCTGTGGTGGTAATCTAATTGTACTGAATTATTATTTTGATTGTATGTTAATAAATAAAGTTGTCTGGGGGTCAGAGCTATTAGAGCCATAGCAAGAGTGTGGCGGTGGTGGCACACGCCTTTAATCCCATAGATATCTGTGTGTTCAGGGTCAGAGCTATTAGAGCCATAGCAAGAGTGTGGCGGTGGTGGCACACGCCTTTAATCCCATAAGATCTCTGTGTGTTCAGGGATACAGTCAGCATTGGAGACATATGCCTTTAAGACCTAGGGGGCTGTACATTCAGACAGTGACGAGGCAGTCATGTGTTTGGGTTTACAACCAATGAGAAGGCAGAACAACATACTATAAAAAAACAAACCGACAGGAAGTAGGTCTCTTTTCGCGAAGCTGGGACAGCAGGAGGAAGGGTGAGATTTTAGCTCTGAGCTCTGACTTCTCGACTCTCTCTTTTACATTGTTTCTGTGTTTCTTATTTAATAAGACGGTTGGTTACATCTATAGACCCCTTTATAAACTGCACTTGGAATGTTTCTTTTTAAGGTTAAAATCTTACTTTGTGTTTATATGTATAATTATCCGGGGTTACACTATGAACCATGATTTAAACTGAGGCATAAATGAATAGTAAGGGTATATATTGATAACTACAGAATAAAAAGGTGACTTATCATTTTATAGAATTTTAAAATATGCTCTAGTTATAGAGGCTGAATTAACTAAAATTCAACTATTTTAGCCTTTATTAACTAAGTAAAGAAACGCAAAATATGACAGTTTTCTCAAAAATAAAGTCCCTTATACTTCCTAATGTTTGATATAGAGGAGATAATTGACAAAGTGTACTGTAATAATCTAATGATGAAAAAATCAAACTTGTATAGTTTGTAAACTTAAATCACACCTCTTTATCATAGTCTCTGCTATTATTTACTGAAGCAAGATACAGTGTAACATTTGGAGATTTGAACAGTCAAAATTATGACACATAAGAAAAATAATATGAACTTTTGAAATATATACTTCTAGAACTCATTTCAAGAATTCAACAAATATGTCATTTTCAAATAAATGTAATGAAATATTCTTACCTTAGAAAATTGTGCATTTATCCATTTTGTGAATGTTTTCTTTTGAACATCTTCTCTTTCATCTATTTTGTAAAATAAACAAAATTAAGTTATAACTAAGCATAGCTTATTATGCAACCAAAATAATTTTCAAGTAATATGGGTTATTGTTATTTTAAATTTAGTGTTAACGTCATTGATAAATGAAGTTGAACATGAATGATGTTCAAATTGGGTATTTAATTGAAAAGTATATCTAAAATTAATTGATATGGCCAAAAGGTCCATACTCATTCAAATTTAAGAACATTGCTGAAATCAGTTTCATCTAATAATGGGGTATTATTTATCCCTTGATATAATAGTCATGCTAATATAATTAAAGGAAACTATATTGCAGTATTTATTTATTAGGTATAATCCTGGTCCGTTCTCTCTGCTCTCTTCTTCATTTTTGAATCAAGAATTATTTATTCCTTTACAGCTACTATATCCTCTAACACAGGTCTGACCTTCATATAAGAAAGGCTCCCTAGCAACCAGGAGCGTGGCTTGGTTACCTTTGTATTTTATTTTCTACACAAATTAAGAACTCAGGAAACACTATTAGACAAACATAAATGCTTTAAGCGGGGCCAATCCTACAAGTCTAAAATTTCTAGTGCTTCCTTCTGTCTAAAGTCAGGAAATTGCAAATGCAAATGACATTGCCTAGTTTACAAATAAAAACTCAAATGGAAAATCTCCACAGATTTATACCAATGGATGAGGTTGAGAAATTAATAAGAAACAGCTTTATAAAAGCCATCATTACAGAATTATTTGTTTTCCTAAGCTGTAAATTACTGTTGAGATAAATTGACAGGAAAAACATCTACCTTCATTATTAAAATATTTTCTTCAAAGTCTGGTATCAGTTAATAGTCAATAAATCAGTACATCTATACAATATGTAAGAACTGAATACTTAGGTCAAACAGACTATTATGAAAATACCTCAAAATGTAAACATTTTTTCTCATATAATTTTCAGTAGTAAACTTTCATTCTTTCTCTTAAAAACATACAAAATATTGCAAATAAGTGCTTTTCCCTAATAAATGTGTTCATACATTAAATTGACATCTCCCTTTAAATCAAAATATGAGGCAGGGCAGTGGTGGCATACACCTTTAATCCCAGCACTCGGGAGGAAGAAGCAGGCAGATCTCTGTGAGTTTGAGGCCAGCCTGGTCTACAGAGCAAGATCCAGGAAAGGCGCCATAGCTACACAGAGAAACCTTGTTTCAAAAAAAAAAAATGATTGTATATATATGTGTGTGTGTGTGTGTGTGTGTGTGTGTGTGTGTGTGTGTGTGTGTGTGTGTGTATATGAATCCACAAGAAGGGTAACTATTAGATGGAAAATTTTATTCTTCTTCCTAATATACATTCTTATTATTTAACCATGTTATTCCCATAGGCTACTATACATACGGTTAATTTCAGCATTAACCATATGATATCACACAAATCAGAAATGTACAATGTGAAAGCCTCTCTTTTGTTGACAGATTTGAATAAATAAAAATAGACTAATGCTGTGGATATTGCTCTCTATATAAATAAAACACTGATGGCCAGTGACCAGGCAGGAAGTAGGTTGCCAGGCAGGAAGTAGGTGGGACAAGGAGAGAGGAGAATTCTGGGAAGTGGAAGGCTGAGGTGGGGACACTGCAGCCACCGCCAGGACAAGCAGAATGTGAAGACGCTGGTAAGCCACCAGCCACGTGGCAAGGTATAGATTTATAGAAATGGGTTAATTTAAGATAGAAGAACAGTTAGCAAGAAGCCTGCCACGGCCATATAGTTTATAAGTGATATAAGCGTCTGAGTGATTGTTTTATAAGTGGATTGTGGGACTGCAGGGCTTGGTGGAGCCTGGAGAGAAGCCCTCCAGCAACAAATGGCGCCCAACGGCTCGAGTTTCCACCTTAAACCTGAGAATATTTAATAACCAATTCTAAACAAAGCCAAAACCAGGTTCCTGCTTCTTGTCTCATATGGGCAGCTAGATGCCGCAAAACGCAGGTTTGAACACTGGCGGGTTCCTGGCGTGTGCCTTTGACCGGCAGTATGGCGGAAATGAGGCGTCTGCCAGTGGCACAGTACGCTGTGTGGTAGATTTATTCTTTACTAGTATTTAAAAAAAAAAAAAGAGGTTTCTGGGCTACACGCTGCTTTGATAAAAGCTTAGACCCACAATTTCTGAGACTTGATGACTCCCAGAGCTGGCAGAAAACGTACCACTGCCATGTTGGGAAGCTGAAGTGGGCGGAGCCAGCAGCCACAGCGCCTTTTCAGGCTTAGAATACTACAGTTTAAAGCAATAGGCTCAAGGTAAAGATGGCTACCACACAGAGAATCTGGATTATGTTCTCTTTGTTATTCGTAACTGAAGAAAAACATTTGATTGCAAAAGCTGTTGAGTTATGCCAAAATGTATATTTTAAAGGTATCTTGACTTCAAAATTTGGATTTAAGGATATGTTGCTTTGGAAAAGAGGTTCTGCTTTTGTTTCCACAGAAAGCCAGAGGCTGTGGATTTGTTCCAGATTAAGATACATCAGGTTTCACCAGCCCAGACCCCCTGAAAGGTCTTCGATGACACCATGGCCCAGATGATCTAACATCCAGAGTGGTTTCAAGGCAACTGGTTCACACAATACAGCCCCACGGACTACCCCATAGGCCTAAAATTTTCTTTGCATCCCCATAAGATACAGCGCCCCCCTCCAGCAGGAAGTAGTAAGAGATGCTATGCCCAAATTTCCAAATATACCAAGCTGGCTTTAGAGGTGGAATTGGCTCACTCCTCCTCTAAACCCAGACATATTGCTTAAAAAAAAAATGGTTAAGAGATTCTTGTGTCCCAAATCAGAAGAGCTCTCTGGTGTGGGACAGAGAAAAACCAATATTTTTATTTAAAACAGGTTGATTATAAATGTGATCTCTTTCTAAAAAAGAAAAAGGGGATATGATATAGATATATAGGAGGATATAGAGATGATAAGATAAAAGGGTAGATTAATGAACCTACTTTTAAAGAACAACTTGTTTAAAATGTTTTACATTGGTATAGATTTTGGTTTGTTGATGCAGGCTTGAAGTTAATTTTATTATACTGTATATATTTATTTCTATTCTTGTTTGAGGTATTGTGTTTATGTAACTCATTTAAAATTGTAATGGATAATTAAAAATAGATTAATAATTAGTCATCTATGATAATCATATCTGTAGCCATGTTAGTTAAGTCTTCTAGGTATACATAGATATATTTCAGATAGATAGGTAATCTTCAAACACCTCATAGACCTAGAGAATATGGCATTTAAATAACTTAAAATTCTGTTGACATGAGACACAATTGCTCCTGGCTGCACCAATTGATCCCGAGAGAATGTTGGGCTTCTAAGACATTTCCATTTGGAAGTTTGTTTTTTGGCACAAAATGGCCTACTGGGCAAAGAACTGCCCTTGCCTTGATGGCTGACAGTACAAATATAATGCTGTCCTTTCTGGACAAGCGGGACACAAGGAAAGCGACCACTGTACTCTGCCAAGACAGGGTAAGATGGTCTCTCAGAATTCCTGCTTCTAAAAATGGTCTGTCAGAGACTCTAGGCCTGTAGCCAATTTGAATGCACCAACAATGCTGAGAAACATTAGGTGACTGTCCAGGCTGCCAGCTGTCTTGGTCTACTTTTGCAAGATTCCCGAAAGTTGCTTGCATCCATCTACCATTTCTCAGGTACCATTATGTTCCTTCTCAGGTCTTTGATGTGGTTGAAAACTAGATAGTTGTAATTTCCTCAGTTATGATAAAAGATAAGTTAGACATAAAACCTTAAACTCACAAATATAAGATAGATAGGACATCTTCTTTAATATTGTAACTATAATTCTTGCTCGTAATTGTTTTGTTATATGTAATTTTACCATTTTAAAGTTAAAACCTTCCTTTTTAAAAAAAAAGAAGAAAAGGGGAAGTGATGTGGATGTTGCTCTATATATAAATAAAACACTGATGGCCAGTGACCAGGCAGGAAGTAGGTTGCCAGGCAGGAAGTAGGTGGGACAAGGAGAGAGGAGAATTCTGGGAAGTGGAAGGCTGAGGTGGGGACACTGCAGCCACCGCCAGGACAAGCAGAATGTGAAGACGCTGGTAAGCCACCAGCCACGTGGCAAGGTATAGATTTATAGAAATGGGTTAATTTAAGATAGAAGAACAGTTAGCAAGAAGCCTGCCACGGCCATATAGTTTATAAGTGATATAAGCGTCTGAGTGATTATTTTATAAGTGGATTGTGGGACTGCGGGGCTTGGTGGAGCCTGGAGAGAAGCCCTCCAGCAACAGACTAATATTTTAAGCCTAACTGTTCCTCTCTATTACTATAAATTCCATACCATTCTCTTCAAATCAATAAAAGAAGGAATAGAATATTTCAAATGGTCAGATTTAAACTGGCTTGACACAAAAGTCTAGACAAATATCTCTCAATGTTATATAGGGCTATTCCAGAACATAAATAAACTTATTTGCAATTCCAATTTCTTTTTTTTCATTCAAATACATGAATATTCTATGGCATACACCAGAGAGAAGATAAGTCTGTGATGTATTAAACATATTTTGTCCACAACAAAATTCATGTTGCAGCTTAGTACATTCATATGGCTATACTTGGAACTGGGTGGTGCTTGGGCCAAGGTGCAGAAACTGCCTGAATTGATCAATGCCTTCTAATGGGAGTAACTTCTTACTCTCACATGACTACATTAACAACTGAATATAGTAATTACAAAATGGTTATGATTGTGACTATTCTTGACTTTTATTCACCCTAGAGAAAGAGGACACTAGAAGACCAAAGAAAACATTTTGTCCTAGTACAGATTGGTGAACCAGTAAGTTTACTAGGGTTAATTACATGAACATTAGAACCTAAAAGGCAGCTGTACCACCAGGAAGTTGTCTGAACAATTTATGGCAGCTTTGTCACTAAGAGTCCCAACTGCATTGTAATAAGTTGCACCACTAAAGATTCCCTTGCACAATTTATGGGTAGCCATACTACTGAAGAGTTCCCGTAAGCAATCATTTTATTTTATCTCTTCTGTAACCTCTAGAAGTGAGAGGAGGCTCTGATGTATCCATTGAAGAAGGTTCAATAGCTCAGTGAGCCTTTGTACCCCTTCCATATGAGAACATGGAAGTACTGTACATTAAATCCCAGTTCCAAATGCAGTCATATGAATGTATTAAGCACCAATGTGAATTTTATTGTAGGCAAAATATGTTTAATACATAACAGACTCATCTTTTCTTTTTTCTTTTTTTTTTTTTTGGTTTTTTCGAGACAGGGTTTCTCTGTGTAGCTTTGCGCCTTTCCTGGGACTCACTTGGTAGTCCAGGCTGGCCTCGAACTCACAGAGATCCGCCTGGTCTGCCTCCCGAGTGCTGGGATTAAAGGCGTGCGCCACCACCGCCCGGCACAGACTCATCTTTTCTATGATGTATGACTTCTATGCTATTAAGATCTCATAGCACTGATGACAAACACAGTGATTTATTGGGCAATGATCATGTCCAACTCAGAAGAAGCAGATATATAACAGTGATAAAGAAAGGTTACTCCTTATGTGTGCAATCTCTGAAAGTACCTGTTAGGCCTTTGCATTTCTGCAATGGGTCCTTCACCAGAAGCTAAACAAGTTCTATAAACATTACGAACTTTTAGAAACATGAATCAAAATAAAATGTCCTTCTGAATAAATAACATAATCCCAGAAATTTTGTTACAGCAATAGAAAATGTACCAAAAGAGTATTTGAAAGTACACAAGTACACTCAGATGTTTTAAAACATAGCAAATGACCTCTAAAATAAGCCTTTTGAAGGTAGTTGTTCCAAAGGCTTTTAGGTGAAAAAAGAATTGTGATTTTGTTTTCAATTAATTTCAAACTCCATATACAAAGCACTGAAGGCAGCATAGAAACCTTGACATTATAAGCAAAATGTTATTTATCTACTGTATAAATAGCAGTAATTGTGAGGTTCTGCATACAAACATCTTCAGGAAATATCCTGTTTCAATTATCATCTTTCATAGCAGAAAAATACATCTGCAATGAATTACTTGCTAATATTTTACTTTGGAATAGTAGCATTTTAAATGTGATAAATATGATTATAATTCATTTTATTATAGCTACAAAATCTAGAATGATTATTAGTGTCTTATTGCTCAATAACTGTTTTTACAACATTTCAATCAATCTGCATGCTATTTTCTGTTTTTATACTATAAGATAAACTCAGAATAAATAAATCTAGTATTATGAAGAATAAATATAGACAATGTGAAGAATAAATAGACAATGATCATTTGAAACAAAGTCCATAGTTTTCATTTTGACTAGGTATGCCTTTACGTCAGAATTTGTTATGGAATTTAATGTACATAATTTGTTAGTAAATTGTATAGAATGTCATAAAATAATCAAAGCAACAAAAGTTGAACTTATGTGAACAAATTCAAGACAAGCACAAGTTTAGATGATCAATTTGAACAACCCAGACTTCTATACATGCTGTAATGTATATGAAAACATCTTGGACTTTTATAATATACAATTTAAATGTCCATATAAATTTATCAAGAATTGCACACAGTACCTCCCTAATGATGCTAGATTATTTAATTGACATACCATGTTCCTACCTTTACTATTGGTCATTTAGTGTGTTTAATTATTTTAAAAAATGTGACAGCATAAAAATATTTTTATTAAATTAAATTTATTTTCATTCACTCATTATAACTATATTAATGTGGTACCATTAGACATTTTAATATATATATATATATATATATATATATATATATATATATATGGTGTGTGTGTGTGATATCTAAATAAAGATGAACATATCTGTCTCCTCAAATCTTTATCATTTCTTTACAGTGAAAGCTTTCTAGGGCTGGTTAGATGATTAGATGCTTGGCATACAAGCATAAGGCTGGAGAACTAGAATTCAGTACCCACTTAAATACCAGGTTCACATGGTGACTTATCTGCTCTTCCAGTGCTGGTAGTACAGACAGAGAATCCCTGGAGTAAGCTGAACATTTAGACTAGCTATGTAAGTGAGGTCTGGGTTGAACTGAGAGACTTGCTTGAATGAAAAATACAGAGAATGATTGGAGAGAACTCTAGATGCCAACTTCTGGCCTCCACATGAACATGAACACTCACACAGATATGTCTGAATACAAACACATGAAAATGAAACTTCCAAAATATTTCCTTCTAGACATTAAAAGTATACAGTAAGTAATTATTAATTAAAGACACCCTCCAATACAACACTCTAGGACATCTTTCTTATATTTAACAATAACTTATTACACATTAATCATGCTTTCTCATCTCTCCCTCATCTCCTACTCTTCCTACTCTGGTAAACACTATTTGAGTTTTATGACATTTGTTAAGCATGGAAATATGCTTTCCCCAGTCATCATGCTCAATGTACTCTTACTTAAGAGCATGAGGTAAAGATGACTGAATTACTTTTTCTTCTTTTCTTTCATAAACCTTAGGCTGCTCTGGAATTTTTTATGTAGATTAGGGTAAACTTGAATTTCTGATATTTCTGCCTCTATCTCCTGAATGCTGGAATTACAGTCATGATACCCAATATCGAAATTCTCTGAATTTCTGTATTACAATCTCAATGGCAGATATTGTTTGTTTTGATTTTAACTGATTAATACCAGGATAAATATAAAGAGATACCTATTATTAGCATTTATGTGATGTAATGAAGTAGAACATATTTCATACAATCATAATAAATATACATTTATTCTGCTTCTTTTTACTTTGCTCAAAATACCATATCCTCTGTTTCTGTACCTTTTTAACACTAGATCCTTTAGACTGAGAGAATTGGACTTAGAGAATGTATGAATATACTTAAGTATTTCAATCATCAATGTCATTTAATTGTCTGATAAAGGCAACACATATTTTTTATTAAAATTTCTATATAGAAACATTTGTTTCCAGTTTCACGCAGTTTATCTCTGCAGAAGATTAATATCAAAATAAAATGCAAGATAACAATCATTAGCACAAATTAAGCTACTAACTCTCAATTAATGAAGAAAGATATTTTTTCAAAGTGATTATCCTTGTTCAAGTTACTATTGCTGTGATAAAACATCATGCCCAAAGCAAGTTGTGGAAGAAAGGGTTTATTTGGCTTACACTTATACATCACTGTTCATCATTAAAGGAAGTCAGGACAAGAACTCAAATAGGGCAGGAACCTGGAGGCAGGAGCTGATACAGAGACCCTGGAGGGTTAATACTGGTCTGATCCTCATGGCTTGTTCAATATACTTTCTTATAGAACTCAGGACCACCAGTTCAGGGGTGGCCACATACACAATGGGCTGGGACAACCAACACCAATTACTAATTAAGAAAATGTTCTACAGGCATGTCTACAGCTTGATCTTATTGTGGCACTTTCTCTATCTAGGTTCCCTCATCTGAGATGACTAGTTAATGTCAAGTTGACATAAAACCAGCCAGTACAATGGTCATACCCAATTTTTATTTTTATCTTGTTATTATGCTAAAGGTTTATAATATATGTTTCAATCTATACTTTCTAGTGTTCCATTGTATACTTGCAATTACCCTATGATTGACACATGTTGTCCATACATATGCAAATCACTATGGAGACTATTTTCATGTTTTAAGAGGATGAATATTGCTGTGGAATGTCATTCTGTATGCTGTGAATGTGTATTGCTCTGATTGGTTGATAAATAAAGCTGTTTAGCCAATGGTGAGGCAGATAAGGTTAGGTAGGACATTCCAAGTAGAGAGAGAGGAAGGAGAAAGGCAGAGCTGAGAGACGCTGCTAGCCACCACCAGAAGAAGCAAGATGTAAAGTACTGGTAAGCCACAAGCCACGTGGCAAGGTATAGATTTATAGAAATGGGTTAATTCAAGATGTAAGAGCTAGCTAGCAAGAAGCATGAGCCATTAGGCCATATAAATTGAAAATAATATAAGCCTCTGTGTGTTTATTTGGGTCTGAGTGGCTGCCAGCTTGTTGGGACACAGGAAAACTTTCAGCTACAGAGTATTATTGTAGACGTGTTATGTCTAATAAAAATGTGAAATCAGCAATGAAGTAAATAAGAAGACAATAAAGTGAAATATGTCATTGAAAAGTGATTATGCATGTTCTTGCTCAGTTATTTCAAATAGAATTTTTTCTCATTTTCTCTTGAGAGTTTTATAACTAACTTCTTTTCACTCATAAAAATATTCCTGAGCATATTAATTTGAGAGGCAATGAAGAAAATCTCTCTTAAAAAATTTACTTGAAAACTGTTCCCTAGGGATGTCAGGGAGTGAAGAACTACTACTTCATAAATTGCTAAAAGTGATCAATATTTTATTTTATTCTCTCTATGGGAAAATTTCACATAAAATTATCTTTCTACTATGACATAAAACATGTACATCTTCTCACAATTAACCACTTCTGGCAGTCAGTTTTATTCAATATATATAGCACTTTATGTCTCCTGAGATTAGTGCATCAACCTTTAACCTGTTAACTTTTATATGCTTGAAACCATCAAGAATATGAATGCAGGATACATCCAAATGTGATATTCATTATTCCCAAGAGAAATTACTGCAGAAAAGTATTATTAGGAGCTAAGCTGAAAGAGCATTAAGTGAGGAGACCTAGCTTCCATTTCCACTAAAAGATGTACTAGAATTCTGGCCTTAAAATAACTAGCCCTCATTCTGTTTTACTTTGAAATGAGGACATTAATTACTTTTTATATCATGGACCCATTATTGTAATTTAGTGAAATGATTTGTGGAATTATTTCTGTGACAGTTACAAGCAGAATATATACTATTTGTGGCCACTTCACTAGTTTTTGAGAATACAAATGAAAGTCAGTCTCTGGCAAAGTTTACAATCTAATAGAAACTATAAACAAAAGGAGTATTTTGCAAGAATAAGAATATGTGTTTCCAGAAAGGTATTACAGTGGTACAGAGAAAGGAATATTCAGCTACTTGTATGTTAGGGGAGCCATTTTAGAGAAGCTGACAGTAAATTTGAGTCTAGCTGAATGTATGCAAACAAAAAAGAAAAATGTTGGGGAGGAAATGATAAATTTTGACAAGTGGGAAACAAGGAATAGAACACTGAGAAATCAAGTCATGCTTCTTGTCCAATGCAATTTTATGTTGACTCACTCAAACCCATAAACAGGGAAGTTAAATGGATTAAATTGTAAAAGATTATGGTAAAATGATAAAGGAGGATCTCTCTATGACCTGACCTCTTGTCTGCTACCTGATAAAGTAATATAAGTGAGGGTCACCTGGTGGTTTGAGAATAGCCTCCATAGGCTCATCTATTTTAATGCTTGGTCACCAGGGCATGGCACTATTTGATAGGAGAAGGAGGTATGGCCTTGTTGAAAGAAGTAAGTCACTAGGGGTAGACGTTGAGACTTCAAGAGCCCAAGCCCTGCTCAGTGGCTCTCTCTTCCTGGTACCTGAGGATCCAGCTATAGAACTCTCAGCTACTTTGTCAGTACCATGTCTACCTGCATGCCACTATGCTTCACATCATAATGACAATGGAATAAATCTCTGAGAACTCTAAGGAAGCTCCAATTAAATGCTTTCCTTTCCTTCATTTAATTGCTGTGTCATGGTGTCTCTTCACAGCAACAGAACACTAAGACAGAAGTTGGTACCAGGGAGTAGGGTATTACTGTGATAGGCCCGACCATTCTGCTTGTTTGCAAAATGTGGACTTTGGATTAGGAAAGCAGTTGAATGCATTAAGCAGGGGGGTAAATGGGCCACGCTATTTGGAGCATTGAAGACAGAGGTGCGGAGAGCAATGCAGATTATGATGGCCTGGATCAAAAGTTTTCAGAGGAGAAGAATGTTAGTAAATGACCTCAGGACTGTTCTTGTGGTATTTTGGCAAAGAATGTGGCCACTTTCTGCCCTTATCCAAAAAAATCTTTCTGTGGCTAAACTGAAGAGATTTTTACTAAAGACATTTGCAGAGGAGATTTCAAGACAGCCTAGTATTGGCTGTGTCGTGCTGTTATTCGTGGCCACTCTTATGCAGATCTAAAATGAAAAGAAGCAATCTGAGCAAGGAAAAATACAAATTGTACAGTTTGAGAAGAAAAAGAGTACTAGGAAGTATAATAGAGTTAAGTCAGTGCTCAAGGAAATAAAAGTTTAAAGAAAAACCTGATATTAAATAAAATAAAGGGAGAGGTGACATCAGGGAAAGATGTCATCCAGCTAAGCTCCTAACGTATGAAAAGCAACTAAACAAAAGATTAATCAGTGAAGGAAACTATTTAAAAGAGAAAACTGATGAAAATACATTTGAACAAAGAAGTCAATTTCTAGCCCCAGTGAACAGCAGAATTTGGCAGCTTTGGCCATGTGTGTCTGGCTTTAGGTCAGGATGCAAGAAAGGAGTTGTGAAATATTCCTCCATGGTCAAGGAAAGCTGCTAAGGCCAGTTATGTGTCAGAGTGTCCCTGTATAGGTACCCAGAGAGGCCAATGCATGAATCTGTGAATTTGAAGCCTGGATTGTCTTGGTGAACCCAAAATGTTGGACATGCCAGAGTCATGGAATACTTGTCAAGGAGAGCTGCCAACAGGAAGTGGAACTATCCTGAGAGAAAGAATTGTGTCACAGTCAACAAAGCTGAAAAGTGTTGGAGATCTGAAGAAGATTTTGACATCAGACATACAGATGCAGAGTTTGGAGTTTGCCCAACTGGTTTTTGGCATTTCTTTCATCCAGTATTTCCTATGTTCCCTTTCCTCCCTTTTGGAACTGTTATATATATATATATATCCTGTGCCATTGTATGTTGAAAGTATGTGATCTGCTTTTTTATTTTGATTTTATAGGGGATTACAGTTGAGAGATTGCATAACTCTCAGAAGAGACTTTGAACTTTGAAAATTTAAGCCATGTTGAGACTGTCATAGATTATGTGAACTTTAGAAGTTGACTAAATGCATTTTGCATTATGATATAGCTACAAGTCTAGTGGAGTCAGGGAGTAGAATGTGGTGGTTTGGATGAGAATGGACTCCATAGATTCATAGATTTGAATGCTGAGTCATCAGAGAGTAGTACTATTTGAAAGGATTAGAGGGTGTGCCCCTGTTGGAGAAGTTGTAGCCTTATTGGGAGAAGTGTTCACTGTGGTTGATTTTGAAATTTCAGAAGCCCAAGTTAGGTCCAGTGGCTCTGTCTTTCTGTTGTCTGAAGATCTGGATGTACATCAGCTACATCTCCAGCTCCATATCTGCCTTCATGTAACCATGCTCCTTGCAATGATGACAATAGACAAAAGCTCTACAAAAGCCCAGTTAAATGTTTTCTTTTATTAGAGCTGCCATGGTCATGTTGTCTTTTCACAATAATGAGACACTGCTTAAAACAGTCCCTAATATTGCAGAGAATTTAAACAATTCTGTGAACACGATTATGCCCATTGCATAAAGCAATGAGATATAACCTGTGTGCCAAGAAATTTTTGAGTGTCCATGTGCCCTGTTACTCATTTTAAATACATCAGGAATGTTTTTATTTCTTAATTTATGGTACATAAACTAATGGGTTTTCTTGTAATAGTTTCATATATATGACATATTTATTCTCTATTACATTTTCTCTTTCTTGTTTCTTCCTCCTACTGATTAACCCACTTCTCTAATGATCTTGTTTGTGCTGGAGAATATTTATATTTGGCATGTTTGTTAGTTAATATATTAATTAAAAATACTTATCATTTATGTGAAACAATATAAAAGTTAGGCATAGGACAGGATGTTAAAAAGTAGCAGTTAAGTAATATACATAGTGAAGAATGACAAAGAGACACGATTTTATTTCATTTAAAAAGAAATATGAAGTCATATGGAAGAGCTATTAATTTTATAGACTATTTTGTACTCCTACTATACATGAGGGGGAGATAATGAGATAAGAATTATAGAAAAATAATGGTAAATATTATATAAGGCTATGTAATACTTGGAATCATTATAAAGGAAGGCTCCAAACTTAGGACATACATAGAAAATAGATTTGTCATGTTATTAATGATACAAAATAGCAATGTCAAGTCAAAAAGGTTAGAATGAAAAATGGTATTAAAAAACACCTTCCATTAAACCTGAGTAATAGCCTTTGATCTTAGAATTTTAGATTTAGAGGGCATAAAGTGACATTGGTGGTCAGTTTGTAATGAGGATGACTAAACTAATTAAACTTCCACACAAAGAACAGAAAGAACTGTAGTGTCAAAGAGGTCCCTCATTTGCCATTCACTCTGCAATCAATGCAATGCATTTTCACTACTCATAATCCTACTAAAGTTGTTCATAATAACATTATATCCTTTCTCATTTTCAAGAAAGTAGCTGTCCAGATCAGAACTACATTTCTACCACTTAGCATAGAATATTTTACATCTGATGTTCAGTAAAGATGTTTAAGATAATAAAGTCCACATTTACTTTTCACTTCTCATTTTCCTCCGCTATAGATATTAATTCTATTAACCCATGATAAACAGAATAGTGGTTCCCTCCCAAAGTCACCCACTTCCTAATCCTAACATCTCTGAATGGATTATGTTCCACAAAAAAAGGGAAATTTGGATTATGGGTGGAATTTGACTTGCTAATCAACCCATTCTTGATAGGAAGATTATCCAGAATTATCCAGTGAGACAAATAAAGTCACAGGGGCTCTTAAACAAAACAAACTACTTGGCCTGACAAGGCAAACCAGAGATAGCAGCACGGGAAAACCATGGCTATGATCTGCTGTTTTGAAGATGTAGAAGGAAGTCTGAGATGAGGAATGTGAGAAATATCTAGAAACTACAGTAAAGAAAGATTTTTTTTCCTCACAATGTGTGGAGGATGCCTTGGTCTCAGCTCACACAGATCCAGTTTTGATTTCTGAACTGCAGATCTGATTGATATTAAATTAACATTGTTTTGATATCTTAAATGTTTGATAAGTTGTATAACAGGAATGGAAAATAATACATAAAGTTTCATTAATGCTTACAAAGCAAACATGCACTGACTCCTACTTGTGATGGACAACAACTCTGAGGAAGATAGTCATTCTCTTCTCTTTCTTTCCTGCATACTGAATGAATGGAACATATAAGGTATACATTTGTACATGTAGTTCTACTGATAGGTTCTCCAGTTTTTAAAATAAATAGGGTTCTGTCATATTAAGAATAAATAACTTGAAAATTCGGATTCTTTCTTTTTTGTTAAAGGTCATTTACATTCATTGTATTTTATTAATGAAATTTAGAAATAATTATTTCAATGGGTTTCACATTTTACTAAACAATGTTTTTGAGAATCCACTGACTAATGTATTTCTCAGATGCTACAATATTGATACATAACATAGTAAGTTTAACAGAACATTATATTTGCAAGCTAGCTAATGGACTAATATCCAAAAATATAGAAAGGACTCATAAAACTAGACATCAGCAACCAAACAATCCAATTAAAAATTGGGTACAGATCTTAGCAGAGAATTCCCAGTAGAGAATCTCAAATGGCTAAGAAACACTTAAAGAAATGTTCAACATCCTTAGCCATCAGAGAAATGCAAATCAAAACTACTTTGAGATTCTATGTTACATCTGTCAGAATAGCTAACATCAGTAACAGAAGTGACAACTCATGCTGGTGAGTATATGGAGCAAGAGATCATTCTTCATTGCTGGTGGGAGTAGAAACTTGTAAAGTCACAATGGAAATCAATATGGTGGTTCCTCAGAAAATTGGGAATTAAATTACCTCAAAACCCAGCTATACCACTCTTGGGCATATACCCAAAGGGCACTCAACCCTACCATAAGGACACTTGTTAAAGTATTTTAATTGCAGCTTTATTCATAACAGCTGGTCACTAGAAACAACTTATATGCCCCTCAACTGAAGAGTGGATAAAGAAAATATAGCACATTTACACAATGGAGAATTAATCAGCTCTTTAAAAATGACATCATGAAATTTGCTGGCAAATTGATCCAGCTAGAAAAAAATCATTCTTAGAGGGGTAACCCAGACCCATAAAGACAAACATGGTATGTACCCCCTTATAAGTGGATATTAGCTGTTAAGTAAATGATAATCATGCTACAATCCACAGACCCAGAGAGACCAGGTAACAAGGAGAGCTCTTAGAGAGATGCATGGATTTCTCTGAGAAGGAGAAACAGAATAAATTCTGTGGGTAGCCTGGGGGCATGTGGGAAAAGGAAATCAAAGGGGTTGGAGAGAGAGAGAGAGAGAGAGAGAGAGAGAGAGAGAGAGAGAGAGAGAGAGAGAGAGAGAGAGAACATGGAGAGACAACTGGAATTGGAGGGCATTTAGGGGGCCATGTGGAAACCTAGTGCAGTAGAAACTTCCTGGAATCTATGAAGGTGACCCTAATGAAGGACTCCTAATAATGAAGGATATAGAACCTGAACCATCCATCTTCCGTAACCAGACAAAGCTTCCAATGGTTGGACAGGGACACCAACCCAGTCACAAAACCTTCCACCTCCAGTCTGCCCAGTCAGAAAGGTATGCTGGGGAAATGACAGTACAGAACTCATGTAAGTTGCCAACCAATAACTGGTCTAATTTGTGGCTAGTGTCATGGACAGAGAGAGTCCATGCCTGGCACTGCCTTGATGACCAGGAACAGAAGACTAGGTAGCCCAGAGACCTAATGTAGGACCAAACATTCCTAGTCAAAAAACAAAATCAAAAACAAACAAACAAACAAAAACAAAAACAAACAAACAAAAGTGATGAAATAGTTTCTAATGATATTCTGCTATATTAAGATGGGTACCTAGCCCAGTTGTCATCAGAGAGGCTTCCTCTGGCAGCTGATGGGAGCAGGTGCAGAGACCTGCAACCAAACATTAAGCACAGACAAAGCCCAGGTTGGAGGTCTTCATTTTATCCCTCCCCTGGAAGTCGGGGAATCCCATGGAAGAGGGGAGGAGGAACTGTGGGAACCAGAGTTGTCAAGGGTACTGCGAGAGCACACCCTGTGAAATAATCTAAACACAACTTATAGGAGCTCACAGACTGAAGCAGCAATTGTGGAACCTACAAGGGTCTGGGCTAGGTCCTCTGCATACATGTTGTGGTTGTTGACTTGGTGTTTTTGTAAGACTCCTGACAGTGGGAGTGATGGGTGTCTGATTCTTTTGCCTGTTCTTGGGACCCCTTTTCTCCTACTGGGTTTTCCTGCCTGGCCTTGATGTGAGGGTATATTCCTGGCCTTATTGTATATTGTTGTGTTGTGTTCAGTTTATGTTACTGGGAGGCCTGGTCTTTTCTGGAGGAAAAAGACGGTGCAATGGTGTGTTGAATCTATGGAAGAAGGTATTAGGTTTAGTGGAGGGAGGAAGCTTTGGGGTGTACTAAAAAAATAAGAATCCTTTGTTTTACATCTAGTATTCACCTATGGGTGAGTACATACCATGTTTGTCTTTCTGAGTCTGGGTTACCTCACTCAGGATGATTTTTTTCTAGATCCATCCATTTGCCTGCTAACCTCATGATGTCATTGTTTTTCTCTGCTGAGTAGTACTCCATTATGCATATATACCATATTTCATGAACTATGAACCAATAGATGAGGAGACCCCATGGAACTGGATCAGGCCCTCTGGATAAGTAAGACAGAAGATTAGCTTGAACTGTTTGGGAGGCCCCCAGGCAGTGGGACTGGGACCTGTCCTTAGTGCATGAGCTGGCTTTTTGGATCCTGGGGCCTATGCAGGGACACTTTGCTCAGCCTGGGTGAAGGGAGGAGGAGACTGGACTTGCCTCCACCAAATCTACCAGGCTGAGCTGAATCCCCAGGGAGTCCTTACCCTGAAGGAGATGGGAATGGGAGATGGACTGGGGGGAGGGCAAGGGGGAGAGGAGGGAGGACAGGGGAATCCATGGCTGATATGTAAAATTAAGTTAATTATAAAATTTAAAAAATAATAATAATAAAGAATCCATTGATTGTAGTATCTATGGTGTTTAGTACCTTATCCCAGCATTTTCCACAGGAGCTGTAGACTAGGTGGTAAAGCTGTATACATCCCAGAAGACCACATCTTTCTAAGTAGAAACACAGCTGGTCTATAACTTAATTTCTTGGTCTAATGGTGGCCTTTATCTGCTGATATGGAAGAAAGGTTGATATTCAGGATTTTTTCAGGTGACATTAAGAGTTAAAATGTCTCTACCTACCATGAAATGTGAGAAGTTTTGCTATTCAGTTAAGAGATAAAATTTTCACTTAGGTGTGATAATGAGCTGCCCATAGGTACTGTCCCTACTTTCACTTTCAACTGTTCACAGTTTCAACTATTTTCACTCTGTGGATAATGTGATAAAACCCACAAATCTAATTTCTTTTAGAAAAACTATTTTTAGCTTTTTTTTAAAACTGAAAATAGATTTTTTTCATACAATATATTCTTATTATTGTTTCCCTCCTCCTTCCTTGATGAAGTAAGAAATCAGGTTTGCTCTGAAGATTAATTAATGGTAGAGAGACAGAAAAGATATAAAAGAAGAACTGTATAACAAAAGGAGCAAGTGTAACTGGCAGAACATGAGAGAAAAGAATGCTCGTTCATTCAACCCACAGCAAAGTATGAAAGTGGCAGAGATGAATGGAGGGACAAGGAAACTAACAGACAACTAACTTTTGAAGTTTTTAATATTGAACCTAGGGGATGACTGAGAGCCCAGTATAATTTTAACTACAGGAATAAAAATCCCATATTTGAATTTTGGAAATAGTTTTTACACTATGGGGGATACTGGTGAAAGGTCAGACTGGAAACCAGACCAATTAGATTAGAGCAGTCATTTATGTGAGAAGAGACGGTGGCTTAGCCAGTGACTTACAGAGGCGCTGAAAAGTGAATATCTATATGAAAAATAATCTAAGAAATGTTATTGATAAGAATAATGACATGATGGGTAGTGAGAGAGGGGCAATAGTCATACTCATGTTCATCATATTAGAGTGTAGACATCCAGGATGAAGGGGATCCTGCCCTGCGTTAATGAGGGCATGGGAAACATTAGGGACAACTGAAGTTTGTGTGTGTTGAGACAAAAACAAAGGCGATAGGTACGGGAAGCAACTGGATGTAGCAGTCAGAAGATCAATTTTGAGTTCAAGTAAAGATTTAGAAGACATAAGCCACTAAGTAGTAACTGAAAACCTTGGAGTGACTGACATTACTAAAAAAAAAAAAAAAATTCCACAGACTTTCTAATGTTCTGATACATACGTAGTTCTTTGCCATGGTTCTCCTTCTAACATAAAGATTTCTTCCTAGTATTTTTTGCTGACTTACTTAGCATTCATTCATCTTGGAAACACTGGCATTCAGTGAGGGTTCCATTACCATCTCTTCTTTGTTCCATACACTTGGTTTATTCTTACTAAGCAAAGAAACTGTCAAACCCCACCATCACCACCTCTACCTATTGACAGAGATTTGAAATCTGTTTTACACCATGGACTTCAAGCTCACAAAGCTAATTATGGATTAGACCACCACATAGATGTGGTATAAGGTAGCTTCGCAATATCATTCATCTTCAATACATTCACCTATATTCTTCTACTGATTAATGTCACTTCTGTCCATCTAATAACAACTAAGTGACTCTCACATCATTAAGCAACTATAAGAAATATTTACCCATAAAGGCCACATTATTTACAATGGTATGTAGTATTCTTCACATTCTGACTTCAAGTGAATTTTCTGAATTTATCTATCAAGCCAATTGGTAGTCACATATATTCCTTGCCTTATTTGTACCTACCAGGTCCTCTGTAGGTGCATACACCAAGTCTTTCCCTGAATAAGCCATACACTTTCTTACTTTAGACTTTCATTCTCAAAGTACCTAGAATAAAAACATTCACTATTTTGATATAGTTCAAATGAGAGGATTTTCCAAATTATTCTTTTCTCTCTGTATAATTCATGAGTCAAAACTTCTAGTGTAAATATGCAATTAGCATTTTAAAATTTACATATATATTTTCATAAACAAAGTCTTTGTATACACACACACATGCATGTACACACACACACACACATCTCCTTAGCTCTTTATTCTTTTAATTTTTGCATGCCAAATTATTCAAACCCTCTCTAAATGTAATCACGCCAAGATGGGAGAACAGTAATGTTTTTGTAATTCCTGTCATATAACATGATATATGCAAGAACAAATATTATCATATCAAAGGTGTTCAAACAAATCAATATTTATTCAATGGTGTAATTGAATCATACATCTACAAAGTTCTAGGCCAACTTTTATCTTCTGAAATTTGACCCTGTGACTAAAGAATTTCTACTCTTCATTATTATTAAGCAGGAAAAAAGGTAAGATAGAGTATATGCCTTGAAAGCAATTTGCCTTGAATTTTCTGGAAGATTTATAGTTTTTGATATGCTGAAACTACCCTTCATTTTGTCTTTTATAACTGCCAAGCCTCCTGATACAATATAAAATGCTATAAATGATGTGTAACTCTTTGACCCCTCCCTCTTTTCATGTAGGTCATTTGTTTGTTATTGTAGAGAATTGACTGAGGCCCCCTCCCCCACCCCCAAAAAAACAAACCAACATGAAGAGCTAAGTTGGATCATGTTGAATAAAAATTCCCCTCACCTACTGCTTCTTATTCATAAAATTTATGCTAAATTAGCAAATTGAAACAATGGACAGAGATTTTAATCACAATTTCCTGTCCATAAAAATCACATTGTAGCTATGATGTAAATTAATACAAGAATCTAACACAATTTTATGCATAACTGCGGAAATTCCCATGAAACAAGATATAAAAACAGTAAGGTAACAGTGTCACACTTGAGTAGAAAATGAATTAGAATTACCAGACTATAAGAGAAAAAACTAAATGTCATATATTGAAGAAAAATTGCACTATGGTAGATGTTACAAAGGGTTCATTCTTGTTACTTTGAAGTTCCATGTACAGGATACAATGTAGTCTAGTGTCTGAATACATTCAGTATTTAAATATATTCAGATGGTCTAGCTTCAAATTCCTGACCATGGCAAGTTATTTAACTGCTCATTGACCTTAACCTTGCTGGCTCTTATTTTTTTTCCATTTGCATCACAGTAGTCATCACAGTCATACAGAATTATGAAGAATGAATATGTCACATTTGTTATGCACAGTGGAGAAAATGAAGAGAGAACGTCTAAAAATGTTTGCTTTGAGTTATATCATAAATTCCCATTGTTATTCATAAACTGAATTACTTCCTAAGGGTCAAGAAAACATAAAGGTGTCGGCTATGTTAATGATTAGTGCAATTTCTTTTTTGTCATTTATACATATGTGAAAATTTTAAAATCTTGTTGAATGAAAGGGAGAAAGAAAATATGAAGTAGTAGTATAAATTACACCTTCTTACAGGGAAAAGCCCATGAGGCCTCAATCCTACAGGCAACTAAATAATGCTGAAGCCTGGAGAAATAGTCTCCTCTGACACACCAATTTCTTATCCAATATCAAATGATCAGCCCTGAAATCGTGCATACAAATAACATTATACAGATGGAACAAGTTAAATTTAAGAATATATATATATATATGTATATCAATAATTAATAGCAAAGAGAGAGACCATGCATCTGAAAGAGAGCAAGGATGGGTATGTTGGGGGACTGGTTTAAAGGTGGTAAAGGAAGGGAAATAAAATGTAATTACAATATCAAAAATAAAATAATAATAATTTTAAAAATTACACTTCCTTCTGGTCAAAGAATAATATCTTATCTAAGTCATAATATGAATAAAGAATATTTCACTAACACAGTATGGATTATAAAGTGATTCCAAATATATTATTTGAACATTAATACACATGTGGGAATACACATTTTAGGGATAAAATTTAGTCATTATTGATTAATATAAAGACTTGAAACATATTCTGGTAATATGTCATATGTAAGATCATTTATATTAATTATAATAATAATAATACTGATGATGAGGATGATAGGATACATTAAAGTACATTGAAGATTTCCAATGCAATTTGGAGGTGTAATTAAATACTTGAAAACAGACAGAACTGTTACTTCAATAACTATTTCCACATGTTGGACTAGAGAACTGAACTCTTAAAATATTTAACTATTATAAAAATAGAAGTGAATTTATATGGTATATATTTTTAATGGGTTGAAAGTTCATTCTTTATAAACAAGGAAAATAATCAGCCACTTATATACAACGTTTATTTACCAATGCCATATTAATGAGATGCTTTAGAATAAGATAACTAGCCATCTAGAACAGGTACCATATAACAGATGCATAGACACATACACACAAACATATATGAAAAAACAATATGATATGCCATATGCAATGGCACATACTTCTAATCTCAACACCTGAGAGGCAGAGGCAGGAAGATCATGATATCTTTGAAGTCAGAGCAGGACAGGCTTGGTTACAGAATAACACTCTGT
The DNA here is from genome assembly GCF_049852395.1 of Peromyscus maniculatus bairdii. Taxonomy (NCBI): domain Eukaryota; kingdom Metazoa; phylum Chordata; class Mammalia; order Rodentia; family Cricetidae; genus Peromyscus; species Peromyscus maniculatus. The sequence goes on from NC_134875.1 coordinate 100,968,611, forward strand.
GTCGATAAAATAATGCAAACCAAAACATTACAACAAAAAAACCACATAAGATACATTTACTCAACTACCACTATAAGTAAGAGTCAAGATATGATTATAGAAAACGCTCTGTGTCTCCTCTCCCTGTGTTCACTTAGAAGTGTAGTGAACAAATTCTGTGAATAATGAAGTTTTCTTGTCACCAGCATTCACATCTCTGTTTCTTTGTACTGGCCTTTCTCTACTCTTAGGCAAGTTTAGTAACATAGTTTTTATGGCAATCCAGAAGTGATAGAAATTTACTTATTTCAGGAATAACTATCAATAAGGAAGAGGCGGTGATTGGAAGTGAGAGAGGGGGATGGAGAAGAGAGACTGGGATGGGAGGATGTGTATGGGAGGCTGCAGTCATGATGTAAAATAAATAGACGAATTAAAAAAAAAAAGAAAAAAGTAACAGAAATCTGCAGATACAAAGCCCCTTGGAGCAGGTGTTGGTGGGATACTGAACCCAGAATGACACAGAAGAAAACATTTTCTAGTCTGATTTCCCTCCCCTGACACATTTTCCTTATTTCTTCACTTATACTTCTGGGGACCATGTCTCAAAAGACCAATTAAAACACTGTTTGTTTCATTAAGCTTTCTTTCTTTTTATTTATTTTTTAAAAGAGGATCTAACTATAAAGTCCTAATGCTGGGATTACAGGCTTTACTTTACAGGCTGACAATGAGTACACCATCTGCCCTGGTATTTTAACAGGTTTGAAATAATCCAAATTAAACCCACATGAGTACTAGACCTTAATTATGTACTAGAAATGCAGCCTGAGACAAAACTCTTTAGTAACACCAAATTTCTGAAGAACCATAGTAATTATCTTTTAGTTTTGTTTTGGTGAGGTATTCTGTATCAAGGTAGTATGTATGTATCAAGGGTAGTATGAAGGAAAGACTAAGTGTGAAGAAAATATAAATATAGGTTTCTAGTATTAGCTACATGTTTTTTTTTTCCAAGAAAAAGCTGTGAACAGCTTGATAGATTGCACTATTTTCTCATATCTTTCTTTCTTTTTCTCATTGGCCCTGCCCACCTGTGGGTGGATAAAACCTCCTAATTCACTGAAGTCTCTTTCATCATGTGACTGGCTTCTGTATTGTTAGCATGAGAATATGGCAGCTTTGAGGTAGGGCTTTTTTGAAATAGGGCTATCTTATGGAGTTCCATTTAATCCTATACTCTCTACGTAGCCCAGTCTGGAACTTGCAGTAATAGGTCTGTGCATCAGCGGCCAGAGGACTATGATGGTAGGCATGTTACACCAAAGCCAGCTCTGAGCCAAGGTTCTTAAGAAGAATGAAGACTTTTCATTCCTTCTGGCTCTTTCTATTTTGGGCAGTGTGAGATTAAACTTCAAGTAGGCTCTGTTCCCAAGTGTAGAGACACATGAAGTTGAAATAGGCATAAGGGATCATCATACAATTAACTATCTAAAAGAAATAAATATGAATTTTTAAAGAGCATTCTCTTATAAATCTGATTAGCATAGCAGTTAAATAGTAAATGTTTCTACGTGAATCAAAGCCAATAAACATAGGATTGCATATAGGTTCTTCCTTTAGGAATGGGAGGGTCATATTCCATTACTAAATTTAAAATAATGTGTTTTGTAAGTACTATATTTAAAACTAAAAATGTTCTGTCTTTGAACATGTATATTATAGCCTACCTTGATTTTTCTCTGCACGAACGATTCACAGCTTAAACATTAAAGCAAGCACAGTGTTCTTATACATGGCCAAGTGTTAACATAGACAAAATTTGATTTAGAAAATAGGTGAACAGCAAGCAAGTCCTAAGGAAATGCAGTGGATTGTAATAACAAAAGCTAGTACTGAGACTACTCATTTAAACCTTGTATTGAAAACCGAAAACAAAGCAGAAATACACTTAAAAGTAATCATTCATTTTCACTTCACCAAATATGGAAGTCCTGAGCCAGTGCTTATAAGAAATCAAGCCAAGAAGTATAAATAGAGTAAAAGCCAAACATTTTTCCAACATAAACAGAGGAGATTTTGCAGCCAAGACAAGAACATTAGACTTAGCTCTTGAGGACAAAGTTCAAAAAATCATTACCAAGAGTACAAAGGAATTCCTGGGAGATAATCAAAGGACGAAAGTGATGTGAGAGCTAATCAGGTTCCAAAGATAACAGAGGATCCAATCTGTGCATCAGAGAAAGTCTGAAGCCACATAATCAATTCTTATTCAGCACTACTGATGACAAGTGGTTAATGTCAGTTTCTTTTAAGATTCATAAAAGGCTTTATCTTTTTATCAAGTATATTATGAAATTGGATAGAAAGAAATTTATTTCTTTTCTAATAACAATTAAAGATACTTTCCTTTGTGATAAAGGATATATACTATCTATATCTTGGTTAAAAATATAAATAAATGTGAATTTAGGGTATCCTATTAGTTAGGTAACTTTTAAAGTCCCTGTCTAGTACAATGTGTGAGTCCTTGGGGTCAGTAGTAACACTACAAAAACTTAAAAGCTCCTGAACTAGCTTCATTGGCTTCACCTAGGTATGACTGAAAAACCTTGTGGAAAAATATAACTTAAAATTTCAGAGAACATAGAAATTACAGTGAAAATCTAGATCACTCTATCACATATGCCAATTACAAGAGTTAAGTTTGGGAGGAAGTGTCCTGATTTACAGTTGTACTTAAGTTTATTTTTCAAATTATAAGTGCAATTCTAAAACATCATCACTATATAATGACCTCAAGACAAATTGGCAAAGAGTTTTTCCTCTATGCTTAACATAAATTGTGACTATATATACATATATCCCCACTTTTGTACATTTTGTTTATTAATATGTTCATGTGTATATGTAAATAAAAATTTCAAACATTATTTTAAGTGTAAAGTTTCTACATATGTGAATACAATTTTTACATTCTCATATGCATAATTACATGGATTACAGTATATTGTAAACATTACTTTTTGATTATAGAATACACTGATTATAGAATAAAATCTTCAGGATATGTACTACTTGTAAACTGAAGATACCAGGATTTACCAACTTTAAGTTTACTTTAATCACTTTGTTTCCTAAACAGATTATAAAACACTGTTTTTCTTGAGTTACAGTTCTATAGTGGAACTGTATTTGAAACAGTTAACTTTGCTTTAAATCATCTCTCTGCTATGCATTTCCACTTGTATTACTTTTCTTGCTGTAGCGAGCACATACCCCAGTTTTGGGGGAAGAATAATCACTCTTGATTCAGACTAGGGCGAACAGCCCTAGTCTTACATGTTCCGTACACTTGTAAAGTAAGAACTTCAAGAATATTGACTAAGTTTTGTTAGGAGTATTAAACTAAAGTTTTCACTTGAATCCTGCATTTAACACTATCTCTACAGGTTTTAATTAATCACTTAATTATCTGGAATTTAATATCTTGCACTGAATACCAAAAGGATTTTGGTAACCACAACATCCCCCTACTTCTGCAGATCTAAAATTATATTTATCATCTGGGTTTTGTTTCTAGCCTTTATTCTAAGCGGCCTGTACAGCATCCATGTTGGGCATATATGATCTAGGGTACTGTAACAGGCATGCAAAATATAACCTTGGAACATGCTAGTTTAATTTTATTGAATTATTTATGAGTTTTCTCTTTTTTCATTTCATTATCAATCAAGTAGATATAATCATTGTGGAGATTAAATGAATCATTATCTTCACAGCCTAGATATAACCTAAACAAAAATATATAGAAAACATTATCATGGGGCTGGAGAGATGGTTCAGCAGTTAAGAGTACTGGCTGCTCTTCCAGAGGTCCTGAGTTTAATTCCCAGCAACCACATGGTGGCTCACAACTATCTGTACTGAGATCTGGTCCCCCCTTTTGATGTGCAGGCACAACTGCAGGCAGAACATTGTATACATAATAAAGTCAAAAAAAGGAAAAAGGAAAAAGGAAACACTATCATTATTATCTTGTGATTTGTGGGGGGTATACTTTATGGGACTATGGGATGAACCTTTCAAATAAAAACAAAAAAGTATATGTGTATATTTTGAGAGTTGTCAATCTTAATACAGTCTCGGAGGACTACATGGCTTAGAAATAGTGGATGAAAAATAATGGAATTATGCTGAATATTGCAATACCAATGATCCATGTTTTACCTTTTATAAAGAGAATTTTATTTAACAGCACATGGCCCACTTGTGTGTGTGTGTGTGTGTGTGTGTGTGTGTGTGTGTGTGTGTGTGTGTGTGTGTGTGTGTTTTGCTTTGCCTCTGCTCTATTTAAAAGCTGGATTCAGAGACATTCTGGCCTTTGTCTCTGTTCCCAATGTGTTTTTCTTCTCATGGTCTACATTCAATACCTCAAGTTGGAAAGAAAGATAGGTATACAATCTTATGTGATGCCAGAAAAAGCTGAGATTCCATAGTCACATGGAAAATAGTAGGTTTTCCTTTTTTCTCTCAGGAATTGCTCTTCAGCTGTCAGAGAGGCATTTCTATTTTGAGCTTCCTGTGTGGCAATATGCATAGATGCGGTTTCTTATAGCTTATTGTACTTCTTCTTTTTTTCTGAGAATAGCACATGTATTTTTGCTTTGGGTTTGTTTTGTTTTTGTTTGCTTGTTTGTTTGCTTGTTTTGTCTGACAGTCCTTCATGTTAAATATTGACATAATGTTGCACAATTAAGTCTCAAGACTTAACTGACTGCTTCAACCTTGGTGTGCCCTAGTCACTCATCTACTTTTGCTTAGTTAGAGGAACTCATGAGAGGATCATTCAAATATGGAACTGATCATTCTAACAGCATATAAAAAAGCCCATTCCATAGACGAAATGGATCATTCATTTCTGTATAGGCACAATAAATTCACAGCATGGAAGAAAAGGGATCTTTAAAATACAATGTAAAAATGGCTAAAAAATAACCAGTTCAGCAAAGATCAGTAAAAAGAACCAATACTTTCGAAAAGAAGACTATTGATTGGTAAAGTGATATAAAAGGGAAAAAACGGTGTGTGCTAACTTGAGTGCTAAATTTAGACAAGTATTCATTGATTAAGACATAAAATTTCTAGAAAAGAATGTTCTTTAGGGATTAAAAAATAGTCTGTATGGAGATCTTTCACTATTGAGTAACTGTGAATCAAAGTAACTGTGGAGTCAAAGTAAAAATTAAATGAATTAGAGTCAGTGTGATGCAAGATAAAGCAGAAAATGCATTATTGGTCGTAAAGCTTAATAAAATGCTGATGCCAGTAAGTTTCAAGATAAATTATTATCCAAATTTAAAACCTAGAGAAAACATTGGTATTGGTATCAAGAGCCACAACAATGTGACTTTCGTGTTTCCTTTTCTTTCTCCCTTATTTTACCTGCATTACACAATTAATTACATTCCCAATTTAGTCATTTAAAATGATAACTGGAGTTTTCCAGGGATTTGAAAACACAATTCATGTAAATATACTGCCTTGCATAGCCTCAAGGAAATTAAAATCTGTCTATTTTCATGAGTTATGAAAGAAGTTATGAAGCTAATTATTTTTCTAGTTCTAATTCTGTCATGGCATTTTTGGTTTTGGTGGTGGGTAAGTGTATAAAATATATTTGATAGTGAAAGTGTAAAATCCAGTATTATGATCCACAGATTCAGAATGAATTTTTAAATTATATAGAAGATCATTGAAATGTGTAGACTTTGGGTCTGGTTCATTTGGGCATGTAATTTTCTTTCTAATTAGCAAAGACATTTTATAGTAAAGCATATAAAAAGAAAATGCTAAAACTTACAATTATAACTTGTTTAATAATCTCACAATTAGGAGAAATATTTATTGATAAAATAATAGTGAGATACAGGCATAGATGATAAAGAACTATGTTATGAAGTACTGTTGTTTCATGGGATTTAGGAGGCTGAGATGTCTCACAATCTGCTAACTAGAGTATCAGGAAAATCAGTGATGTAATTTAAACATCTAATAGTTAGAAAGATAATGTTGTAGACTTCATTGTGGATGTAGAGATAATTATATTAGGAATTATTTTCATAAATTATATTAATCTAGGTAAATAATCACTTCCATAACTTTTGCTATATAATTTTAATTTCCTTTTCAAAAATTATGCATGAAATCTAATTCATTGACTGGGAAAATAGCTTGGTGGCAGAGCATTTGTATACCATATGAATCCTCCCAGATCTGATTCCTAGCATCCCAAGGCAGAGGTAAGAAATGAGGAGATCAGTGAGATAGCTCAGCAAGTAAAGATGCTTACTTCTCAAGCCTGATGATCTTCATTCGACCCCTGGAACTCATATAAGGGCAGAAGGAGAAAACTGATTGCACAAAGCTGTTGTCTGGCCTCCACATGTGCACTGTTAGATGTATGCCCTACTTGCTCTTACACACACCCAAAGTCACTCCCACAAATACTCCCATGTAAATTTTAGTAAATAAAAGATTAACGATAAAATATTCCTAAAAGTAATAGAAATGAAATTATACAGAACTTTATCATAATTTATACTGACTACATTAAATTAAAATGTATGGGTACATTTCTATGTTCATTTATACCTATGCATATATATATACATATATATATTCATGCATATATACACATACATGCCTTTAATAATTTGAGAATTCAGACCTGATATGTAGACTTGGGTCAAATTCTCACTGAATGTATCACTTATGAATTACAAGAATAGGAAGATGCTAGAAAAATCACTATTTTTTCCTCTAACACAGGAGAAAGCCTAAAATTGAAATAAAAAAGCTCAGAGAGAAAAAGATGTGACAGACAATTCTGGGACATTGCATTTGCCTGGTTCTAGTTATTTCCTAAAGTATAACTACAGTTTGTCCTCACTTTCCTTAAAAATTCATTTTAAACCATAAAACAGACTGAGCTTTCAAAATGAATTCCACACTTGACCAAGCTCTAATTAATATAACACCTAAGTAATAGAGTTTGTTATGTTTCAGTACAGTCAATTTTATTTATTTCCTAAGTTTTTCAATCTTACTTTCAGATGGGCATATATTTTACTTCTTTTTGTGAGGTTGTACAACACTCTGTCTGCAACCTCAAGGGACTAAAATATCCCTTAACCTGAAACTCCATAGGAAAAAAAAATTGATGGCATTTCTAGCACTAAATTGGTATTTACCTGGCATAAACACAAGAGGCTGTTTTGGTTTGTTCAGTTATCCTTGTCTGCATAGGGCCATTTAAACCCAAATTGGAATTGTCTCTGGGCTACTATCAATGATAATAAGAACTTAATTCATGCCAATTATAACAATCCACAGCACAGATAGGGGTGACCAAGGAATCCAAGCAGAACCTTCTGTTTGGTTTCATTAGACTCAGACTTAATGAGAAAAAAAATATCATTAGCACCAAGAAACTTGTAAGCTTTGTTGAGATTCTTGCTAAAATTCACTGACTGTGTCTGTGATGGGAACTGTGGTAAAGAATAAAATGCAAATTTCATTTAGTAAAACATACATGAAGACAAATCCTGAAGGAGAGTATGGGCATTCCTCAATAGAAAAGGCAATTGGTGCAGAGTGGCTGCCCTTGTTTTAGAAAAACCATTGGCAGCACGCACAAAACTTTTAGATTTAATATCAATAATCACATTAACTTGTCATCGATGTCATTCAGTTTGCATATGATATGTTTATAACAAGATGGCCTTGTTGCTATATATGTATTTAAAGACAGTCTCCCTGTAATTTTTTCAATACAACAAAAATTTTAATGCAAAATGCCAAAGGCAGTTGAATGTCAAAATATGAATATATATTAGTGCTCTTTTTAATGTTTCTATTGTTAAAACTACTATTTTTACATTTTATTTTGCGTTATAACAAAAAATGGAGGGTATTTGAAATTGTACATTTCTAAGTCCATGTAGTTTGCCAAAGAAGGCAATAATTAATACATGAAATTTTAACCTTATTTTCTCAGGTAATTTACATTATATCTCATCATTTTGCATTAGTATGAACCTCCAACAATCTCACAGGCATCATTATGAGGAGATAAAAAGGATTTAGAAATAAGTTTGAGTCCAGGAATAGAATGGTAAGTTTCTCTACAAGGAATATGAAGGGAAACGTTTACCATAACTAAGTAAGAAAGACAACAAATGAAAGTTTACTTTTATTTTCTCTTAATAACATTGTTTTTCTGTTGTTTTAAATTACGCACAGTGGCTGCACCTTATTCTACTATTATTTCAACTAGCAATTGACATTACACAGCTATGGCCAAGTAGGAGTTCTCTGCCAGCAGCCCTGCCACTCAGGTCACAGCCTGGCAGGAATTTTGTTCTTGTAGGCACCAGCTCTGTTGCTGCCACTAAAGGTAACTTTAACTAAATCTCTATCGTTTTATTTATAATTAAGACTGGGGATTCAAAGGCTAGGGTGAAAATCTGTTAGTTCAGAGCAGGTGAGTAGCAACTAGCTAACCTTCTCTCATTGCTGACATCTCCCAAAAAGCCTCTCCTTCAACTTTTCCAAAACAACAAAAGCCACACCACTCAAAATCCCTCCCAACCACTTCTGGTATGTCTCAGTGAGTAAACTCAAGAACTGTGTTTAATCCTTCGTACCCTATGGTACAAGAAAAAGAAATGACTCTTGCAAGTTGTAATATAACATCCACCTGAGCACATGCATGCACACTACATAAATCAATTGATGGAAAAATAAGCATTTTCAATGTTTTCTTTTAAATAAAGCATTGTTATAATACATAAGTCATTTAATGTGGATTTCCAAAAAGGTTAAAATATTGTGTTATTGAAGATGATTGCATTACAGTTGCTTAAACAGATAGTAACTTTCAGTATAGCTATAGAAGCTTTAAAAACAATCAAATGAAATTCTAGAAATAAGTCATAATTCAATAAAAATGTTATTATAGCAATAAAAGATTATCTTATATAAGTAAAAATAATTTTGTATTATTGTTAAATCACAACTAATAACACTACCTTAAAATCCCACACAATCTCTGTTGTTATAGATACTTAGTTTTGAAAATTTATAAATTGCTCCAGGCGGTAATGGTGCACACCTTTAATACCAGCGCTCAGGAGGTAGAAGCAAGTGGATCTCTGAGTTCAAAACCACCCTGGCCTACAGGAGAACCAGGGATACACAGAGACACCTTGTCTCAAAAATCCAAAAAGAAAAAATATCAATCGAAAGTCATATGCAACTACTCTGTCTTTGATGGAAGGCACAGGATTATCATCATTTATGATAAGAATTGCATATGTAGTATGAACTTTGCACTAGTGCCTATTTCTATGGAAGATATTCTTCTTCCCTCTCCCATTATGTAGACTAAAAATCTGTAGTTAAAAAACACTGGTTATTTGTTAAAGGCCACACAACTGGTAAATGTAAGTTTCTCTGACTGCAGGGCCTTTGCTCTTTCGATTATTGCCTCTATGCCTCTCACACTATAAACTCAAAATGACACAATGCAGAAAGAGAACTATGTAATTGTAAAATAAATCTCTGCTACATGGCTACAAAATGAAAGGTAAGGTGGGCTTCCATGTATTTTGGAAGTTTTTTCTGAGAAAAAAATGCAAATTATTAGATATAGTTCTCTGAACAGCCTATTACGATTTGGCCTATCTCTTTTGTCATATTTTCAATATAGAGTTCCTGTTCAAACTTTCCATTTGACTGTATCATTTAAATTTCATTGATATTCCCCAAATGTAACACAAAAGAGAGGTAGATAATTTCAGTCATTCCAATTTGTAGCCCTTTTGTCAAGTAGCATGAATAGATTTCAATATCATGCATAAAGCCACTGTTGTTCTCTTCCTTTTTTTTTTTTTTTTGGTCGCTTCTGAGTTGGTAGATGGGAGAGAAAATTAAATCTCAACACAGATGTGAATGCCTTTGAAAGCTAAGGAAGCAAACAATACTAATGATCACAGCTATAAGAACTACTGATTTACCTTTTAAAAAAAGCTTATAAGAGAAAGATACTAGTTCTCATGGAAGTAAATTAAGGTTAGATGTTTACTAGTTTGATTCTGCTTATTGGTGCTACAATTTGAGTTTTTGAGAGGTTTGTGGGTAATTATTTTTATTCTTTTAACATCCTTATCTTAAGGTACAGGTATTATTCTTATTATGTTGTCTAAAACTTACAATAATGAACTAAGTTCTTGATGTTTTTCCACTTGGAATACTGCCGATTGGATGGAGCTTGGGATGTGTGCAAATTCCCTTAGTACCCAGAAATTCTAAATAACATCTATACATGTATAAATAAAAACGGCCATTTTGGGACATCTATGATGATTCTGTGCACCAGACCCTAGGAAATTAGTTGTTCAATTGTTCAAAAAATGTTCAATTGCTTCATTAACTAGAAATCATAAAATTTCTGCATTTTTCTCCTCAGTTTTAACCTGTAGTTCTTCTGTACTGTTCAACTTCCCATTAGAATCATTAAGGTGGTTGCAGAAAAATAAAAGAACAAATAAATGAACAAGAAAGTGTGACAAGACAGAAGATAGACAGCAACAGAAGGCAAAAATGTGTGAATTCCTTTCAGAGTGAAGACCAAAGGGCTTGGCATTACCAACACTCTACATACCTCTCTGCAAAAACAAATGGTAAGGTGCTTGTCAGGATTATTTTCAAGGAATAATCTAGTCACTGACTTTTTCCTGCTCTCAAACTGAGGAAAAAGCACCCACACAGGCATTTGAGCTTGCCTGTAAGTGTGAGCACACTCTACAAGAACTATCCTTTAAATATTTATCTATGAATAGACGATTAGGATCTTGTGATTTATTTGAGTAAAGAAGTAGAAAGAATAGATTATGTTTAACACCTGCACTTCTTTGTGGTAAATACTGCCTCTCCTCACCACCCCAATCACCCCACAGCTAATCTAAATCTGGAAACCACCAAGGGAAGGTGTTTCCAATAGCTTAGAGGGGGTGGAGGAGGAAGAAGAATAGGAATGGAAGACCTTTGCAGGTGTTCCCACAAGGGAGTCTGCTTTCCATCAGCCCACTTAGTTTTATATTTATAAATGTATTTTTTAAAGTAGAGACAGAAATGGTGACATTCATTTAAGCAAACCCCAGCATCTCCACTTTACTTAATTGAATAAATAAGAGGCACATTCATTTAGTTTTGGGAATAATGTATGTGTTGTCTTCTGAAATATCTGCTACATCTTGTCTTTCTTATCTGAAAATTGATGGCATGAAGAAGATGGGAGCAAATTAAGAACAATTTCAAGACTACCCATATGTTCATTCAGGAGAGTACAACAACAACAACAAAGATGTGAGAAAATGCTAAGCATGGATTCTAGGCCAGCTTTAGACAATCCCAAACTGAAGAGCTCTTTTTATTTTCCCATGTTCAATATTTTTTGACCTACTTCTTACGAAGAAACTTGTGCCTGGAAAACAGAAGGAACTCATTTCTCACTTTAACTTGAGATTCATCTTGAGACAGAACTCATTTTTTGTATAAAACTATGCCTTATTAGGTATGTATAAAACAGACACAAGAGGTTTGGGGTGAAATACTTCATAAATTATACTGTGCATGAATATAAAGAGGAAACTATAAATGATAATTAGTACAAGGCAATACTTTAACAAGCAAGGAAATAACTGATGATGTGCTAAATGAGAAACATTTATTATTAGTCTGTGAAATAGTAAAGCAATTTGTTATTGGTATACTGTATGCTCGATTCCTTATTCCATATTTACCCCTCACAAATGTATAGAAAATAAAAAAAAATAGACCTTTTGTCTCTGAACTACACATTAGAATTCTGAGTAATACTGAAGAATCATAACATTAAAGAAGTACCTCTAGCTCCTAAAGGTACTATCATCAGAAACACCCACATAAGCATGCACATACACATATTTTATTGATCAATTTGTTCTCAGACAATTTTATAATTGTACATACTACATTCTGGTTACTCTTTCTTTCCACCCTCTCTCATCCCTTTTCTATCCCAGTCAACCCCCCACCCCAATTTCCACCAATCAGTTTTTTTCAGGTTCAAGACTTTTGATTTGATTTTGTGACACACTTAGTTTAGCGAGGAGTATTTTTTGAGATTAGACTCATGCCTTTAGTTCCACCTTAATCAAGTAATAGATAGATCCTTACTTTCTCACAGCCTTAGAGTTATTTAGAAATGCAGATATTCTGAGTTACAAAACTAATCCTTTGTGCCACTAACATGAATAACATTTTGTTGGCATAAATGTAACCTAAACACCAGGTACAGTATAACATTGATTAAGATTGCCAGCTCTGTCTATCAAGACATAATAAAGAGGGGGAATTTGAGAAAGTTGTGGATATGTAAAGTATGGGTGCTCTGTTGAGGGTGTACTCCCACATATAAGCATTCTAACTCGTCTAACAAGAGGAATATAATGTGCCCTTAAATTGTGAAGATCCTAGAGTAGAAAAGGATGTCAGAGCTATTGAGCAATACTGGTGGACATGAGGTCAGACCTCTAGGGAGTGTCACAAAGTCTGTAGGCCTGTAACAGTCTCCACCTCCTGTACCACCAACATGTGTGGGCACATTGTTAGGTAATGGAAGGTTGGAGAAACAAGGTTTCAGTCTTGCCAGTATGTAGTGACCAGGACACAGACATTGTGGAACCAAAAATTTTAGAACTACAAAACCAAGCTGGGTATATCTCTGACAAAAGATTAGAAACAAGTCCTAATACTGTGAAACCAAAATAAAACTCTAAGGTTACTGGTCTCAGAGAAAGGAGAGTTCCAAAAATTCCTAAAAGTAAAGGGTAAACCTGAAAAGTTACTGAACTTTACTAAGATTCTCTGATAAAAGTATATTAAGTGACTTGTTAAGATTAAAGAAGGTACAGGAGAAATTTAATTTGATCATACAAAAATGAAGTAACCAATTTTTGCCATCTTAATTGGTGTGATGGAAGAAATTTATCTATCACATGCATGTGACTTAGTGCAAAGAAATGGGATGTCAAGCTTCATTGTGAGGAATGCAAATATCATCCTCCAAATAATTCATGCCCTTAACTAATATCTGTAGAAAATCCTTTAGTCTACAAGTTTTGACTCTTGTAAATATTAACACTATCATTAACTATTGATATGAACAATCTTCATAATTTACAATACTATGCCTGAGAGTGGTTGTAAGTGGTTGACTGGAGACTCACATTTCTCTCCTGATTATAGAGCACATTGCTATTTGCTAATCTTAACCATATTCTTTTTGGTTAATGTACAATAAATTGAATACGTTTATGAATGAAGAAAAGTGTATTTTTTCTTAAGTACATGGTAGAGGAATATGCAAAATGAGATATCTTCTTACATCTCACATAGTATTCAGTAAGGTGTTATAAAGAAAAAAACCAGGGGGTGGTTAATGATGGTGAGTATCTATATAAATTACCAACTGCTAGTCAGCCAATCGGCTTTCTCAAATATTTAATTTTAATGTTGATCCATAACATGGGGATAGAGCATATGTGGTTTAATAAGGCAATGATAATAATGTCTGATCTGAGTGCTTGCTATATGTTCTTTACTGATCACATGCAAGACATTAATGCATTTACTTCTCACAACAATTTTAATGCATCGGTATTTCTCTTGAGTATATTGTCCAGATAGGAACTGAAGGGGAGAGAATTTAACAGTGCAAGGTCATACAGCTACTTGTAACTAGATGTGCAAAAATGGAAATCTTGCTTCTACAACCCCATTAATAACCAGCTGTAGTGGCCTTTGCTTTCTAGTCACTGATCCAGGGTGAGCAGAGCAGACAGTGGTCACATAATCATAACTAAAGTCTCAGTGTCCTGCCTCTGGACTTTAAAACAGCCTTCTTCAGCTTTCTACTGTACGCAACTCTAATTTCACTTTGCTGCCTGTTTATGTCGCTTTAAAAATTGGTACCTCCCTTTTCTTTGACCCAAATACTTAAAACAGGTCACACATTTAAATATGGCAAGCCCTCAAGCCCTGTAAATTATGAGCAACAACATTTGTTTGTACTACTGACAATTTTTTTTTAAAAAGACTAATCCACACCTACTTTTATGCTTTTTGGTTTTACAAAAGCCATATTTTTAGAATCTACATTTTATTGTGATATTTAGCTTTAAAAAATATTTTCTGAGAAACAAATGAGTCAAATGCTTGAAATATTACAAATAAAAATCTTTGAGAACAATATGATCATATAAAAATGAATCATTTAAAAAGATATTTAGTGTGAAACTACTTCTTTGCCAAGTATACTAGAAGCATGTTTCCCATACACTCAATGCAATCTCAAGATACTGGTGGTAAAGAAAGCAGCAAATGAAAGGAAACCTGCAACTCTCTATGAATTTCATTTCCAATGAGAATTTTGGACATGTTATAAAGCCATGACATGTGTGAATTGCTTTTGAGTAAGGATTCCTATTGTGTCTTTTATTTTCATAATTTAGAACCTCATTTCCCCCACAGAGGATTTGAAAGAAAGACTCTCGACCTCTCGGGGTCTATAGATATTTAAGAATTATAAATATTCATATGATTTTTTTAAGTTTAGATAGCCTTTTGTTATTTTTCTTACAGAGGCATGTGAAAAAATACTCCAGTTTTAGAGTCATGATTACACACAAAACATTTTGTTTATTCATAATTTATGTTCATTCATTGATGGTTCAGATAAACACAAGGATCCTTTGGTGCCATCAGCTATATTCTTTTTATTTACATCAGCTGGATAACTGTGCTGGCAAAAACTGGAGGAAACTCCATTGCTGGAGCCACAATCATGTTTCACAAATTTATAGCATTTCAGCACAGCAGAATCCAACATTGGATGTTGCTTTGAGAAAAGAAAACTTACAAATGAATAGGAGATGTAAAACAACTACAGAGAGAACATCCAACAATCAACAGGGAAGAAAATGATTTTCAGCAGAGTGGCAAGTGAGTGTCCAGAGTACCACTATTGTAGTTCCAAGCTATGTTACAACTACTGCTGCATCCCTGTGCTACTTGAGGCATGGGCAGTCATCCAATCTTCCATGATATGCCTATGGATTCGGTGAGCAAAGTCAAGGTCCTAAGGAATGTCAGTTAAAGAAACCTCCTCTCCACTGCTACATCATAAAAATCAAGAATTGTCTTTAATTTAGCTTATTGAATCAAGTATGCTGAACAAAACATCAAAGTGTAGATACTGTTTATTTAATCTCAACTCATTTAGTATGGGTGTGGGGGTGAGTGGGTGGGTGGATGTGTGTGCTTAAGCACATAGAGGACAAAGAAGGACTCCAATTTCTTCTTTTATCATTCTCTGACTTATTTCCTTGAGGTAAGGTCACCAGATGATTTTCCCTGGTGGTTTGTCAGTAAAACTCCAGGATCTGCCTTCATTTGCCAGCACTGGGATTTCGTATGTATTCTACATTTTCCTTGGGTGCTAGGGATCTTTAGCACAGATCCTCAAACATATGGAATAAACTCTTACCCACTAAGATATCTCTCTAGCCACTCAAACTAAACTCTTAAAGTATTTTTTTTACCACAGTTTCCAAGTATTCATTTTTGTGATGACGTGGTTAATGTCAATACAGAGTTTTGAATAAAAATAGAGCCTATAAGTTATCATGGTAATCCATCCCAGAAAATGACTGTGCTCCCACTCTGACAGCACTCAATAGTCCTCACAGAGTTATTTCCCCTAGTTGTAGAGTCTCCTATTCCTTTCATGCCATGGCTTACATTCCTTCCTTCTGCACTATTCATGGCAGAAATGTTTCAATGTATTTTAAAAGATGAAGAAAAGAATGGTAACGTCAAATTTGGGTGTCCAAGAAGAAAAAGAACAAATAATAAAAGAGAAATTTCAAAACTGAGAGTTTGGTAGGGCATATTGGAAATGCTTTTGATTCCCTGTATAAACTGTCTCTGTTTGCTCTAAATTCTAAACTTAACTGAAATTAGGCCACTTTCCTCCAGAGAACAGAAAAAAACTGGTCACTGTGGAATAGTACCACAGTGAAATTTTAGAAGACTATTGTATTTGCTGGTTTCTGATAGCATATTTTAAAAAGTAAAAATACATACATGTACATAATGAACATGTTAATGAAAATCTCTGTGGGCGGTATGAATTTAAGTTTTTATGTGACGCTTATTTCAATATTGGTTTGAACAAATCCTTCCTATACTATTTTTGTTTTGTTTTTACAAAATATGATCATTCAATTTATTGACTCAGTTCTCAAAATGGTCCAATAAAATGTTTATAGACAGAGAGTACTAGTTCAGTACTACATGCACATCTACTTGTCCTTATTCACTTAGCTACTTAACAAATGAATACTGAGACATAAGTATAACTGCTCATTCAAGATGCTTACTGATGAATGATCGATAAGAATGCATAAACCAAAAAAGGACATTGTTATTTACTGTGTGTTAAAATACATTAGTAAGGGTGTCAGTATATGTTAGAAATTCGTCCAGTAATTTCAATAATAGTCATTTCCTAAAATATAGACATCAACCAAATGGTAAACATGGATTAGTTGGAAGATTATGGGTAAAGGCAATAGTGAAAGAGTGAAGAATAAGGGATAAGGGACCACTTCAAGGAGACTAAAGCCCCAATAGTGATATGTGAAATGTGACTGCTATAGACAATGTGGCAACAGAGGTTATATGTATGGTAGGTATTATGAAATAGAACTCTAAAAACATTGGAGACAAATGATTTGATGGAGAGACAAAGACTATTTTATTAATGCACATTTTATTGTTGGAACAATAGAAATTTAAGTATTTTTGGAAGATGATATAACATGATCTAACTTGTATTTCCATAAATTCTTTTTGATAACAGTTTAGAGCCTGGATTTTAGGGGTCTGAGGAAGGAGCATAGAAACTGCAAAGACAGGAATTCAGGAGGCTATTGAAATAATTGACATAAAAGGTGCCACAAAATAAGGTAGTATCCATACAAACAAAAAGAACTAGCATGTTTATTTCTTTATTTTTTCTAAGACATGAGGACAATTAACTGGCATAATTTTACATTTTTATTTATTAGTATTAGTGTGAGTGCAGGTCAGAAGACAACTTTGTAGAGTCAATTCCTCTTTTGACTTTGATGAAATTACTGGGTATTGAACTCAGGTCATCAAGCTTGGGCCATAAGTACCTACACACTCCATTGAAACAGCTTCCCAACATCCAATTAATTATATGATATGTTAATTTCAGAAAGAATCCTGATGGTAATATTGAGGACTAAATAACAAGTAGGAGGGATTCATTACATTTCAGGACATCTATATTAGTCCAGTTAGGAACTAATGGTTGCTAATGCTGAAGTAATGTTGGGTAGCAGTGTTGAGAAAAATCACAAGAATATCATTTTAAACCCTGAGAAATAGATGTTATTTTTGAATACGTTAGAGAAGGAAGAACAAAGGTGGAAAAAGGTTTTTTTTTTTTCAATTTGGACATACTGAATTTGAGATAGCTATGTATTCCAAGTTAATACAGTTGATGTAACTAATTTGTATGCCATTTTAAAGATTTATTTGTGTAGTTTTGGATAAAATAAAAAATGAATTGAGAGATAAGGGTGAAAGTGAATTTTAAAGGAGATTTATAAGAAGAGAGAACAGGTCTCCAAGAAAATTACACAGGTGACTGAGATCCATAAAAAAAAGAAAAAGAAAAAAAACTAGAATGGAAGAATATTCTAGAAAGCAAAGGAAAAGACAGTTTTCACTAAGGCAACAACAGCCAGTGCTATAGAGTGGGAAGATAGGGTAAACAGTGACTTGGGTCTCAATAAAGCTGAATTTATGTTCAAGGATGTAGTATGGGTGACATAATCTGATTTTTTTTTTGATAAGTAAAATAGCAAATATAGAAACTCAGCATTCAAGAGGCAGAGACAGTTGGATCTCTGTGAGTTTGAGGCCAGTCTGGTCTACAAAGTGAGTTCCAGTATATCCCAGGCTGTTACACAGAGAAACCCTGTCTTAAAAAAAACAACAAAAAAGAATAAATTAATCTAGGGGGCTGATGTCTCACCTTGTAAAGTATTTGTCACATAAGCATGAGTACCAAAGTTTGGATCTCCAGCACCCACAAAAAGCATGGCAGTGATTGCCTTTAATCCCAGATCTGGAGATGTAGAGCTTTGAGAATCCCTGCAGCATTCTGACCAAAGCCAGTCTAGATGAATCTATGTTGACTGGTGATGGAGAAAGAAATCAGATATCTACATCTAACTTCCTACTCTCTCTCTCTGTCTCTTTCTCTGTCTGTCTCTGTCTGTCTCTGTCTATCTCTGTCTATCTCTGTCTCTGTCTCTCTGTCTCTGTCTCTCTCTCTCTCTCTCTCTCTCTCTCTCTCTCTCTCTCACACACACACACACACACACACACACACACACACACACACACACACACACTCCCAAAGAGAAAGTAGTATACCCAAAAGCAAAAGTCTGAATTTAGGAGAAAAATATTTAACCAAACAAGAACAACAAAAAAAAATCTCTTTCCTTTCCAAGGCATTTGCTATTTTGGTAATTGATTTGTTTACATTGGGGGGCAGGGTTGTGAGTATCCATTATTATTGCATATTTGGGGCTTGCAAGTTGGGCACTGAAATGTTCATTCAAATTACTCACCTTTTATTCCTCTAGCTCTGATGGGGTGTAGCAAAACACGGGGTTTATAGTCTGAAAAGTGTTAGGATCCCAGCATCTTTGAATGCCAGCTGCATTACCCATGCACAGAACAGCAAGCCTGTTATAGCCTCTTTTCTGATTTGTAAAGCAGGGTAGTAACAATAGTTCTTTTATAGAATCACAGGGGAGAATAAATGAAATAATGAATGCATTGCTTAATATAATATCTTTCACTGTTTAGACGCTGTTAAATTCACCTAGAGAGCTTCTTAAAACACAACCTCCTAAATTCACAGTTTAATACGTCTAGGATAGAACAAGAAGATTTTGAATTCTAACAAGGTACTGGGAGATGTTGCAAATCTAATCCATGATTCAGAAACCACAATTTTAGTACACTAGAAGTCACATAATAATAATAATAATAATAATAATAATAATAATAATAATAATAATTTTAAAACAATAAATTCAAACATTCATGTGTCTTGGATGGGAGCAAAGCCACACCACTCACAGCATAATAGTTCCCTTCCATCCTAAGAGGTGCTGTCCTTATCACACTATGCTGGCTTCTCCCTCAATAACTCTTTTCATTTTTTTTACATCAACATAACATCCCTATGCTTGCAACTCTTTACTCAATTGCCTGACCCATGCGCTTTCTTTTCATGCATGCAATTCTCTTACAGTACACACTTATACATAAATACCTTTATTTTTTCTTTGACGCAATTAGTGTGAAAGAGTTATTTATTCCAAAATAGTCCCTTTGAACCATCCTGGAATGGACTTTTTTTTTTATCATTTCTAGCTCTGATTATGGAAACCCTGACAATAAGAGTGCCTTTGAACCATTACCTCTTTTGATGTGTGTATTATTGTACTGATAGTATTTTCTTCTTTCTCAGCCTCTGATATAACAAATCAAGTTCATGCCTCACAGGACTCATAAAACATCCACTAAAGACTGAGAGAAATAGCAATTGATGACATATGTGTAAGTACATGTTGATCAAATTAGAGGTGATTTTTTTAAATTTTAAATTTTAAATAACTCTAACACTTCTTTTCTTCTTCTTCCTTTTGTTTTTTGTTTTTTGAGACAGGATTTCTCTGTGTAGTTCTGGCTATCCTGAAACTCACTCTGTAGACCAGACTAGCCTTGAACTCAGAGATCTGCTTGCCTCTGCTTCCCTGAATGCTGGGATTAATGGTGTGCCCCACCACTCCTCGGCACTCTAACACTTCTAACAATAGTATTCTGGGATATTTCTTATAAAAAATAATAAGAAACAAGCACTTATATGGACTAGATGCCACATAACATTAGAGATTTCTAAAACAGCAACATTCAAAGTTATATTAACATTTGAAACATAAGTTGGTTATTGTTCTTTTATTTGCTTCATTGCCTACAAAATCTGCTTCCAAAAAGACTAAGCCATCAGTAAATCTAGATAGAAAATGAAAGTCAGATTAAGTGTCTGTGTGTATTTGATCTGAAAGTGTATGCATCTAGTAGAAAAGTGAAAAGATCAGTTTCACTGGAGGCTTTGAATTAAGTAACAATTATTATTATTTTAGATCCATAGTATCACTCTATAGCACAGGCAACCCTGGGACCTCCTGGTCCTTCTTTGGCCTCTGACTCCCAAATGCTATGTAATTTCAGGCATGTGAGTTACTGTTACAATACTCTTTATATATATATATATATATATATATATATATATATATATATATATATATATGTGTGTGTGTGTGTGTATATAAAATATATATATATGATGTTATATATATAATGTGTGTATGTATATATGTGTATGTATATGTATATATATATATATATATATATATATTCCTTTTTCTAGCCAAGGACATACAATATATGGCTAGACAAAAGGATAAACATCCTTTGAAGTTCTTAATTTATTTAAAAATTATTCCTGTGCCTGTTGGTATATATGTATGTGCACATGTGTATGGGTGCCTGTGGAGGCCAGGAGAAGTGCCAGATGGCCTGGAACTGTAGTTACAGGTGGATCTTAGTTACAACTGTTCTGTGTGAGTGCTGGCAACTGAAATTAAGTCTTCTGTAAGAGCTGTATATACTCACAAACTTTGAGTTATCTCCCTAGTCCAAGCCTTTAATTTTACTATACTTCACTTTATTAGTGTTTTATATGTAGCACCTACTGGATGTTAATTATAAAATCTCTACCTGTGGATGATTGCAGGCCTGCTTAGACACAGCATTCCAGATATAATAACTTATACAACTATATCCTTCTCTCTCCTGCAGTGACTAATCGACGTGGACTTACTCAGTTTATAAAGTCTTTTACTGTGTTTTTGGAGTCCATCTCATGAGTACTGAATAATATTTAGAGATCAAGCTGATAAAGATGTTGAGGGACTTTAACTGTTAATAGCATTTGAACTGCTTAATACTGTATTCTAGAAAGAAAATAAATCAGCATCCTGTTAAATATCTATTACTCAAATTTCTTCAATAGTATCCAGACTGAGGTTTCATCATGGAACCTGGCATGGAAGGAGCTCAAGTTTAGTATACTTTTATCTTTATCAATTCACAGATTGATTAAAGAAATGAGGAAAGGTGCTCTTATAGCCAAATCCATGAGTTTTCGTTCTTGTTTTGAAAAGCATTGTGAAATGGGAACACTCTTGCAGATGAGTCATTTAACATAGATATAGATAGGAAACATGAATTTTAAAGTCATTTTATCTTCCATTCAATATTTCCACAACAAAGCAATAATTCAATATAAGTATCAAAATTTCAAAAAGAAATGCAAATACTGATTCTGCAGGGACTGGTATACAAGAATTTTCAAAAATGCTATCAAGTCAAAATCAATTTTCAGTTAGTGATTTTTGCCATCTTTCAAAACAAATGGTAATGTGTAACTCTGGTACATTAAAGAAGATATTGTTCAAGGACATTTGTTAACACATAGGTCAGTTTGACTCAGAGCTATAGTATTAAATAGAGAAACCATTGAAATAGGGTCATGAGACCAGAGATAGAAACTCAGCCTGATAGTGAACACAACTGTGAGGGAGATTCTAAGCAGACTTAACAAGGTTCTTGGTAAGGAAAGACTAGGCCATTAGACAAAACATTAAGGACGGGAAGGAATGGAGACTGTGATCTTGTTTCAACAATGATTGGATTTAGAAGTCTATTGACAATCACTAAAGAGCATTCTTCAGTTAAAACAGGATCTTATAAGAAAGTACACACGTGGACCTAGAAAAATGTTCAGAAGTTGTAGTAAAGTGTGGCCTAGTAAACTATCCCTATCCATACTAGCACAGTTAAGATAGGTTGCAGAGTAGTCTAGTTATATATCTATGAAAATGTGTTTCATATAATTGCAGTCTCATAGAAAATTTTATATTAAATGATGACCTGAGTTTCATGGTGACATAAGGTTAGGAAACACTGAGTTAAACAAATTTATCAAAATATCTTTTAATACAGAAATTTTTAGGCTTAAGTTGTGATTCTCCAAAGAAGAAAATGGAATTGCTGCATTCTAACTATTTGTTTTTCATTTAACATCTTATGGGATCGATATTCTTTAATACTTACTTTAGAAAATGTTGGTCTGTGCTCATGCATTGCATAAATTATACATTTAAGAAGAGGTTGACTCTACTTCAACTTACTATCAAGGCAACATTTTTAAAACAATTTTGTTTTTGTTTGCTTTTTATTCTCTTTAAACACAAGAAAAAAGTTTAAAGTTATTTTTGCTTAAGAACACTTAAAAAGACATGTATACATATTATATGTTTGCATGCCATTGCCCTTGAGGGTGGCTATATGTTTTAGTTTTATTTTCAATACTCGATCTGTGTGAGTAGAAAATGGATCTTTAATATTTAAAGGGATGAGTTTGCAGAAAGCAGCTCAGGCTATCACAGTGCATGAGGAGGCAGTGGTACACTTCAAGATTAACACAAGATGATAGTAATGTTACAGGGCATAATTGGTTAATCATCATATGTTAAACATCTGCTAATTTCCATGATGCCTTAATTGGGGGCTTAACTGAATCTGTTTATATGGTGGTTACAAAGATGGAAAAGCAGTGGCATGTCATGCACAAAATCCTTCCATGACTAGACAGCAACTGCAAAAGCAGCTATAGTCTTAGAGGTTGACAGGGAAACAAACTGGGTACATTTGCCTACACCTAAAAATCAGCCAAACCCAGGGAAGCATTTCAGCTATGGCTTTAGAATTGTGCTCTCTCTAAGGCCAAGGGGTAGAATATAGTGGTTTGAATGAGATGTTCCCCACATTTTTCAGCATTTGAACACTTGGTCTCCAGTTTGTGGTACTATTTGGGGAGGCTTAGTTGGTGCGACCTTGCTGGACGAAGTGTGTCACTGGGAGCTGTCTTTCCAGTTTCAGAAAACTTGTGCCTTTCCCAAATTGTTTTGTGGTTTGGGGTTGAGATGTGAGTCCTCAACTTTTCCTGCACCATTCCTGGTGCCTGAGGCCACATTTCTCTGCCATGTTGGTGATAAACTCTTATTTCTCTGGAACTGTAAATCCAAAATAAATCCTTCCTTGTGTAAGTGGCCTTGGTCATGGTGTTTCATCACAGCAATTGAAAAGGGACTAATACAGTGAGGTAGACATATGTCTGTAGCTAAGGATAGACCAAATCCAAGACACTGATACAGCTACAAATTTAGAGTTAGTTTCTTTAAGGCTCCTGGTATTAGATTTCTACAAAGGTGATTTGTCAAAGTTTAGTCATTGTTTACATATAAGAAATATAATTCATTTACGTTTAAGATTGCTCTTCACCATAGGAAGATAGAGCTTTAAACAACAACTATGAATATCTCAACATGTCTAGAAGACAACTTACATTATTAAAGGTTTGAATGGCAGCCATATAAATTAATGGTAAGAAATAGTTCCTTTCCATATTTGCTAAAGATTTTCTCAGCAAAACATTGTTTGTATTGTAGACATTGAAGAATACTTTCCAAAAGGGCAATTCAAAATGCAAAGGCTTGACCTATAGGACTTTGTTTTCATGATGAATAGCCATTCACAATTGGACTCAAATGATATAGCAGATGGAATAGAAGTGGTATGGAATAATTTTATTTCTTGATCCAGCCTCTCTTCTTGACTATGTATATTTTTGAAGACCATTTTGTGCATTTTATTCTAATCATATGCATCTGCCTATGGTAATTGAATAAATGGAAAATAATTTGTGTTTCTTTGCATAATCTAAGTGGCCTATGCTACATTTTCATAAAAGTAGCAACTTCCTTCCCTAATTTACATTAAGCTTTATAATAATCAATGTGAATCTTTAATGTGCAAACACACTTGCAATCATCAATAAACATATGACTTAGCTCTACTAACAAGCAGATTGGAATTTACCGCCCCATCCCACCATCTGTGCTATGCAGATCCTCAGTCTAGATTATGGAAAGAAACAAGATGATCAAGAAATTATAACTAGATTTAAATCATTTACTTATTATGAAATATGTATTCACACATATTAGTAAAAACTTAATTATCGGTCATCAAATAACTTGAGTCTTTAAAAAAAACTTAAAACCTATTATTTAGATTTTATTTTTATTTTGTAAGTATGGGTGTTTTGTTTGCAAATATGTGTGTGTACCACATGTGCCTAGTGTCCATGGAGGCCAGAAGAGGGTATCAGATTCCCTAGAACTGGAGTTAGAAGTAAACTATCAGGAGGGTACTTGTAATTGAACCCAAGTCCTCTGAGAGAACAGCAAGCGCTGCTAGCTGCTGAGCCATCTCTCCAGTCCCTTTCAATTACTAATTTGTATGTGCATGTTTGCTGTGTGCTGTATGCTGTGTGCTCTGTGTGTGTGTGTGTGTGTGTGTGTGTGTGTGTGTGTGTGTGTGTGTGTGTGTGACACGTGTGAGGGTGCCCGTGAAGGTCAAGAGAGGGCATCAGATCCTCTGGAGCTGGAGTTATAGGCAGTTGTTTATCATACAACACAAATGTTGGAATATGACACAGGCTTTTAACCACTCTACCATCTTTGCAGGCCAATTTGAGTGTTTCAAAGTCTATTAGTACTTTGTTTTTGGGAAAAGGAATCAAATAAAATGAACTGAAGAAAAATGATATGTTTTCTGCCACAGTTTTAATAATCATAGACATTTGTGAAGAAATGAAAGAATAAGTAGGACGTGGGCTATGGTGATCGCTTAGTTGGCAATATGCTTGAAAGTGAAAGACTGGAGACCTGAGTTCAGACTCCAAGTACTCACACAAAATCAAGGTGCTGCACATGCCTGTAGCCACAGTACAGAGTGACAAACTGAGGCAAGAGGATCCTAGCAAGCAATGGCCATCCAGTCTAGCAACTGGTGGGCTTTGGGTTCACAGAATTATTCTGTCTTTTAAAAATAGTTTAGTGATAGGATAAAGCAACCAGCATCAAACTCTGGCTTTCACATGCATATGCCTATACATTTACTTGTATACACATGTACATGTGGACATGCCCACATGAGTATATAAACTATACACAGATACATAAAAACACTTTCAATATCATGTACTCTCATGAAGATTCTACTCCAGGTACTAGCTCTTGTTGCCCCTGCCTTCCTAAACCAGTATGGATTCTCTATTTTCTATTTTTTGTGCATTGCAATGATTATCACCAAGATAAAAGGCTGGAATGTGTAGGGGAACTAGAGAAATGGCTCTGTCAGTAAAGTTAATGCTTTTCAAGAACGAGCACAGGAGTTTAATTCTCTGGCCCATAAATAAATAAATAGAAAATGAATAAAGGTGTGGCCAAGCACACCTCTCCTAGCACAGAGGAGGAAGTTCTAGCATCCCCAGTGCTTGCTCCAAGTTAAATAACTAAACATAACTGAAAAATTAAGGTGAAGACCTACAAGGAAGCCACCTCTCATCTACCCCTGGCTTCCACATGATCAGACACAAATATGTACACATATGAATGTGTATATACACAAGAGCATGCATGTAGGAACCTAATCCTGTTTGTCACAGAATGCTGACACTATGCAAATATGATTTCCCTAAATGAATATGTATATATTTAACACTGTATATTTCCTTTTGTATAATGCAATCTTGTGCCTACAGGAGCTATTTAGTGAATCCTGGGAAAACACAGTGGCAATTCCATCCAAAATATCAATCCAGTCATTCATGTAGTATTTTCAAATTATTTTATATTATTTTTAAAAAATCATGTAATGTTTTATGCTAAAGTAAGAAATAAGAGTATTCATCCTGTAGCAAAAATGTCACCCCTAGAGTAATAATATATTTTCTTACATCTTTGTAAACTTTTCTTTTGATACTATATCAATTTAAAAGTAAAGACAAGTATTCTCTCATCTTTCTCTCTTTTTTGTGTGAGAAATCTCTTTATTCATAGTGGTGTATAATTAGACTCAATAACTTGTTTAAACTACAAATAGTCACCTGATATATTCTATGACATTACTAATCAATACATTCGATGGCAATAGACATTAATATAACTTAAAAGCAGTATTAATTCATCTGTATAAAATACAATGAATTGCTAATTACTGTGTTGTGCATTAAGAGAGAAGCAAATGCCAGTATTCTGAAAAACTCTAATCTTGATTCATATAGAGTCATAATATGAATAATTACAATGCAATATGAAAAAAGCAAACATGTAACAAAGGTAGCAACCATTATATGCCCAAGATTTCTAGTCCAAGCTTTTTATCTTGGTGATAATCATTACAATGTACTAATAATAATAATTAAAAATATATAATCCATACCAGTTTAGGAGGGTAGAGATATACCATAAGATAATGCATTATGCTTGGCTTGAGATCAGAAGCAGTGATAAGACATATTGGAATTTACCTACACTCAAAATTCTTTATCCTTAGATTCTATAAAATATCATTAACATTCCATGAATACAGCACCTAACATAATTACAGTCAATCACAGTAATGTGTACTCCTAAAACAATTTTAAATCTCTCTTCAGTGATGCTTTGTGGTCAGACATGATCATTACTATTTGCTCTTGCATTACATAGTGTTATTGGATATTTGATATAGTATTAAAAACACCATGAGTATCTCATAAATAAAAATTAGATTCTTTTATTGGTATAGTTATTTTTTTCATTTTTACATACAGATTGATTTTAATGAAATAAGGCCAGTTAATTGTTAATTAATACAGTTAATTGAATAAACTGTAACACATAGAAAAGTGTGTGTGTGTGTGTGTGTGTGTGTGTGTGTGTGTTTAACACATGAAGCATTTTAGCAGATTGAAAGGCGTTTTTGCATCATTTAGTAAATTAGGATGGAAATATAAAATGTATTTGCTGCCTACTGGCACCAGAGATTATGAGCTGCTCTAACAATTGCCTTTTCTTTGCATAAAGAACTCCCATTATATTCCTAAGCTTTCTATTCCAAGAGGCTTGCAATGAATGTTGGAAGCCCATTGTTTATGACTTTATTCCTTGCCAAACACTTCATTTATGTTTCTTTGGCTTTTCAAAGGGCCAGGACTGTTCTAAATGAAAGGAGTAGCCTTTCTCATCTTGAGGATGTTACATTGCGATGTCTGCACACTAGGACATAATGGTGGTATAATCCCCTGTAACCTGGCATGAAATTCCTTAGGGCTACAAATCTGCCTTAGGTAATACATCTAGAGAATGTAACTTCAGTATTATAACTAAGGGCAAACAGACAACAAATGCTATATGAATGAGTAAGATGCACTATTCACTCAGACATTAAGATGATTTTCTGAATTGAAACAAGTAAATTTTTCTTTATATAGCTAGCATAACAAAAAATTATTTAAAAAACAGCTTACAACACATTTCACAGAAATAGATGGAAGTAGAGGCATATAATTATTAATTAGGTGTAGAATGATATCTAGAAGAAGAAGACATAATGAATGGCTTAATTTTTGGAAGCCAGAGTAAGAAGCTACAGAAAACAAAAGGCATCAACACTACAGGATAGGACTCAATTCCCAAATTTCTAGATGCTTCATGGGAAGGAAGAGGCATACTAAAATGGCTATAGAACACAATTCTCAACCTATGGGCCATATATATACACTGAATATCAGATAATTAAATTACAATTCATAACAACAGCAAAATTACAGTTATGAAGCAACAATGCAAATGATCTTATGGTTGGGCGTCACCACAACATGAGGAAATGTATTAAAGGGTTATAGAATTAGGAAGATTGAGAAGCTTCCTACACCACAGCTGTAGAGGATAGATGATGTCTTTCAAATCCCAATTGTTTAGTAGGATTTGCAGGTCAGTGGTACACAAGGCATGCACAAGGCTCTGTGCTTTGTGTTACAGATACAATAATTTCATATACATATATATGTATATATAATTGTTAAACAATTATATTGAAATATTAGTATATACTTATTAATTAAGCATATGGAGCCGGGCGGTGGTGGCGCATGCCTTTAATCCCAGCACTCGGGAGGCAGAGCCAGGCGGATCTCTGTGAGTTCGAGGCCAGCCTGGGCTACCAAGTGAGTTCCAGGAAAGGCGCAAAGCTACACAGAGAAACCCTGCCTCGAAAAATCAAAAAAAAAATTAAGCATATGGTTCTGAAATAATGTATATGAGGGAGAATTTTGCAGACAAAGCATGCATTAAGGTGAACAAATTTTTCTTGCACATATATTTGGGAGTTATATTTAAATTTACCTTGGTTTTAATAAAATTAAGTTCAGTTATGTTGAAGTAATGATTTAGTGGATATTCATAGGAATGATACAGGCTGGGGTACTGTAAAGAATCAAATGCAAAAGAGATGCTACCTACTGTAACAGGAGGAAAATTGGCTATACTTCACATGACAAAGCACAAAAGCAATTTATTTTCCAAGAAGTGAACTATTTTTTTCCATACTATTTACACTCAAGCTATTATTTGCATACCTATTCATAGGTTATCCAAACCTCCCAAAGATGTTTTAGATTCTTTATTTGCTTTGGAAGAGAGAATGTGTATGGGATAGAGACATGAAAAATGGTGCTGGAAGATATTCCCAGTAAATATTAGCCCATAATTTAAAGTTTTACAATATATGTGATAACTATACCCACATGATCCTACAAATATGCTGTATAGATGTAAATTTGGAATATAAATAAGACAAATGAAAAAGAGGGTTGTTGATACATGTGTGAACTCAACAAATACATAAACTTTCAAAGGAATATGGTACTCTACTGATATTGTCTAGAATGGTATATGGATGCTGGTAAAATGGTGACCAAAACTCAGTTCAAAGAAGATATATTTCCAGCTGGGTGGTGGTGGTACACACTTTTAATCCCAGCACTCATGTGACAGAGGCAGGCAGATTTCTGTGAATTCAAAGCCAAGTTGGTCTACAAAGTGAGTCCCATGGTAGCCAAGGCTATACAGAGAAAATCTATCTGGAAAAACAAAACCTACCAACAAACAGAAAACAGAAAATATGTGTTTCCAAACACAATCCTCATAAAACTAATTTGGTTAAGGGATCTATTTTGGCTTATCTACTTTTATGTTTTCAATAGTTGTCCAATTATTCTATAAAGAACTAGATTGTCAATGAATCACTGAGTAACAGTAATTTAAGTAGAAACTATTGTAATTTTTAGTTATATCACAAAATCTTGACTCAAACACAACAGCATCAAAAATACAGCCAGTCCCTAAGTTTTTTTTTAGATATTGTTAAAGGAACAATAATTTAAAAGATAAAATATTATTTCCAATTTTAACAAAGATACTATAGCTTAAATTAGAAAAAAAATGGCATAAAGCTCTTAGAATTTTGTTTTCCAAAAATATTTCCCAGAATACATGATGAATAAGGACTAAGGAAAAGGAGTAACCTTCTGAGCTTGCCCCAGGAACATACAGTCTCACAAGCATTCTAGAAAAGTGTTTCCTTCTGAAGTCTAAGGAGGGCTGCCTCATAGACATTATGGTCAAGGTTGGGAATAATTGGTCTAGGATAGAATAAAGCCTTGGTTTCAGTATTTATATAAGTTCTCTCACCCATTGTAATGACAGCAGAGGAATAAGAACATTGATAGTGACATTTGAGTGCATACTGTCCTTTATTAAAGTAGCAGACACAGAATTGATATACAGTATTACCTGGATGTATAACAAACTCTACTTCATTTCACTTAGAAATCAAGGGGAAAGCATAGTACCATTCAAAATAAATTTTATGAAATTACTGCATGTGAATACATATTTGTGAAATGCATGTCTTTCTAGATATCAGAATATATGTATGAAAGCTCATAATATATAGATGCATACACACACACACACACACACACACATATGACAAGCTGGTTCATGATATCCCACAAAAATTCAAAGTGTAGGTTATAAATTACCATGCAACATAATCAAGAAAATGTACAGGAACGAAAAGAGAAAAATAATTCAAATATGGCCTATTTTAGTATGAGGGGGTATGCTTGTCTGTATGGGTAAAACTTTTTGCCAAAATTAGCAAGGTTGTGCTAAGTATTATCTCCTTACATGAAGCATTGTTAATATAGAGAGATTCTAAGTGTGTAACTGAACTTTACTCTACATTGCCATTTCCTTCCTAATTATATGAATGTGCACCACAAAGTTTAGGCTATCCAGCCAATTTCCAGGAGTGTTTACAAAGTAATATTACAGCATACAAGCTAATGGAAATGTCAATGCTAATTACTTCAAATATTGCTTCAAAACCACTTTCACTAGCATACTTACTACTAAACTCTTTCTAAACTTCTATTTTTCTCATCTCTTTCATGAAGGCCATCAGCTGTATTTTTTATCTTCATTTCACTCAATGTCAATTTCTACATTAAAATACCATAATGGTAAGAGGTGTATTTTGCAGGTTATGCAACAAAAAGAAGAGTGGTTTCCAAGAGAACATCATACTGATTTTAATGCTTTTGAAATGTATTAATAAATACATTTAATAAAATGATATACACTGATAATTTACATATTATCACTAGTGTCATGCTTTTGAATTTTTAAACAGAATCAATGTACACAACAAGAGCATGACTTTTTTTCTGAATTCCTTCAAGCTAAACATAATTCTATAATGACCAATTAAAGTCTAAAACCTGCTGCTAGGATGAGTACCTTGCCAACATTGATCTAAGTTGAAGAACAACAGCTTTCCTCATTTTTGGAAAAATGAGCAATAAACGAAGTCCACTGCTTATCAGAACAACTCCAAGACAAATTATTCTAAGATAGGTCACATAATAATTAAGATTTAATCAATTATCTCAGTTTTTATGTCTATCAGTTGAGATTTTTTTTTGCCTTGGGCTAAATATTATAGTTAAGGATTCCAAGAAAAATACAAAGACTATTGGCTCTCTTGTAGCCAATATTCACTCAAAATAAATCTCCCCATCAAATTCCTTCTCTACTACAATAGTATTTCTTTCCTATTTTTCTTATGACACAAAAGCTCTGCTCAAGGTGAAAGATAAATTGAATAGAGGAATCAATTTGAGCTCAAGCTATATCAACAGTTTTGTGGATCTACATTGCCGGGAAATGTCGCTCAACATTATGCAAGTGTAATTATATCAACAGAATGGAGAGAAAATGTTGGTGTAATATCAGGTAGGGGGAAGGAATGGATTGCTTACAATGCATTGATAGTAGACTGCCTAGAAAGAGTAATGAAGCCATTTTATCATGTTAGAATCTCGTTAAAATAATAAAGTGATTGATAATTTATTTACTCATTAAACAGATACATTTGGGTGTATTTTTTGTTTGTTTGTTTGTTTGTTTTGAGACAGGGTTGTGCCTTTCCTGGATCTCGTTCTGTTGATCAGGCTGGCCTTGAACTCACAGAGATCCACCTGCCTCTGCCTCCCAAGTGCTGGGATTAAAGGTGTGTGCCACAACCGCCCAGCCATTTGGGTGTATTTTAAGTGTCATTATGTGTTCTTGTGATTTGTGTGCTCTCACACACATGCATATACACACCCATACTCTTGCGATTTCATGTATTAATTTCAAAATATGAAAAGAGAGTAAAAGGTAAATGAAAAAAGTAATGAATTTCTATATTTTTAGAATTAGAAATTCCAGAGTCTGAACAGTGTACTACACATACCTACATAAGTCAACATCTACCTACTTTATCTAGTCTTTTAAAATTTACTTTCTTAGAAAGGAACTATCTAAACATCCTATTTTAAGCTGGGGATAGTGACATATCTAATCTAAGATAATGAAAACATGTATAAAATGAAATGGTGAAAGCAAAAGCTATTAAGGAATGGTCTGATTACTTTTAAAAAGCACACCAATACATGAGAAAACAAACAAATATTGGAGGAGGAGTCTTCCTCTGAGAAACTGTTTAGAATGCATTATATTTATATAGTACTCTACATACTACACCCACCAAATCATCACATCATTGTAAATTCAAACGTTAAGAGACTTCAGTTTAGAGAAAACTACATTCCTTTGAATCTAGTTCAATCATTCCTGTATGAGACTTCATATTATCTTATTCCAATTATTATGGTTTAATCTTAGACTCTAATTATATATACCAGCTTTACTTACTCTGCTAAATGAATTTTAAAAGAATTCATACTAAATAAAACCCTTTAAAACTTTTATGACATAGAGTCACCATAGACATACTTTTTTTTGCATCTTACTCTATAACAGTCAAAATCAATTAACTATTCAAATTTCCAAAGCATCTTCCATTACATTTTCCATAAAGATTCTAAGTGAAAAGGCTGTACTTATCTTTCAATTAAGTTATTCTTCTTTCAAAACTAGCTAATAGAATGAAGCAAAGGCAGTGTCACAATCACACTTTGTATTCAGTGAGATTTAGCAGATGTAAAATGAGAAGGATGGAGGATTTTAAATGTTTTCAAAATGGTACTCCAAAGAAGGAATATCAGCTGGATGAGACACTGAACACATTGTCCAAAGACATGTTGGTTAAAAATCTGGGTACAGATAATATTACATGGGGATTTCTTCTACTCTCTGGAACCAGTTTAGAGACAACCCAAAGCAATTCCTGAGAGATGTGGAATGCATAGAGGACATTTCAGGATGTCAGAATATCCTCTAAATAATCCCTAAGTCACCTGAAAAGGTACAACTAATTTTGAAGATGGGGTTATTTACCGATTTGTCAAGTTACAAGGTTATAAGGGTACAGTTTCAAATCTAGCTAACCAGCCAGGCTTTAGAACTTTTGTGCAATCTAGACTGTACAAATGATACTATGTCTCAACTAAATTAACAGTAAATTGAACAAGTTCATGAGCCAATTTTTATGACATACAGCTACATTCTGCTTTAATTACTTATTAGTTGAGGAGTATTATTATTATTGTACCATGACACAGTCAGTACTAAGTTTATTAATTACACCTCAATTTTTACTGATTTAGACTGTTTCGTTATTATCTGCATGATGCTTTTGATTGATATTTTACACGCAGACATCTCAATTTGGTGAGAAAATGACATTTGACTACGAAATTATTTTAATATTATTAGTTTAAAAATTTATGTATAGTATACATGTAGAGATTAGCCTTCACTTTTACTGTAATGAATTTATAATAAAATTTTTAACTATAATTTCTGAGGAAGAATTTTATTCTTAGTATAGCCACTGTTTAGTTTGAATAAAACACATTTGATATCACAGCTCTTGGAATACTTTAAGGTAATACGTTTAATTATTTCACTTGGAAGGAAATAAAAACATATTAATAAGTATTAACCAGTAGTAGTTCCACATTTTCATATAAGGTGAGTGGGTCACAAAAAATTTAGTATACATAAAGTGCGAATAAATTTTGGAGTAAGATTCAAACCTCAAAGTGCCTCTCCAAACAAACTTCCAGAGCTATGCTAAACTGTGATTTACATATTGAGCAAGTACACAGGAAACAATGTGGAACTCATTAAAAATTAACTTATTATGAACCTAACTATTTTCCCAAAATACACTACTACAAAAAAAAAAACTTGATAGCATAACTTTTCAAATGTTATTTGCCTTCTTTACCTGTGTGCCACTTTGTGTTTCAGGGAGTGAGGTGATCTTAGGTCCTTCTGCCCTAGTGAAAGCTGTGGCCCTTTGCCTGAGAGACATGCATTTGCATGTGTATTTATGTCAACATCTTGTACAGACTGTAAAAACTGCAAGAATCACAAGATGAACTAAAAATTTGGAGTGTTCAAGTACCCTGATTTTGCATCTTCTAAGCAGGTTTCTGGGACATGTGACTAGCAATTTTAAACTGAAAAAATTTGGACAAGCCAGGACAAGCTGATCCTAAAATGTAATGTTTATATAATATTTTAATACAGATATCTTACTAGAAGTAGAGGCTTGTTATCTTGTATATCATAATAAGGACATGGCAAATCAGAAAAATTAAAGGTTTACTTGGTCATTAATATCATTTTTTATATTTGCCTACAAATGAGAATTTGGACAGTTTCAAATGGTCTAAGAAGATAGTGTGAGTTACTATTTATCAGCTATATGACTATTCTCTTAATGGTTCATCTATTACAAAAATGAAAGCTTTATTGTTTGGATTAAGACAAAAATAACCTTTCAGAATTATCCAAAACTCTTTTAAACATATATGTAACATTGAAGCTGAGCATAGTTAATAAGCCTGCCTTATAATAAAGTTTACTTAAAAGCATCACAGAATATAGTCATACGTTGAATATATTCCCACAAAAGTAAAGAGACTTTCTGCAATAATTTAGAGACTCAATTTCTGGAAGAATTACAAATGTTTAATACAGTATTTACTTCTAATTATTTTCTGCAGACAATCTTTCTCTTACTCCAGCATTAGGGCTATCAATATCAGTTATCATTCATTCAATCCACCACATTTGTTTCTTAAAGATGAGCTTCAGTCACTGTTGTTTATAAACTATGGTGTATTCTAGGTAAGTGTCAAACCATTATCACAGCTCATAGTTATACATATCTAAGGTTGTGACAACATATGTTTTTATTCAAAGTGTCAGGTAGTAGTAAAATGTGTGATTAATCAAAAATTCATAACATCATTTTGTAAATAAATATTATAAAAATGACTTGACAATGCCCAATCATATTTCATTTACTTTTGAAATCGGATTTCCTTGCCCACATAAAATAAAGCATACTTATCTTTGCAATGGGCTATCAGATGCTAGGATTTCTAGAAACTCCCCTGTCTCTTTATCAGTCTTCTAGTTCACTTTTCTGAGAACAAAATTCTATAGAGGGATGCAATTTACACACAGACAATAACCATAATGCCCAGTCGTAGTCTTTCTTAGTAGTTAAAAAAACATGAGTTTAGTATACTCTATACTTATACTCATTACACATTCCTCAAATTTTGTGTGTGCATATGTCATATGAAAATAGAAAAAAGGAGGGGGGACTTAGCAGAAATAGAAACACCTGAAAGTTTATGTTAACTTTCATTTGGCTAAAATATTTTAGTATATTTATGCCCCAGAATTTAGGTCTACAGTCTAGGTGTAAGTCATGAAATAGCTGAATTTATTAAATCAGCAATTTATACAAGGAAAAAATCCCCAAGAATCATAGGAGTGGTGCTTTTATATTTTCATTTCTATTCATAGTCAATTTTCTGACCATGTCTTCACGATGAATTCAGATAGAATACGGCATTCAAAGTTTTACTAATTAAGGAACGAGATACCAAATGCATATCTCATAAAGAACACAAAGTTCCAAGTATTTTAAAAGATAATTTTGAAAATATGACTATCACAAGTAATTTTAAAATTACTTCTTGGTCTTAAGTCAAAACTAGTTGTAAGGTTGATCGATTAATAATCGTCTGGTGATTTTACTTTATTTTTTGGTCAACTTGGCAAAAGATAGAACCAGTTTTGGAAGAGAGGGTTTTAATTGAGAAAACCCCCACACCACATTCGCCTGTGGGAAAGCCAGTGAGCAACACTGCTCCATGGCCTTTGCTTCATTTCCTGCTTTCAGGTTCCTGACTTAAATTCCTGTTCTGACTTCCTTCAATAGTGGACTGTGATGAAGAAATATAAACACAATAATTCCTTTCTTCCACAAGTTGCTTTTGGTTATGGTGTTTTATCACAGCAATACAGACCCTAACTGAGAAAATTAATGTATCTTCAAAACAATTGCTGTTTTTTTATTGTAAGTAGCACACCTTTGCAGTAACAAATCATGTTTTCAGGGGCTGGGGAAAAAAACCACCAAATCTGACAAGCTGAGTTTGATCGGAGGAGAGAAGCAGTTTCTGTCTGGTGTCTTTTTACCCCCACATGCACACCTACACATAAATAAATAAAAATGCATTAGGTAGATCTCATCCATTATTCTAATGTGGGGCGATCCCTGTGTCTTTCTTTGTGTCCTGTTTGCCAGGAAGCCTCCCTGGTGATGTGAGTAGCAGTCCAGTCATCCTTGTTCCACATCTAGTATCCTCCTATGAGTGAGTACATACCCTGTTTGTCTTTCTGAGTCTGGGTTACTTCACTCAGGATGATTTTTTTCTAGATCCATCCATTTGCCTGCAAACCTCATGATGTCATTGTTTTTCTCTGCTGAGTAGTACTCCACTGTGTATATATACCACTTTTTCTTTATCCATTCTTCAATTGAAGGGCATCTAGGTTGTTTCCAGGTTTTGGCGATTACAAACAGTGCTGCTATGAACATAGCTGAGCATGTGCCCTTGTGGTAGGAGAGATCTACATGAGTAAACTGGACATGGGGCAGGGGGGATAATGAAGGGCAAGGGTCAGGGGAAAGAGAGCTTAGGGGAGCTGGAGATCCCAACTGGATCAAGAATAGAGAGAGAGAACAAGGAAAGAGATACCATGATAAATGAAGACCCCATGGGAATAGGAAGAAGCAAAGTGCTAGAGAGGTCCCCAGAAATCCACAAAGATACCTCCACAATAGACTACTGGCAATGGTCAAGAGAAAGCCTGAACTGACCCACTCTGGTTATAGGATGGCCAAACACCCTAACTGTCGTAATAGAACTCTCATCCAATGACAGATGCAGAGATCCATGAGCAGGTGGAACTCCAGGAGTCCAATCAGTGAGAGAGAGGAGGGATTATATGCGACATATTGAGACCATGATTGAAAAAAGCACAGGGACAAATAGCCAAACTAGAGGAAACACATAAACTGTGAACCAATAGCTGAGGAGCCCCCAAGGAACTGGATCAGGCCCTCTGGATAAGTGAGACAATCGATGAGCTTGAACTATTTAGGAGGCCTCCAGGCAGTAGGACTGGGACCTGACCTTAGTGCATGAGATGGCTTTTGGGAACCTAGGGCCTATACTGAGAAACTTTGATCAGCCTAGGTAAAGGGAGGAGGGGACTGGACCTTCCTCAACTGAATCTAACAGGCTGAGCTGAATCTGCAGGGGAGTCCTTGCCTTGGAGGAGGTGGGAAAGGGGGGTCGACTGGGGGGAGGAAAGGAGGGGGCACGGGAGGAGGGAGGACAGGGCAATCTGTGGCTGATATGTAAAATTTAATTATAAAATTAAAAAAATTCATTATGTAACATTTTGAAAAATCTGCTATTTAACATAGAATGTAAAACACAAGAAAACTTTTATGCTGCCAATTAATGCCTATAAACTAAAATAGTAAATTCTTCACGTAGGTTAAATTTTATGAACAATATTAAGATTCAAAACTTTAGGCTTAAAGTCTAACTTTGAAAATATTTAGACTACTAACATTTATTAGTGTATATATGCACACAATCATGTACCACATGATGATTGTTAAGTCAAAAAAGAAAAATGTATGCAATTATAGTCCTGTATAATTACATTGTCTCATGCTTTCATAGCTTAGTTTGAAAGTAGACCCACTAATGTTTGCACAATAACAAAATAATCTAATTCATTTTTTCAAAAAATTGTCACTGTTATTATGTTTATTTGTATATAAATGTGTTTACCTATGAAACATGCTTTATGTTTACATATGTAATGTGTTTTTTATATAAAAGTACTTTTGTTTTTAAGACTGAAGATTTGATTTATATTTTTCTGATTATTTTATCATACTACATCACTTTACAGTCTTTTTCTATGTAAAAATAAATAATAGTGCAAATTTAGTACATATTGTTACTAAGTAAAAAGTGTACAAGAATTTAAAGTATTGGACTTTTCCACAAACATATTTGTTGCCAAGAATATAAAGGTGCTTCTAAATTCACTGCTCTTGGCCTTATAAAAATCAGAAGAGAGGACCATTTTCACTTGTTTAGGGAGGAAGGTTTTCCATTAAGATGTCTCAAGAGATTAGCATTCAAAACAAATCTAAATTCCCTAAACAAATTTAAATTCCCTAAAGTCTAGAGATGTGGGACTTGGTAACAGTCTTCAGTTTTCTATTTAAGTATTTTTGCAGATATCAAAATTACCTAAATTTCAACACAAACTAAACTAACCTTCAGATGTTGCTCTTAGTATGAGAATTCATAAAAATTGTTATAAGAGGCTGGAGCAATGGCTCAGCAGTTAAGAGCACTGTTACTCTTCCAGAGATCCTAAATTTATTTATTTATTTATTTATTTATTTATTTATTTGTTTATTATTTATTTATTTTATTTATTTTGGTTTTTCTAGACAGGGTTTCCCTGTGTAGCTTTAGGCCTTTCCTGGAACTCGCTTTGGAGACCAGGCTGGCCTCGAACTCACAGAGATCCGCCTGCCTCTGCCTCCGAAGTGCTGGGATTAAAGGGGTGTGCCACCACTGCCCGAGTGATCCTAAATTTAATTCCTAGGACCCACATGACTGCTCATGACTACCTATATCTGTAGTTCCATGGGATCCAATGTACCCTTCTGGTGTGCATAAATGCAGACAAAGCATCTATATACATAAAATACATCAATAAATATTTTTAAATAAATAAAAATAAAATTTGTTAAAACTGTAAAGATCTCATAATTTTTTTTAAAGATTTATTTATGTATTATGTATACAGTGTTCTGTCTGTGTGTCAGATCTCACTACAGATGGTTGTGAGCCACCATGTGGTTGCTGGGAATTGAACTCAGGACCTCTGGAAGAGCAGCCAGTGCTCATAACTGCTGAGCCATCTCTCCAGCCCAAGATCTCATAATTGATTGGTAGCATTAAACAAGCAAACAGTTAACACTTTTTATGTCATAAAAATTTTTGAGAATTTAAAATATGTATTTGTGCAAATTACTATAGTAATATTTATGTTATGGGGAGGTCTCTCTTTAGTATTTACTAAGAAATATCCATTTCACTGCAAGATGCCATTTTAGGCTTGCTTTAGTAAAAGGATCTTCTACACACTTTAAAACTCACAAATATAAGGTTGTACAACATGAGAATTATGGCTATCATGCATGTTTTATATTCCCTAAGGAAAATGAGAATGAAACACATCTTTCCATGCATGGTTTATTTTAAGCATTCAATAGAAGTATTAAAATATGAAACAGCACCTGGTGATTGATATAGGAATTACTCAAGAAATGATCTAGTTACATTTATCATTTTGCTAATCACTAGGTTCTCTTATCTTAGTGTCTTTACATTTCCTTTGACATTTATTCTCTGGTAACAATGCATTTATTTCTATATAAAATTCTAAGTATCATAAAACTGTAATCCCTTCTAGAGAACTCTTCTTTTCAAACCTAATGAGTCATGCTCTGCATTTTGTTACACAGCTTGCCAAAAATACCTGTTGTTGTGTTGAAATGATATTTGTGTAGGGCTAGGATGCAAACTCAGGACTTAACAGATATTAAGGAGCCCTTTACAAATGAGCTATTTACTAAACCATAACTCCATATTGTCTAATTTAAACTGCATGTGGGATCTTACTTTCAACTGTGAGTATTGTTAAGGCTGAGAAGCTATTTAAGTGTTTTGAACCTGGTTAAAACATACCAAGTACCTTTCACATGGAGGCTTTAGACATTAGGAGAAAGTGAACTGTTAAATGAATAAACTAAAATAATGTATTAAACATTAACAAATTCTGTAATGAAAAATACTTGAGAAATTATAGTGGCAAAGGGAATTTAGTATGGAAATGATACATAATAGTAAATATTAATTACCAAAAGACATATTAAATATTGTTATAACTATGATATTTAAATCTATAATATCTTCACTAAGATGCTCTTAAAAATGAATTATCTAATTTGCAAAGAAATATTTCCTATTGTAATGAAGGCATTTCTTACTAGTTAATAAGTAAATGGTAAAAGAACCACAAAAATATGTGAGAATAACAATGTTGTTGAAAAGTCTAAGATAGTACAGTAAAAATAAGTAAAAGATGAGGGAAAATGCTGGCTCTTCTAGCTAGGCAGGAATACATATACAGATAGGAACCTGGAAGGCTAAAATCAATATTGTCCCCAAAGAAATTCATAATACTTGTTGCCACTCAATTCTTAATTGATTTCTCTATCCTTAAAACATGATCAGAAACATCATTATAAAGGAGATACATATAATGATGTAACTCTTGGGAAAATAAAATCTTTTTTTTTTTTGTTTTTTCAAGACAGGGTTTCTCTGTGTAGTTTTGGTTCCTGTCCTGGATCTTGCTCTGTAGACCAGGCTGGCCTCGAAATCACAGAGATCCACATGTCTCTGCCTCCCAAGTGCTGGGATAAAAGGCGTGTGCCACCACCACCCAGAAAATAAAATCTTTTGAACAGTATTTGAAAAAGCCTTGTGACCAGGCAAATAAATACAGAAAGAAAGAAAGAAAGAAAGAAAGAAAGAAAGAAAGGAAGGAAGGAAGGAAGGAAGGAAGGAAGGAAGGAAGGAAGGAAGGAAGGAAGGAAGGAAGGAAGGAAAAAAGAAAGAAAGAAAATCATCCTGTATGACAGAGGGCTATTTGGAGGAAGATCTTTGAGAGTTCTTGACCTAAGCATATCAAAATTAAAATTAATGAGCTAATTATTATTCTTCTCAGTAATATACACAAGAGAACATTTCCAGTTTGCCTCCATGAAAGGACTCTAAACATTAACAAAAGGGCACTTGGGAGAAAAACCAAGTAGGGCATGGGTTTATTCAAATTTATCATCTTTAAGTGACACTACTTTCTAAAATTATATAAAAAAATACCAGCAAAAAATACTCACTATGTCAAGACATACAGTTACCAATTCCCTGACAAGTTCTCACAGTCAACCATGTGAGTTCAAAGCAACTCTTTCATTTTCTGGTGTAAAATTTAACCACAAAGCAAGTAATAGCCACAAAGCTTGTAACCCATGTTCTTTAGCGAAAATTGATTTCTTTTCACTCAATCTAGATTAAATTGGATCTGAAAGAAATGGAACTTGTTTGCTTAAACTCAGTAACTTGCAAGGCTCTGTAACTTTATAAACATCCAGCTAATGTTCCATTTACATCCTGTTCACATTTCAAGTATATTTCCCATTGGCTTTTTTGTGTTTATCCATAAATAAAAATGCAGTCTCTGTGAATTATATATTATAAGATATTATAGTGTATATCATGCTACATTATATATGTATTAAACATAAAATACTTATGTTATATGATATTTAATATGTAATGTTGATCTTTAGCCACAAAACCTTAATGTTTTAATGCTGTTGTTATCATCAGCATCTTCCCTATTACTATCATGTAGAGTTGAAGATTCAATCTTGGCCATTGTGGATGCTAGACAAGCACTGTTGACACTAAGATCCATGTCCAGTCCTCACTTTTCAACTTTTAGAACAAAGGTCCAGAGACCTCTCCTAATAGTTGCTCTCAATTATACTATAGATTGCATTGATCAGATTCTTTCATAATCTAGCTTACAATTTCTACCTTCCATTGTATAAAACCAGAGTAGTTCTCTGACTGTGTGCATTATTAATTTTATCAATAGGAAACTGTACAAATATAAGTAAGTTAGTACTGCTCTTGTTTTTCTGTTTTCTTACTGCTGTTCTGCAGAAACTACTATCTTGGAAATATTAACAGTTCAGTAGTCTTTAGGAAGAATGAACTGAAACAGCATGTGCTAATTCTGTATGTAGGCATGCATATCCCCCCACAATGATTTTTATTTTTTTTTTGAGATCTTATCTCACATGGTAGACTTGGAAGTCACTGTACTGGGAACACAAGCATAGGCAACAATATTTCTGCTTCTACGTCTTTGTCATTAACTTTGTGGCATATCTTACTATTAAGAAATATTTCTCAAAAACCAGGTAGGCTGCCTGCAGTTCTTCTCTCCCTCTTCTGTTCCCCAAGATCAGTCCCTCAGTCTCACCCTCAGTTCTGCAGCAGAACATCCATGGCAGCCCTTCCCTGCCCTACTTCTCCTATCTCCTGTGGTGCCCACAGATCTTTCAACCTCCTTCCCCCCACTCTTTGTCTTGTCCTAGCCACAAATCCCAGCAGGGGATCCCTGCTATCCCAGAGCTTCTCTTGCCAAAGAAACAAGTAGGATGAAGGTGGATCTACACATCTCCTCCTGCACACCCAGATCAAATCCCGCCCCCAAGTCTTATTCCCAGCTGGATAGCAGAAAACCTACTATGATCTCCCTTTCCTCTCTAACCCCATTCCCAAAAGACCACAAAGATTTTCTCCCTCAAACTCCCTTCCCCCTACTCATCCCATTACCCTGGCCTCAAGCACAAGCAGACATTCCCTGAGAGCAAGCACATCAGATCTTCAGACCAGGGAAACAAGTAATCAAACTAAGGACCTTCACCATTTCCTTCTCCCCTCCAACCCCAATCTCTTAGTCTCATCTCATCCCCTGCAACAGAACATTTGAGGCAGCCTTACTCCACCCTTTGGCCACATCCTCCCTTCTCCTTCAGTTACTCCAGATCCAACCCTCCATTCTCTTCTCCAGTACTAGAGCAGACCCTGAGGGGTGATCTCTCTTCATTGACGTCTCCCATTCCAAGGAGACAAAATGAACAGCTTCTTGTAGAACACTGCTCTCCTCCCCCCTGTGCATATTTTCAGACCCTTAGTCGATTACATTCCTAAGGGACAACTCCCAATACCCAGAAACACAATTTACCTGGAAATCCTAGAGTGGCTTGAACTATTGGGTCCAATGAAAATTTTCCTACTAGGCAACACCCAGGCATCACACTTTCAGAACATCCAGAAAGGAAACAGAAACCAAGGAGCAAAAAAGTTCACCCAATAAAGACAAATCCCGAAAACAGCACCTAGACCTATAATCAGCCTCAACCCAGATGCTTAGATCGCAGCATAAGAACACAATCGACAACAGTCAGGGCAGTATGTCTCCACTAGAGCCCGGCTACCCTGCCACAGCAGGTCCTGAATATTCCAACACAGCTGAGGCTCAAGAAAATGACCTTAAAAATAACTATATGAAAATGGTAGATGGTAGGTCCTTCAAGAGGAAATAAATAAATCCCTTGAAGAATTCCTAGAAAACACACAAGAAAATGGAGAAAATGAATAAATATCTTAAAGAAATCCAAGAAAATAGAAATAATTGAAGGAAATGAATAAAACTGTTTAAGATCTGTAACTAGAAATAGAACCATTAAAGAAAGAACAAACTGAGGGAATTCTGGAAATAAAAGATTTAGGAATTTAAACAAAAACCACAGTGGCAAGCATCACAATGTAAGTGACAGAAGAAGGAATCTCAGGCATTGAAGATACTGTATAAGAAATAGATATTTCA
The DNA here is from genome assembly GCF_049852395.1 of Peromyscus maniculatus bairdii. NCBI lineage: Eukaryota > Metazoa > Chordata > Mammalia > Rodentia > Cricetidae > Peromyscus > Peromyscus maniculatus. The sequence continues at coordinate 101,012,347 of NC_134875.1, forward strand.
GTCGAAAGAAATATTAAATCTAAAAAACAACTGACACAAAACATCCAGAAAAACTGGGACACTATGAAAAGACCAAACCTGAGAATAATAGGAATAGAAGAAGGGGAAATAACCCAGTTCAAAGGCCCAGAAAATGTTTTCAACATAATTATAGAAGGAGATGCCTATAAAGGTACAAGAAGCTTACAGAACACCAAATAGAACAGAATAGAAAAGAAAGTTGCCTCGGCACATAATAATGAAAGCATTAAATGTACAAAACAAAGAAAGACTATTAAATGCTGTGAGGAGAAAAAAGTGACACATATAAAAGCAGAGCTATTAAAATTACATGTGACATTTCAACAGAGACACTAAAAGCCAGAAGGTCATGGACAGATGTACTACAGACTCTAAGAGACCAAAGATGTCAGAGCAAACTCCAATAAGAAGCAAAACTTTCAATCACCGTAGACAGAGAAAATAAGATGTTCCATGATAAAGCCAAATTTAAGCTTCACACACTGATGAGGAGACTTCAATACACCACTCTCACCAAGAGACAAGTCACCCAGACAAAAACTTAGCAGAAAGATTGGAACTAACAGACATTATAAACCAAATGGACCTAACAGACATTTACAAAACATTTCACCCAAACAACCCAAACATAAAGGAGTATACCTTTTTCTTTCCATCTTATAAAACTTTCTCTAATATTGACCACATACTCAGACACAAAGCAAGTCTCAAAAGATAGAAAAAGTTTGAAATTACTCCCTTAATCCTATCAGACCACCAAGGACTAAAGATGTATTTCAGTAATAACAGAAACCCTACAAATTCATGAAAACTGAACAACTGCCTACTGAATGACTACTGTGTCAAGGAAGAAATAAGAAGTTCAAGACTTTCTAGAATTTAGGAAAAAGGAATGCACAACATATCCAAACTAGCAGGATACAATTAAAGCAGTATTAAGAGGAACCTTCATAGAACTAAGTGCCTACATAAAAAACTGGAGAGTTCTCTTACTGGTAAGTTAATAGCACACCTAACAACCACCTAACAGCTATAGAACAAAAAGAAGTAATCACATTCAAGAGGAATAAGTCAAGAAATAATTAAACTGAGGGCTGAAATCAATAAAATAGAAACAAAGAGAACAACACAAAGAATCGATGAAGCAAAGAGTTAGTACTTTGGGAAAATCTGCAAGATAGACAAACCCTTAACAAAACTAACTAAAAAGCAATGGGAGAATATACAAGTTAGGAAGATCAGAAATCAAAAGGGAGATATAAAAACAGACACCCATGAAATACATACTTTAGAAACACATACTATATACAAAACTGGAAAATCTAAAAGAAATGAATAACTTTCTTAATAAGTACCACTTACCAAAGTAAAATCAGAATCTGGTAAACAATTTGAATAGTCCTGTAATCCTTAGTGAAATGGAAGCAATCATTATGTCTCCCAACCAAAAACAGCCCAGAACCAGATGGTTTTAACACAAAATTTTACTAGACTTTCAAAGAAGACTTAGCATCAATACTTCTCATATTATTCCACAAAATACAAACAGAAAGAACTTTGTCCAATTCATTTTATGAGGGCACAGTCACCCTGATACCCAAACTATGTAAAGACCCAACAAAGAAACAGAATTACAGACTAATTTTCTTTATGATTATAGATGCAAAAATTCTCAGTAAAATACTTGCAAACCAAACTCAAGGATACATCCACCATGATCAAATAGGCTTCATCCAAGGACACTTGCTCGACTATTTCATAACAGCTTTAATTATAACAGCCAGAATCTGGAAAAAACCTAGATGTCCCTAACCTGAGAAATGGATAAAGAAAATGTGGTACATTACAATGGAGTGTTATTCAGTTGTTAAAAACAAAGATACCAGGAAATTTGAAGGCAAAAGGATGGAAGTAGAAAAAAAAAAAAAAACATCCTGAGTAAAGAACAAAGACCAAGAAAGAAAAACGTGGTATGTACTCACTTATAAGTGGATATCAACTGTAAAATAAAGGCTATAATCAACAGCCACAGAGAGACTAGGTAACAAGGAGGGTTCATAGGGGGACACCCAGATCTCCTTGGGAAGGGGAAATAGAAGAGATTTTGTGAGTGTACTGAAGGCAGGTGAGGACTGGAACATAAGTGATCAGATTGAGGGAGTAGAGGGAGGTAGTACTGAAAGAGACTACTGGAAAGGGTGGACATTTCAGGGTTAGGTAAAAACCTGTCACAAGGGAATCTCCCAGGAATCGACAAGGAAGACTCTAGCTTAGACTCCTAGCAGTAGCAGATATCTAACCTGAACTAGCCATCTCCTGTGACCAGATTTTGCCTCTACCAATTGTCATCAGAGAGGTGACATCCAGCAACTGATGGAAACAGATGCAGACACACAGCCAAACATTAGGCAGAATTCTGAGAATCCTGCAGAAGAGGAGTAGATAGGATTGTAGAAGCCAGAGGGGTCAAGGATCCCACAAGAAAACTCACTGAATGAACTAACTTAAACTCATAGGGGCTCATAGAGACTCAACCGACCATCAGGGAGCCTGCTTGGGACTGACCTAGGCTTTCTGCCCATATGTGTAGCTTGGTCTTCTTGAGGAAAAACTAACTGTGGGAGCAGGGGCTTTCTCTGACTCTTTTCCAGGCTTTTAGGTCCCTACTCCTCATCCTGGGTCACCTTGCCCAGCCTTAATACATGAAGAGATGCTTAGTCTTACTGCAACTTGATATGCCATGTTTTGTTGATACTCATGAGAGACCTGCCCTTCCCTAAACAGAAATGGAAGAGGAGTGGATTAGAGGGTGGGACTTGGGGGAAGAGACCAGGCAGAGAATGGAGATTAGGGACACAGAGACATACCAAACATAATAAACAGTTTACAGCAAGCCTATAGCCAACATCACCTTAAACTGAGAGAAACTCAAGGCAATTCCATTGAAGTCATGAAAAGACAAGGTTTTCCAGCCTCTCCATACCTATTCAATATAATCCTTGAAGACTTAGCTAGAATAATAAGAAAACTAAAGGAGATTAAGGGTATACAAATGAGAAAGGAGGAAGTGAAAGTATCTTTATTTGCATAATATATGATAGTAAACATGTGACCCTAGAAATTCAACTCAGCAATCCTATAGATGATAAACACTTTCAGCAAAGTAGCTGGATACAAAATTAAGTCACAAAAATCAGTAGCCCTCCTATATACAAATGACAAATTGACTGAGGAAAAAAATCAGGGAAAGACGACCGTTCATAATAGCTTTAAATAATGTAATATTTTAGCATAACTCTAACCAAGCAAGTGAAAGATTTGTATGATAAAAACTTCAAGTCTGAAAAACAGAAATTGAAGAAGATATCCGAAGTTCTCCCATGCTCGTGGATCAGTAAGATTATCATAGTAAAAATGGCCATCCTACCAAAAGCAATCTAGAGATTCAATGAAATCCCCATCAAAATTCCAACTCTAACTGAGGATATGGGGTGGGCAATGGAGGGTAGGGGATCAGGGATGAGAACATAAGGGAGTGGGATGGTTGTGCTAGTACAGGGATGGAGTGGAAGAGCAATGAAGGATATGCCATGATAGAGGGATGGGGATAGGCCAGGTACCAGGGAAGTTCCCAGGAATGCCCAAGGATGACTCCAGCTTGGACTACTAGCAATGGTGGAGAGTGTGCCTGAACAGGCTTGCCCCAGTGGTCTGGTCAATGAATATCCTGGCTGTCATCATGTAGCCTTTCTCCAGTGACTGATGGAGGCAGATGCAGAGATCCACAGCTGGGCACTAGGTCAAGCCCCAGGAGTCCAGTTGAAGAGAGAGAAGAGGGATTCTATGAGCAAGGGCGTCAAGATAATGATGGGGAAACCTACAGAGACAACTAAGCCAAACTAGTGGAAACTCATGAAATTTAGATCAACAGCTGTGGAGCCTGCATGGGACTGGACTAGGCTCTCTGCATAGCATGAAAATTGTGTGGCTTGTTCTGCTTAGGGGGCTGCAGGGCAGTGGGATCAGAATTCATCCCTGGTGCATGAGTGGGCTTTTTGGAGCCCACTGCCTATGGTGGGACACCTGACACAGCCTTGGGGCAGGGGTAGGGCCTTGGACCTGCCTCTGGTGAGTGTGCCAGGCTCTGCTGAATCCACATGGGAGGCCTTGCCTTCTTGTGAAGTGGAGTGGAAAGTGGGTTGGGGGTCTGGGGGAGCCAGAGGAGGGAGGAGGGGGATCTTTGATTGGTATGTGGAATGAATAAAAAAAAATTCTTAATAAAGAAAAAAAATTCCAACACAATTCTTCACAGACCTTGAAAGGAAAATTTTCAACTCAAATGGAAACACAAAAATCCTGTATAGCTAAAACAATTCCAAATATTAAATAACTATCCTTGATTTCAAGTTGTACTGAAGAACATAATCAAACAGCATAGTACTAGCACAAAAAAAATAGACACATTGAACAAAATAATCAAGTTGAAGGCCCAGATATAAATCAACACACATATGCACACCTGAGATTTTTAGAAATAAGCCAGAAATACACACTGGAAAAAGAAAGCATCTTTATCAGATGGTGCTTGTCAAACTGGGATGTCTGCATGTAGAAGAACGCAAAAAGAACCATATGTGTCCTGCACAAAGCACAAGTCCAAGTTGATCAAATGCCTCAATTTAAAACCAAATACACTGAACCACTGAACCTGAGAGAAGAAAAAGTGGAGAATAGCCTTTAACTCACTGGTGCAGAAGAGGAAATTCTGCACAGAACACCATTAGTGCAATACTAAGATCAATCAACAATTAATAAACGGGACTTTGTGAAACAGAAAATCTTCTATAAGGCAAAGGACATTATCATTTAGACAAAGTGGCAATCTAAAGAATAGGAAAATATCGTTAACAACTCCAGATATGATAGAGGAATAATATCCAAAATATATAAAGAACTCAAGAAACTAGACATCAACAAACCAAATAATCCAATTAAAAATAGAGTACAGATCTAAATATAGAATTCTCAATTGAGAAATCTCAAATGGCTGAGAAACACTTGAAATGTTTAACATCCTTTAGTCATCAGGGAAATGATCCCATCTTACACCTGTTAGAATGGCTATGATTAATAACACAAGTGACAGCTCATGCTGTCAAGGATGTAGAGCAAGGGGAACACAGCTCCATTGCTGGTGGGAGTGAAAACTTGTATAGTCACTATGTTAAACAACATGGCAGGTTCCTCACAAAGTTGGGAATGAATTGACCTCAAGATCCAGCTATACTAGTCTTGGGTATACACCCAAAGGATGCTCCACCCTACAACAAAGACACTCCCTCAACTCTGTTCATTACTGCAATATTCATAATAGCCAGAAGCTAGAAAAAAAACTATACATCCCTCAACAGAATAGATAAAGAAAATGTGGTATATTTACACAGTGGTGTATTATCAGATGTTCAAAAATGACATCATGAAATTAGCAGGCACATGGATGGAACCAGAAAAAAAAACTCCTGAGTGAGGTGACCTAGACCTAGAAAGATAAATATGATATGTATTCACTTACATGTAGATGATAACCATTAAATAATTGATAACCAATCTATAATCTATAGACCCAGAGAAGTTACATCTAGGGGAAAGAACTAGATGGGACACATGGATCTCCCTGGAGGGGAAAATAGAATAGATTTTATGAGTAGATTGAGGATGGGTGGGGACAGAAATAGGAGGATCAGGTTGGGAGGAAGAGGCAAGATAGGGTTTATGTGGGCAATGTGGGAAAAGACAGTTGAGGAGCATTTAAGGGATGGTATGGAACCCTAGTGCAGTAAAAAAATCCCCTAAAATACAGGAAGACATTCCCAATAAGGCCTACTAATGATGGAAGAGACAGAATCCCAAATGTCCATGTCTTGTCACCAAACAAGGCTTCCAGTCCCAAAACTGGGTTACAATCAATTGAATTATTGGTCAAAGTGGTCCCATGGAAATGCCCCAAACAACAGGGTCTGTTGCTAAGACAATAGATTGCTCTCAGTAAACTGACAGTGGGACTCCATTGTCAAGGACAACACCCACAAACCTCTTTGAACATGGAGAAGTTGAGCTAGTACCTACATGGAACCCTTAAAAGAATTTCTAGTGTCTTTGTTGTAGGAAGGTACTTTGTAGGGGGAAAAAGAAAAAGAAAAAGCAAACGAAAATGAAAAACATAAACATTGACTCAACCATAATAGCTTTGTCCTACAATCTGTCTTTCCTATAAGGTATGCTAGGCCAATGGTGGCACAGACTTGTGGGAGTCGGAAACCAATGTCTGATTTGAATTAAGGCTTACTCCATGAGAAGGAATCCATACACAACACTGCTAGAGTAACCAAGAGCCAGAGACTAGATAGATCAGCGACCCAGGGTAAAACCAAACATTACTGGTCTTTTAAAAAAGTATCAATAAAATGACTCCTAATGATATTGCAGAATTTTTATTTAAGTGTACAAAGATGGGTTGCACTTGTTTATGTTGTGGAATATTTGTTTACCTGTGTAACGATGTGTTGCTGTTTTACCTTGCCTGCCTAAGGCACCTGACCTAATTGGTCTAAAAAAAGCTAAATGGCCTACAGCAAGGGAGGAGGTACAGGTGGACTTCTGGACAGGATGAGTAAGTAGGAGGAGGAATTTAGGCTACAAGAGAAAGAAAAAGAGATGCCAGACCAGCCAGCCAGACATAGAGGAAGCATGAAAGTAGGACATACAGAATTGAAAGGTAAAAAGCCCTGAGACAAAACATAGGTGAATAAAAACATGTTAAATTCAGATAAAAGAGCTAGCTGGACAAGTCTAAGCTAAGGCCAAGCATTGATAATTAAAAATAAGTCTCCATGTCTTTATGTGGGAGCTGGTTGAAGGCTCCAAAGAAAATGCTATCTATATAATGATAGTCTGCTATGCTCATAGATCAGTTCCTTATTCAGTCATCATCAAAGAAGCTTCCTCCTGCAACAGATGGAAATAGATGCTGAGACCCACAAACAGGCATTACATAGAGATATTTCTTGGAACACACAGCTCTAAATCAAATGTCTCCATCAAATTCCTCCCCTCAGGGCTCAGGGGACCCCACAAAAGAGTAGGAGGAATGAATGTAAGAGCCAGAAGGGATGGAGGACAGCAGGGGAACAAGGCCCTCTGAATCAACTGAGCAAGACACATGTGAAGTCACAGACAGAAGCAACAATCCCAGGGCCTACATGGGTCTGCACTAGGTCCTCTGCTATCTATAATGTCTTTCTGCTTAGTATTTTTTGAACTCCTATGTGTGACAATGAATGGATCTCTCACTTTTTTGCCTGTTCCTGGAACTTTCTTCCTCCTGTTGGGCTGCTGTGTCCAACTTCAATATGATGGTTTTTGCTTCATCTTTTTATATTTTATTTTGTCATGTTTGGCTGTAATCTCTTGGAAGTCTATTCTTTTTTAATGAGAGATTTAAAAAGGGGGAGTGAATCCAAATAGGAGGGGAATTGGGAAGAAACTGGGAGTAAATGGAAGGGAAATTGTAATAAAAATATATTATAAAAGAAAAGAATCTATTTTCAATAAAAGAAAAATATTTCTCCATCATTGTTAGAGAAAGAGGAAATTAAAATAATATACAAAATGGTGGTATCCAAGGAATATGAAAGGGTGTTTCTGGTAGTGTTACTCCAGTATAAGTTGTTCAGACTGAAGTGATAGGAAATTTAAAATTGTATCACCAAGCCTTTATTTCATATCGCCTCTGAGGAGGTACACATAATAATTATAATAAAAGATTTTGATTAGATATCAAGTTTGGTTTTGCATGTATAAACAATAATGTTCTGGACATTTTTAAATCAGTAAATATTAGGGACTGGAGAGGTAGCTCACTTTGTAAAGCACTTGTCATGCAAGCATGAACAACCTGAATTTAATCCCTTGCACCTGCAAGAGCATTGTTCATGGTAGTGCATACTTGTACTCCCAGCTCTGAGAAGGCAGAGACCAAAGGATCCCTGGTTTTGCTGGCCAGCCTGTCTAGGTAAATCAGTGAGCTCCAGGTTCAATGAGCGACCCTTTTTTTCAAACGTATGGTAAGAGCAATAGAAGAAGAAACTAAACATCAATCTCATGTCTACACATGCATACACATGCATGAACACTGGCACAAACACACATACATTTAAAAAAATCAGTAAATATGCATGCAATAGTTGGTTTTAGAAAGTATGCTCATTTCTTATGAGAGTACAGATCATAAAATATGTTTGAATAGCATAATTTGCTATAAGTTTATAAACACCTTGAAAGAAATACTTGTAGATTCTGAGTGCATGATGATAGGTTGCTTTCATGACAGAAACAGCCAAAACATGCTAAAAGCATTATTCTTAATGCAGTGCAATCTTCATATTCATAGTTAATTGCAACCTTCAAAATCCACCTTCTGCTCATAGAAAGATTGATCATTTGACTTCCTGGTTATACATAATCACCTGTAGAAAGCTGTTATTCTGCTCGTTTCCTTTCTTCAATGACTCTGACTTTTATGCTATTTAACGTCAATGCCTCTGCAAGATCCAGAGATGCTAGGACATACTTGAACTATGCCCACAATGAAATTATAGTCTTTTGAGAAAGATAAGGTGACAGTTTCAATATGACTCAAAAAATATCACAAGGGATGAGCAAAGAAAACACCAAGAGGGACACCTAAATTGCCATAGGAAAAGAAAAAATGTCAAGGAATAGATGCAGGAAGGTAGGTATTCTTAAACAGAGAAAAGTATTAAGTACTACAAAAGAAAGTAAAGTAAAATGTAAGTAAAAAGTAAGGACGTTCACATGGCTGGGCCAAGAAAATTTTAGAGGAAATAAGAGTTTTCAGGTTAATTATATAGCTAGGGTTTTCAAACAACAAAAATACTTTGAATGAAAAAGTTTGGGTTTTAATGTCTAAGTTATTGTTTATTATAAAAATGAATTTGGCCTTTGATGAACAAACTAGAGAAGGCAAGATGGTGCAGTGGATAAAGGCACTTGTCACCAAGCCTAACAACCTGAGTTGGATTGTTAGGACCCACATAGTCTTAAAGAACTAACTCTCTAGAGCAGTCTTCTGACCTTCACACACAGGACAAGGAATATGCCAACACCGCCCGCCCCCCCCCACACACACACACATGCACACCAAGAATATAGAAAGTAAAATCAAGAAAAACTAGGCAGTTTGGATTGCAGTGCAATGGAGGAGTTGGCACTTGGAACTCGCCATGTGTCTGCCTAACCTTATCTTTGGCTCACTTGTATGAGCTTCAGGACAGTCTAAAATGGCTGGTTGTAAGGCTTGAAAGGACTAGTATGGAAAGTTCAAGACAAAGGTGGTTTCTTGCTCCCAGTGCTGGCTTGCAGTTCTCTGTGGGCTGTATTCCTTGATACCCAAAGTCTAAGACAACTAAGCTCAGACATGTGGTTGCAGAGGTACTTGAGTTGGCTGGAAGTGCATCAAGACTTAAAGGGGAAGCTATTACCCCTTGTCACTGTCACTTGCAACTTGCTATTTTTGGAAATAAAGAAGTGGACTTGTGGTGGTGTCTTCCCACACATGCACAAATCTCTGATAACAAAAGGACAACAAAGGACTGGTTAAGAGTGCCTGGATTTCTTACTATCACAGGGCACTATGTATTCTTAACAGCTGTCTAGAGTTGGTGATTCCATTAGACTGTATCTCTGTGAAAAACACAGTTTTGCCCTTTTGCAATTCTATTTGAGCAAGTTATAAGCCTTCCAACCAACTAAATTTCTGCATTTGAGTCTTAACCATGTTTAAGTGTTACTGCAGTTTCCAAGATGCTATTGATTCTGAAGTAGTGGGTTTTAACTGAGATAACTGTTTTGAGAAAAACTGGACTTGAATTGTGGTGAATAACTTATAGTAACAAACATTTGGTTTTGTACAGACATTATTTCTACTCTGGTAGAAAGCTCTATAAAGGTCATATTCCAAACTAAGAAATAAATAAATAAATAAATAAATAAATAAATAAATAAATAAATAAATAAATAAATAAATAAGAAGAAAAAGAAGAAGAAGAAGAAGAAGAAGAAGAAGAAGAAGAAGAAGAAGAAGAAGAAGAAGAAGAAGAAGAAGAAACAATATTTACTGCCAAGTAAAACTTTCACTATTCATGCATTTAACTTTTGTTAAAATTATTTAAACCTTGTTTTGAAAGCATGGACAGAAATAATGAACAATATAAACATTAACATTTATAGATCAGACTTTTATAGCAATGAGGATTTTCTTATAAACAATTCACTTGACATATTAAAATAATCTTTTAATGCCCTTTTGTTAGCTTTGTATAATGGAAACAGAACAATTTTAAAAGAAGCTAAAAGCAAATTATCAATATTAGTGACTTTTCAAGTTATATTTGCAGGCAGTTTACTAATTTAATTTACCTTCAATTTATATCAGCAAGAGTGGAATTTCAATAAAATGCAATATTTTAAAATATCCCTCCTTGCACACACGAACTTCACTTTCAGTAGGTTAACAGGCTATTTTTATGACCCTAGGTAATGAGAATGACACATTTAAATTTTTCCTTATTTTAGAATTTTTTTTATAAAATGTATAATTGGAATAAACTTGTTTAGAATGCACAAAAACATCAACTTTTTTCGACAGTTTCTCAAGCTGTGTCAAAATTCATAGAAACTCTCAGGAAACACCTGTCATTTGTCAAAAGTACATACATGATAACCAAAGAGAAGATGTGGTAAGTGATGGAAACATACTATTTCTGTAAGTTATTTTAATAATTTCTAATTTATAGTATCCTTATAAGAATATTACATCAAATACAACTTCTCTCAGAATGTTGGAAAGCATAAAGTATTTAAGAAAGTCCTGTATGAATATATATCTTATTCTATTTTCTGGGCTTGAAGATTTGCTGGGCTTGAAGATTTGCTAAAATATGTAGGTAAACTAAAGCTGTGTTTTAAAGTCCTGATTGCACAATATGTTTTATTAAATTGAAACATTTCAGAAAGATAATGTGAACTGTTCTAATATATACTGTAGTGTATATTCTATACTATTTCTTATGTAGAAGGGAAAGTATACAATCAACCAGATAACAACACAAATTTCAAAACACAGGTGTCTCCTTGGAGTTGAATGAGCTACAAATTATCTGCAAACATCAAGCATAGAGGGACTCCTAAATAAATTATGTTAACAGGTTGAAAATCAAGGTTAACTTGTTTGGTTTCAGTACAGTTTTATGTTTTCAGGATAACCCCGCCCCAAACACACCCACACTCACACAGCATAAAAGTAATATTTGAGCTCAAGAATCTCATTTACTCTTTGAGAAAGCTATCTTCACCTATAATAGAATTTGGCATATAGAATAGTGTTAGACTTTTTTTTTACTTAGAATGAAGCATACACAAACAGAATTTTTAAAACCATTGAAATCTTTTGGGGCTCACTAACATGAGCATTCTATACTCCTCTACAGAAAATCAAAATAAAATTATTTTTAAAATATCTATGTAGTGGGTGTAGACATATATGCTTATAACAGTACTTAGAAGGTGGAGACAACATAATCAGAAGCAGTATTGACTACATAGTAAAATAAGTTCAAAGCCCGCCTGTGCTAAACAAAACCCTGTCGCAAAAAAGAAAAGTAGAAGTTTCTTCTCAACCCCTCAGAGTAAATTACCTGATACATATCTTTCTGTGACAGGTTTATTTTGCTCATCATAATCATCTCCAATTCTCCCCATGTGACAAAGAATTCATTTTTTGAATAACCCTGTTTTTTTTTAAGGCTCATACTGAGGCAATGGAAAATAATTCAGATAAGATAAATTTAACTTTCCATCACCTTGAAACTCAAATTATGTTCCTACATCAACCATTCTTAGTTTTCAATGATCATCACAGGCTATTAAAATTTGAGAGTAGATGCTGAAATTTAACTTTGGAGTGGAAGTTCAACTTTTATGCATTCAGTGAATTTCATGGACTATGAAATATTTCATATGTAAATAGGTAAAGTTTGTTGCCTGCCACAATATGTATTCCTGATTTTGAAATAGAGTACTATTTCCTTTATTTCTTCCTTAACTTAGTTTCATAATTAATTACAAAGTAACTATCTTTAATATAATTTTCAGAAAAGTTGGTGTGCTTAACTATTACTTCTTTCCTATGTGAAAAACTCCAAAAGGACTATTACCCTGGAAGCGTCTTATTGTTTCTTACACTACTTTAAAAACTGGTGTTCCACTTCACTGAGTAGAATACATTAGATTTCAGGGAATTAAAGACAATGTTAAATTAACAAATTTCTAGTTAACTGCTTGTACAGTTAAATTTCTTCTCATCAAATAATCTCTCAAATATTTTTTCAAGAAATAACTTCTTAGAAAAAATATTTTATTTCAAACAGGACACTGGCACATTTAAGGTTATGATTAAAGTTTCTGTCTAGGTAGAGGATGAGTATGATAATGATCCACTTCTAAGAATGGTTCATTTCTTCAACTCAAATTTGTCCATTTCCTACCATATATCATGTACCACTTCAGGCTAGTAAGAGTTCATTAAATACTTACTTAGTCATCAATAAGTCAGGAAGCATCTTAGGATTTATATTATAAGAAGTGTATCTTGAAGGAAATTTCAACTGTGTAATGAAGTGAACTTGTCTTACTTTCAAAAAAAAAAAAAAACAAAAAACAACAACAACAAAAAAAAAAACCAAACCTGCCCCTGTTTTATTGGCCTGAATCACATCCCATGTCCATACCTTAAGCCCAAGGTATGAACTATATACAAGGCACAAGGATGAACTATATACATAGTTAGATTGATTTTCTGGGGGCTAGAAAAACAACTTAGCTGTCAAGAGCACTGGCTATTCTTCTAAAGGACCTGATGACCTCTTGTGACCTCTGGGGGTACCTAGCATGCATGTGGTACATACATAAACATATGTGCAGGCAAACACACACAAAATAATTTTTTTGAAGATTAATATTCAGAAACAAAGGACAGAACTTTTCCTGCTGTGAAATCTAAAAATCTGGGTGTGTATTTGAACAAAGGCTGAATTTTATTGTGATGGATATCCGTCACATGAAAATGCTAGGTAAGAAATTAATTTATAACTCGAAAAGATGTAAGGAATTCAGCAATAATAATCACTAAAACTTGTTTCTAGCATTATTGTTTCAAATATAGCCATCATTCTTATGCTTTGGGGGTCTTAACTCTTTCAGTAAAAATTAATATGTAGTTTGACATTATTTTAATATATTTCCATAAATGACAGACTAAACAGAATACAACTGTGCTTTATAGTCCTTGTATTAAATTGATACAAAGTAAACTTGAAAAGCAAAGTATTTCATAAAAACTATTTGAGAAAATTTGACTCTATAGTTAAATGTTTATAATTCAGTCATGCTAAAAGTGATGCTAAGTACAAATACTGAAATATTGGCATAAATATATCTTCAATCATTTTCTCCTATAAGCAGAAAAGCAATTCAAATTAGATAGTCTTAACTGCTGATTAATTAGCTCTTCCAGGGTGCAATATAAATGGGAGTAATTTAAAAGTAGATTATCAATAGTTTTCAGTAAAGAAAAAAATTGATAGTGCTCATTAACAGTTGTACGTAATTTCTTGAATCATGATTACACTATCGATTTACTTTACATTGTCTTTTCATAAAGAAATGCCCTCTTAGAATCTGGTCATATTGTATAATTTTCTAAAATGTTAGCCAAGTTAAATAAATTTGGTCAGTTTTAGAAGAAATAATGATAAGCTAATGATAAGTAAAAATAATATTGTGTTTCCTTTCAATAAAAAGTCATTGTATGTATATTTTGCCATTTGTAATTAAAACATAGAAATTCAAATGAGATTTGTAAAAATAAATTTATAATGAAGTATGAGTCACTATATAAAATAATCTTTTATTTTCAAAGTCAATATGAAAATTGACAAATTAGGTATGGAGGTGTATTTTTCAACATCAAATCACTAATAGTTGTAACTAAAGATAAATGAAGTGGCCTATTAACTTAAGTGAATAAATGTTTTCTCCATCTTTCCCAATCAATATGAACACTAGATGACAATTATTTTAAAGACATACCTATAATTTTGAGTTCAATACTATAAAATGTGTTTTCTAGTAATAAGTTTGTAATCTCACATTCATTCATATAGCTCAGGAAATTGTACAAAATAAGTGCCTATTAAATATTTATTTTACAAACAACTTTCACTAATTTACTCCCGAGTAATCTTTTAAAGCCAAACAACAAATCTCCAGAAAAGTGCCTCCTGATCTATGTCGTTTTGTTCTTTATGACTCATTGTTGAGCTCAACAATGTTTTCAACACATCTAGTCTCCCTACTCAGTTGCCCTTGCACCGTCAAGCATCACTTCATATATTTTCCCTGTTCACTTCCAGTAGAGACTTTACTTAGTTATCAGACCCTGTTATAGTTGTTATGCATTAAGAATACAAAATTATCAAGTTACATGAGGCTGGGAAATTGAGGGAGAAATCCAAACTTCCAGAGGGTTTGCTGTATTCGGTGTGGTCAATGTCTCTGCCAGCACTCTGCCACATAATGACCATTTTACATTTACTGGCTAAAACGTTTTGTAGTAGTAGAGCAGATACTCTGACAAAAGCAAGAATTACCCCGATAAAGAACACAAAGAAAGCTTTCAAGGAGAACTTTAGGGATCATAAATGGTCTGGAATAAATACCAAGGGCTGTCAAGAGCCACATTTAACCAAGTTTATTAGCAATGGACTAGGGCATGAGCGAACAGATGGTATAGTAGACTTGGAATAGAAAATTAAACTATTTTGTGTAATTTAGAAACTCATAAAGTTTAACTCATGAAACTAACATGAGTAAATGTGTGTTCTATAGTAATACTTATTTGAAACTTTGTAGTGTCTATATATTCCTATGAGAAAAAAATGTGGTATTGTGTGCCCCGAAGTATTGTGCATGCTAATAAACTTATCTGGGGTCAGAAACGGAACAGCCACAATATTAAACATAGAGGATAGGCAGTGATAGCACACGTCTTTAATCCTAGCACTCCAGAGGTAGAAATCCTCTGGATCTCTGTGAGTTCAAGGCCACATTGGAAATGGCCAGGCATGGTGACACACGCCTTTAATCCCAGAAAGCAAGCCTTTAATCCCAGGGAGTGGTGGTAGAAAACAGAAAGGTATATAAGGCGTGAGGACCAAAAACTAGAAACATTTTGGCCTGGTTAAGCATTTGGCTGGTTAAGCATTCAGGCGTTTGAGCAGCAAATCATATGATAACCCATTCTGGATGAGGACTCAGAGGCCTCCAGTCTGAGGAGACAAGACCAGCTGAGGATCCGGCAAGGTGAGGGAGCTGTGGCTTGTTCTGTCTCTCTGATCTACCTGCATTGACCCCAATAATTGGCCTCGGGTTTGATTTTATTAATAAGAACTTTTAAGATTCCTGCTACAAACTCTTGAGCAATAGAACAAACTTGTATTTTCACTAGGATGAAACCTAAGCAACAGAATGTGTAAGACAGATGCTTTGGCTTTGGTTTTGTTTTGAAGTTTGGTCCTACTATGGAGCCCAATGTGGTATGGAACTCACACTGTAAGTGTTGAAATTACAACATTGTCATCATATTTACATGTTAGAATTTGTGAGAATTTTATTAATTAAATTTGATCTTTGACAATGTCATATGTGTATATAGTGCATTCTGACTACTCTCACTACCTATTCACTCTTGTCTTCCTCTGTCCACTCTTCCTGTTCCCTAGAGGTCCCTTTACCCTGTTCAAGTCTTTCATTTTGTCACCCACAAAGTTTAACTAGAACCATACATCTCAGTGATCACGGAACTATCCAGTGGAGCATAGTGGGCCCACCAATGTGTACACAGCTAATTTTGCTTAAGTATTCTCTCCGAGATTCTATCCATCAGTAGCCAGGATTTCAAGAGAGAGAGAGCAATGAATGAACTGTGGCTAGAGAAGAAGAAGCAAGTTGCAAAAGATTTATCTATCTATTTGCTCACTCAGCACCAATTACACTTATCGTGGTCATATAGTAATTTCAGTAAACTTAAGACTAGGGATGCTCTTTGATATGTGCACATTACACTGTACTTTTTTATTTGGGGACAACTTTAGTTGACATTAATCACAAGATCAAGAAAAAGAGCCATTTTTACTGACAGGAGATTATGAATTTCTAAAGAAAGTAAGATAAGGGAAATGGCAAGTGTAGATATTCAGGAGCAAAATAATGTTCAGTATTGGATTAGAAATATTTTGTTTTACCAACAATGAATTTGTGTCTGTATGTAAATAATATGATATTTAAGAATGATTTAAACCAGGGCCTTTTAAGTTTTCAACTTCATACCTTAAGTGAAGTTTATCCTATTAGTGACTTTATTAACCCATTAAGATTTTAATAATGAATATACAAATCTAATTTGTACTACCAACTCCATCTATGGCTCTCTTGACCACATTTTAATATGTTATACCTCTCAGTTCAGTAATGTTATTTTAGAGTATCAAATTCCTTCCATTAATCCCTTTCTTAACATATGTTCACCCTTTTTATTTTTGGAAATGAAAGATAAGTGTTCAGACACAAATACAATTTTAGCCTGATTGAGTAGGACTCATACAGGTCTCGGCAGGGTTGAGTTTAAAATCAAGGCATAATCACAACATAAAGAGAATGATTGGAAGAGTTCTGTGAGATGTGGGTTTCTTGCTCCACAAGGACACAAGCAAAATTGTCTAGATTAAGAAAACAGTTGAAATAGACTTGGGTAGTCTAATAGTGTATTTTCCAACCCCGTGTCTTTCTGCAGTTTCTTGAAATCACAGCTGCTGCTCTAGCTGACCTTCATTATCATCTGGATAGTCACATTGACATTTCTCCCAGAAAGCTGGCTAAAGCACAAATTTAGAAAGCCCGACCATGGCAAATTGAGCTGCTTTTGACCATTAAGCCTGAACAGCAACACCGTGGGTGCTAAAAAATTATTTGAGTTATGTGGTTCCGTCTCTTGAGACCAGGCAGTAGCCAATTATGGGCCACAGGTCAGAATGGCTGATCATTGTCTGAAAACGTGATGGGAAAGCAGAAGGTGACACAAGTTTATCCCATTTTCCCCAATCCAGGTAGATGTTGATTGAAAGAATGAGAGATTTCCAAAGCTAACCCAGAGCTCTGATCTAATCTTTGGCATTTCCTACCTCTTGTCTGCAAAGTTGCTCTTTATAAAGTATGTCCAGTTAAAGTATAAAGTTATAGAATAGTTTCTACTTGCTAATGATTAATTCTGACTACTTGGCAAGTAGAATTTTGAACATTGACAAATAGTAAGAGCAAGACGCTCAAGGGCAGTGAAAGAAATGAGAATTTCATACATCATCACCACACTAACTTCTCTGTTACCTGACCCTGCTTGTTCTCATCTGGTGACTTTGAACCTGCTTCTCTGCTTTTTAGAAAGCTTTCTCTCCCGCATTCCTGCTAGTAAAATGATGATTTCTATTTTAAGTACAAATCAAAAGTTACCTCTCCAATCCTTCTGGCTGGCATAGTCATGCCCTATTTCACAGCATATGGTACAGATTTCAATTATTGTTCTGTACCATGGTATTATTTATATTTACCAAAGTCTCCTCAAAATGTTGTGTTCTTAACTATTTTTGTACCGTGGCTTCTCTTGGCAACCGCTGAAACATAGGGAACACTTCCCACAATCTTTTTAGATGGACAAAATAAAAATAAAAGTATATAGGTGTTATAAATTAAATTAATTATAATGCAACATAATTAAGAAGCTAATATAGGAATCAAATGTGAATTTGAAGATATAATGACAGAAATGCTAAGTGGCAATTAGTGTATTAATCACTAGCACATGTCAGTCTGTGATTTTGCCAAAATATATACAACAAAATTTATTATCAAAATATTAGGGACAAATTCACAGCTATCACCATGCCAAATCTTATATTATCACCATGTCATAATTTGAAAGATATGCCAAGCTGCACTTACAGGTTAGTAAAAATAAAGATGCAATTTTTTCTCCTATTATTTTGTGGATTCCAGATTAGGAACATTTTGTTTTTACTGTGTGAAGTCAAGGGCAGAGTTTTTGCCTTCTTCACCGTTGTGTTTTGAGAAAACAGAAACCTTGGCATAACTCAAACATGTTGAATGACAGTTGAATTGTATAATAAGGCTCATTTTCCAATTTCATCTCAGCTTTTATATTACAAATCATGGTCAAATCTGATATATATTTATATTAAAATTGTCATGTAATCATTATTAAATTTTAGTATTTATTAATTTAAATTTGGCAATTTTATCAGATTATACTATATATTGAACTATGTATATACTTTAGTTTATACCTAGAAGCATGAAATTAAAATTAAAAGTCAATCTACAAATGCTTTCTTTTTTCCCCTTTTTTTGTTAAGTCAAGATACAGCCATAAAGATTGCAGTGCTATTGGAGAGAGACCTTTATAACCCATATTAGAATTAAATGAGCTAAAGCTCTCTCAATAGATGCTAAACAAATAGAACAACTCTTTCTGAAGAATGAGAGATGGGAAGTATCAATGATCTTAGCAGCTTAGACGAAATGCTCTGTCATCAACTACATGATGAGACATCCAGAAAGGAACTCAGCTATTAAATAGTGAAGATGAGAAAATAGTATTTGCTTTCCAAAACTTAGCTATTTCTCTGTGGCATTAAGAAACTTGCCTAGAGATAACTGAAGCTTGATAGTAGAACACACAGGTTCCATCCATAGCAAGAGGACAAAAGAAGAAAGGAGGAGAGTAGGCAAAATGGAGAAGGGAGAACTATGCCTATATGGTAGAAAATAAACCTAGCAGTCATTGACCTAGCTCCTAATAGACTGATGTCTAGTATTATTCATATGCACCAATAATTTGGATTTTTTTCTCTTTTCAACTACTTTATTGTACTTTTTTCCTTCAGGGTCTGTTTAAGACCCTCAGGTTGTCTTTGGGTGCACCATATCTCCAGACTCATCTGAACCTTCCTAAGCCCTCCTATCTCTGTTTTCCAAATTCTAGGCTTACAGCTATGCCTGATTCCCAGATTCGTATTTGGAGTAATATTCGGTATAGGTATAGGTGATTTATGTATGCTGTAATTTTGGTAAAATTGGAGGTTAAAAATGATGAAACATGGTTTATCTTAATGTGTGCTACTAATCTAATTCTAAAACTAGTAGGAGTCCATATATTAGTCCGAAGAGCAACTAAATAAAAATATATAAACAAGTTAACAAATATATATATATATATATATATATATATATATATATATATATATTCATTATATATTATTGGTATATATGCTACAAATACCATATAGTTTTTCTAACATAAAATTAAAATAAATGTTTTATTTCTCCTAAAAGCTTCTAAATTCAGAAAAGTTCAAAGAGATTTTATACTAGCATACTGCTGCTTATCACATTAAGGCTTTTAACAAATAATTGCTTAAAGTAGGAAATGGGCTTTTTAGTAGTAAATTTCACAGTAGAAGTGTATATACAGTAGCCTATTCTTTGAGTAAAAAAAGACTTCTGCTAAAATATGATTAGACTCTTAGAATGTAACTCTGCCAGAGTCATGATTATATACACTATTATCCCCAAATTTGAATCTACCTCATAAGATTTTATTTATATAAGGAATTCTTTCATGGCATAGAACAAATAAAACATGCACTTTTGAACTTCTAAGAGTAATAGTGTTTGTAGCATAAAAAAACAAAGCAATATAGTAGACAGAGTCCATTACAGTATCCAGATTATACCTAATCACTACTTTTGTTTGGGTTCCTTTTTAATTTTTTTTTTATCTATTTAATGTACGTATCTGTGTACCTGAGTAGATGTAAATGCACTGTGTGCTTACAGTTACCTATGGAGGTCAGAAAAGGGCACCAGACACCCTGGACTGTAGATTCAGGTGATTGTGAGCCACTCTGTGGATACTAGAACTGAAATCTGGGTCCATTGTGAGAGCAGTAAGTAGTCTTAGCTGCTGAGCCATCTTTCCAGCCCCTACTTTTGTTTTCGAGGCAGGATTTTGCTTTGTAGCTGAGGTTCACCTTCCTTATGCATCCCATGGTGTCCTTAATATTCAATCCTTCTGCCTCAACGTACTTATTGCTGAGATTTCAAGCCTGCATCAGATTGATTTAGTCTAATCAGTCCTTTAATATCAGAATCAGAAAGCTAGTACTCATCAAGTTAACCAGGAGATGGAGTTTAGTGTGGAAATTTTAGAGTTCCTAGTCCTTGAATTAAAAAAAAACACATAAAAAAGAAACATTAGTTGTTATTTCTTTTTGTTGTTGTTCTAGTAAGTAAGAAAGACAATTGCAAAGCAGGTATCTCAAAATATGAAAAAAAAATTATCATTCTTGCCAAAAGAATCTTCTAGCATCTGTTGCAGCACAGAACCATTATAAGGCAATTAGACAGACTAAGGACCAGATGCTAAGAAAGCAAAATATAAAATATGAAGCATGGTATTATTTTGGTTAATGAATTTTATTCCAAATGTTACAGAAGTGACTCATGAACTTTTTTCCCCCAAAGGATCTCTTGTTATATATACATATTGCATTTTAATATGATTTCTTTGTAATCTAATTAAAAAAAGTAGATTCTCTCACACACAATATTTAGATCTTGGAAAATGAATAAACCAGTCAATTATGCTGGGTGGATTAGTAACATGGCATAGAGATAATTTTAAACATATACTTCAAAACATTAGGAGTTTGGTTATACTATGAATGCTAGAATAGAAAATATGAAAGTTAAATATATTCTTGTACATTTTCAGTTCTTTTTGGGTAGCTTAGTAGGTAAGGCACTAGGTTTGTAAGCAAAAGGATTTAAGTTTATTCTCCAGAACCCATAGCAAATGCTGAGCATGGCACCATGCTCTTATACTCTCCGTCACAGCAAGATAGGAGGATATACTGGTAGATTTCTGGAGTTATCAGGCCAGCTAATCTTGACTACTAAACAAAGTTTCAGCACAATGAGAGATTTTCTCTCAAAAAGTTGGAAGGCAGCAGAGAAATGATATCTAAAGTTGTCCTCTTAGCTCTACACACAGGTCCATAGACATACCTGAAAATGCATGACACACACATGAACACATGCACAGCATATGTACATTTAAAATAAAGCATTGCCCTCTTAGTGTTCCAAACTTGGTATTATAATGTAGTGACAATATACATCAACATAATATTGAAAATACAATTTCAATACTACTACAAAAAATACATAAGTAAAAGTTAAAATGCTTTATTGCATCCATAACAATGTTATGACCAGTCACCTCCAATGAATGCAATAAAAAATTAAAATGGAAAGACATGACTGGCCATAGGTATGGTGGAGGAGAATTTTTATTGCAGATGTGTGGGGAGGAGCATAGCCAGAGGCAGGGAAAGGGACATCTGGGAGAGTCCAAAGTGAACATGATCCTGAGCTAGGCCCTGTGAGGAGATCAGGGTGGGAGCAGGAGACCAGAAGAGTAAAGGGTAGATAAAAAGGGCAGGGTAACCAAAATGGCTGGATTACACAGGTAAGGGCAACTGG
This sequence comes from Peromyscus maniculatus bairdii, assembly GCF_049852395.1. Taxonomy (NCBI): domain Eukaryota; kingdom Metazoa; phylum Chordata; class Mammalia; order Rodentia; family Cricetidae; genus Peromyscus; species Peromyscus maniculatus. The sequence goes on from NC_134875.1 coordinate 101,034,178, forward strand.
AGAAAGGAAATTCCAGGCCCTGGGCTTAGGAAGTTTAGGGAAGGGTGTCTGGTGTATCAGCCATAGACATACTATAGCAAATAGAGACTGAGAGACGCTGGGAGAATCTGGCAGCCAGGTGTGCTTTGATATATTAAATGGACACCTCAGCTGTTTGTCCTGGGTTTGAGAACTAAAACCCAGGTACTTACTATTTTGAAACAAGCATAATGAAATAATCTATGAAACATAAGTAAAACAGTTAGTGAACTGGCCTTCCCCTGTAATCAGTTTGGAGACTACCCTAATTATCATCATAGAACCTTCATCCAGTCACTGATGGAAGCAGATGCAGAAATCCACATCCAAACACCAGGAGTCCAGTTGAAGAGAGGGAAGAGGGATTAAAGGAGCAAAGGGGGTCAAGATCATGATGGGGGAAACCCACAGAGACAGATGACCCAAACTTGTGGGAGCACACAAACACAAGACCGACATCTGGAGAGCCTGCATGGGACCGAACTAGCACCTCTGTATGTGGGAGACAGCTTTGTAGTCTGATCTGTTTGTGGGCCCACTTTCAGTGGGCCCAGGATCTATTCCTGGCATGAACTGGCTTTTTGAAGCCCATATGATGGGATGCCTTGCTCAGCCTTGATGTGGTGTGGAGGGGAGGTGAAGGTGTTGGGTCCTGCCTCAACTAAACATGCCAGGTCTTGTTGACTAACCATGTGAGGCCTTACCCTCTCTGAGGAGTAGATGGGGTGGGTTGGGGGAGGTGGGTGAAGGAGCAGGAAGAGACGAGGTAGGAGGAACTGTGGTTGGTATGTAAATTAAATTTTAAAAATGAGGAAAAGAAATACAGTAGATAAGCTATTCCTTTGAGGATTGTCACTAAAATATTAATACATATGGAATACACAGCAATAAAAGGCAACTTTTCTATAAAGACAGTATTAGTCATGCTATGTCAAAAAACATTATTCTATGGCCTAAAACTTTATAAGCAAAAAATTCAAAATATGAAACACTCTGTTGAGTGATAGTATTTTTTCAAAGAATATAAAATATAACACCTGCTTTTAATACCTTACAAAAAGTTATAGTATCAAACATAATTCACAAGAAATAATTACAAATTAATTTGAGTAGTAGGTATATAAATGACTATATGGAAGAAAGATTCACAGAATGAGGCAAAAATTGGAACAGTTCCAGATAGTGTTGTAGTTATAATATTTGAATTGGATTATTGAAGACAGAGACACTGCAAGAAAAGGTAGATGGAAGGACAGAACTACAGAAAGAGTGAGTGAGCTAATTCAAAGTTTAAGCGAATGAACATCATTTCAAAGGACAGCGATCGCTTGATGTTTATAAGACTACACAGCTCAATTTTTTTAGGTGGCACTTGGCTGGTATGCAGAAGGCACCAGCCTTCTGAGTCATCCCTAGTAACACAAAACAGTAAACAGTAAACAGTGCTCAGAGAGAATTCACATTGTTGAAAACTGTATTACATTAGAAAATTGAGAGTTAAACAGTCAATTGGATGATGTCCTCGAACCATAATTTTTGGTCCTATAGTTATTAAACATGCAATTGTTATATCTCAATTTAAGCATTAATAATCTATGTGTATATTTCAGAACACCAAAAATAGAGACATTTTATTTGTTAATGCCAAATAAAGCATAATAAAATATGATAGATTTACTCACATTAGCCACATTCAACTGTGACCCAGAGAATAACTGGAGCCCAGAAATAGAAATCATTACATTGAGTCTATATACCCAAATACTTTTTCAAAAAAATGAAAGAAAGAAAAGAAAAATGAAAAATTTAATTTAATTTAATTTAATTAAGTAGCTTATATAGTTTTTAAAAGCTGATCTCAGAAAAGCAGGGAATGCAGTAGTGGAAACCAGGGGCAGCAGTTGTGGAAAATGATCGAGATTGTGGCCAAGGGGTGTAAATGTCCAGACACAAGCAGAATAAGTTTCAGAAATTGAATGTATGGAATGAAGATGATAGTTGATTATATCCTATACTCTACAGTTGAAATTTTCTACCACTTGCCTTCAATTCTTCAGTAACCTCATCATAAAAACTGGTAACCAAATGAAACAATGAGCATGATATCTAATTTAATTGTGATAGTAATTTCACAACGTGTTAAAAAAATCACAAATATCATTTTCATTTGTCAGGTATGTCTCACCAAGTCTAAAAACACAACTCAGCATTATTTTCAGGCTACACTTAACTCCGCTTAGTCATTTCTTCCCATTTGACCCTTGAAACAACCGACATTCATACACAGTGTTCTTAGATAGGAAAATTGAGACACACTGTGGAAGAATAACTGTCCCTGTAGGAGTCAAACTCTTTCTGGAATGTCCTGATGTGCTTTTCTGAGTGAGACTCCACAGCTTTTACCATGCAAACACATCTAGGCTGTCAGGAAGTATACTGCAATCACACACAGAAAGGGTGATCTGAACTCAAATTCACACATAAAATTTCCCTTATACAATCTTGTACTGTGGATCAAAACAGAACCAGGAAGGATGAAACAGGCTTATTCTCTCAGCCCTGACTGGTTTTGAAACTTAGACAATTCAGGTCATTAGTCACAGATTCCTAAGGGGGGAAGTATTCCTGATTCAACACTACGAAAGCCAGAAGCTCTCTAATTTGCATCCCCTCCTTGGCTGAGAATATCAGATGTGTTCGGGTTGAACAGATTCAAGACTCTCACTCGAGTAATCTTAAGAAATGTAACAGTCTGAATACTAATTGGTTATTTAATAATCCCGTTTGCAGCGCCAGTGTAAGCTTGCTTCACTCTTAAGCACAGAACAGAACCAACTGCCTTAGTTAGTGCTGCATAAAAAAAATTTCATCTGCATATTAGCTTTAAAGTCAACCTGATGTGAAATCCTAAAATACACTTAGAAAATGAATGGATTAGTGATAAAAATTAATGAGAAAACTAAAGTCTCTGAAATGAAATAGCTTTGGCATGTGATAACCTGATATGTTGTCCTCAAAAGTCCCTTGCAATTAGGTTTTCACAGAGGTCTCAGCCTAGCTTTTCTTGCATCATAGGTATTTTATTACCAAAGCCAACTTGCCTGTTTGTTATTGTCTGGCATCACTTTTCATACCAACATTTTGTATTTACCTTCTGGGTTGATAATCATGTTTTTTTTTTTTTTTTGCTATCACAAACACTTTCCTACTACAGTTATTATTATTGTCAACGAAGACTTCTTCACCCACTAAATAGGTCTTTAATATTTCCATAATTTACTCCCATTTTACTTTCTATCTACTTTCATATATGACTACTTGAATGTCACATGCAAAGCAAAACTTAACAGCTATAATTCCTGAATTTTGTATAAGAATAAATGCGTTACACATTTATGTATGCATTGTACTACAGATAATTTTTTTTTTTTTTTTGGTTTTTTGAGACAGGGTTTCTCTGTGTAGCTTTGCGCCTTTCCTGGAACTCACTCTGTAGACCAGGCTGGCCTCAAACTCACAGAGATTCACCTGCCTCTGCCTCCCGAGTGCTGGGATTAAAGGCGTGCACCACCACCGCCCGGCCCAGATAATATTTTTAAAGCAAGTTTATGTAAACACATTATAATTGGATGCATACAATTGGCAAGAACTGTGCTTTAATCATATTAATGAATCTGAAAGGTTATAGAAAATATACATATAATCAAATAGATAATATATTAACATACATAGACATATTTCATAATTCCAAACCAATAATTCTAACTACTATCTTCTTTCCTTAATTGTCTGCTTCTCTTTTCTTTTTTTTTTTTTTTTTTTTTTTTTTTTTTTTTTTTTTTTTTTGTGATATATATTTTTTATTTTACAATACCATTCAGTTCTACATATCAGCCATGGGTTCCCCTATTCTCCCCCCTCCCACGCCCTCCCCTTACCCCCAGCCCACCCTCCATTCCCTTCTCCTCCAGGACAAGTCCTCCCCCGAGGACTGTGATCGACTTGGTAGACTCAGTCCAGGGAGGGAGGTCCAGTCCCTTCCTCCCAGACTGAGCCAAGTGTCCCTGCATAAGTTCCTGGTTTCCAACAGCCAACTCATGGAATGAGCACAGGACTTGGTCCCATTGCCTAAATGCCTCCCAAACTGATCAAGCCAATCAACTGTCTCACCTATTCAGAGGGCCTGATCCAGCTGGGAGCCCCTCAGTCTTTGGTTCATTTGCAGGCAAATGGATGGAACTAGAAAATATCATCCTGAGTGAGGTAACCCAAACCCAGAAAGACAGTTATGGTATGTACTCACTCATTGGTGGATTCTAGATATAAAATGAACAATCAGACCACAACCCATAGAACCATAGAGGCTATATATATATAGCATGGAGGTCCGTAGGACGACTGTGGCATATAATAAATTTCAGTTTTACTCAATTATTGAAAAAAAAATAGCCAAATGAATGGAAACACATGAACTATGAACCAAAGACTGCTTCTCTTTTCTAAGGAAACACCGGCATAGGCATAGACTATATATCTCCATAAATCATCAGTGTCCATCTTCACCTTAATCTCACTCTCTTGATTATTTTCTTCAGCAAGAATCTATCACAATAATACCATGTGGCTGATAATAGCCTTAATGCAACATATTCAGTGATGATCAAAACAGACATAGAAGAGTTAAACAGAACATTCTTGGGAGAAGCAATGCCAGAAAAGGGAATAGCATTTAAGAAATTAGAGTACTTGGATATGACCAAAATGTAGTAAATATATGGAGGAGGGGGAATAAAGAAGTTATGAACACAGTCTGCATCTTGGTAAAGACACTTGTTGCATCAAAACAGTGATGTCTATAGCAAGAGGACAATATAACCTGGTTTATATTTTTGAAAGATAATTCTGGAATTTTGTGTGGAGAATGGAGCGAGTAGGAAGGACTTAAAAACCACAAGAAACAAGGACAAGTTGGTAGAGCTCACTACAATGAATAAATTTATTTAGAATAGAACCCCCAAATATGGTGATGCCTATCCAAATTCTCTGTTGTTCAATGACCCTCCTGTTCACATATTGGGGTAACTGGCACATAGTCTTACATCATCTCTTTTTAGCCTTCTTAACTTTTCAGGGTCACAATCTCTTTTCTTGCTTCCTTTCTACTAACTAAACAAATAAAAAGTTACCTTATCTGTACCCCATTCCTTCCTCTGTATCTTCCTCATACCCCATTCCTTCCTCTGTATCTTAATTTTCTTGGCCCTTACTAATCTTCTACATTTCATCACATTATCTACAGTTAGACATAGAGATTTCAGAAAGCATAAAGAGGTAGGTAAAGGCCTGGCAGTGGTGGCGCATGCCTTTAATCCCAGCACTCGGGAGGCGGAGGCAGGCAGATCTCTGTGAGTTCGAGGCCAGCCTGGGCTACCAAGTGAGTTCCAGGAAAGGTGCAAAGCTACACAGAGAAACCCTGTGTCGAAAAAACAAAACAAACAAAAAAAGTAGGTAAAGTGAGACTACAAAAGGCAAGGAGGCAATAAAGTGTTTATGTGGCTCCTGGGGACAAGCATGGCTCAGTCTCACTGTTCAACTCTGAAAGTCTGTGAAGAGCACCACTCACAATAGTCCAATAAAAGATGAAGTGGTTAGGTGATTGTCTCAAGGACTCCCACCTCTAGTGATTAAGGGTCTCCTCTTGTGGCATTAGCATCCTCTTTTGGTGTATTTTGGATAAATGTTGCTTGCAGTAAAGCAATTTCTAAGGATCCCAGAAATAGAGAGAAGGTCTAGAGGGACATACTTCTCCGAGTATGAAATCTATGTTGATATCTGTTGAATTTTATACCACTAAAAAATTTCTAAATGTATTTCTAAAAACAAACAAACCGCCAAACAATAACAACAATAAAACCACCAAACAAAACCTCCCAGACATTTAAGAATAGGCTAATTGGAAATTTCTAGCCACAAATGTTATTTATGTTTCAAAACCACTGTTTGCAGTTTCTTTTTATACATGTGCTATATCTGGCCTTTGAAATAATCAGGTTTTCATGTTGTTTTGTGCTCCATTAAAACCAATAGAAATATTTTCAGAGTTCTGAAAACGTCCAAGGTAAGTATTTTTAAAATTCCACTTGCAAGAATCTGTCAGTAGTTTGGTAAATATTATCAGATGCATAACTACAAACAAATTCAAACAGCAGCCTGGCTAACACAAATTACTTTCCTCACTGGAATGTCTTCACATGTGATATACCATATTTTTAGTAAAGTTTAGTTTACAATTGTGATTACAATACTGCTTAAGTCATAGAATTTGTTGAATAAATGATGTTCTCTACCATATATAGTAATGTGCATACTCAATGAACTAATTTCAATTCAATTCATACTTACATTGTTTAAATAGAAAAAAAATGCATATGTATCAAATTCTTACATTGCATCCCTTAAATTTTTATAATAAGTGCATAATGTTAAAACAGTCATTTAAGATATTTTTCAGTTTAATAAGTGAATGCACCTAGCTATCATGGATAATTTCATAGTCTTTAACTATATGGTGAGAACTTTTCCTCACTTTTGTTTATGTAGGGGATTTAGTGGAATTCACTGTTGATCTTTTTTTATTGCAAAAAGATTTTTCTATGTTTTCCTAATTATTTAGTGAGAACATCTGCATCTCTTAGTCATTTTTCATTATACAGACATAGTTCCTTAACTTTCAAAAAAATCTTTACATAATGTATTTTCAAAATTACTTAAGTTTAATTAAAAAGAACTTTCCCACAGGTTTCTAAATTGCAACTTGAATATGTTGTTAAGCAAAGCAGAACTTATTTCTGCTTCTGGCAACTTTAAAAATTTCCAGGAAGATCTCAACAAGTTGAAACCTCTTCTAAATCTTCTGTTTCTCTCTCGATTTCTCAGCCAATATGCACAATACTTTCCATAAAATAGAACAGCTACTAAATTTGACTGACTGCACAAAATATCCACCTATTTCAGAGTCTTCCTTTTTCCAGTTTTCACTTTAATTTCAAGTGCTAGTTCCAAACAAAATTTATATAATTATGTGTGTGTTTGTGTATGTGTGTGTGTTGTGTATACACATGTGCACACTTGTGCACATACATGTGTGTGTTGCTGAAAAGATGATTTCTGCTTTTCCATGAAGAAACAGAAAACTGGCTAGTCATAGTAGCACATGTCTTTAATCCCAGTGCTTGAGAGGCAGTGGCCCATGAATCTCTATGAGTTCAAGGCGAGTCTGATCTATAAGGCAAGTTCCAAGCAAGCCAGTGCTATATAGTGAGACCTTGTATCAAAAAATATTTATTTCTTTGAAAACAATATTCTGAAACCCTTAAAGTATAATTAATTGCAGTTCTTATACTCACATCTACAAGATGTGAAACTTGACTGGATAATAAACATAACTTTAAAAAGCCAATAAATAAATAAAAATGAAAAGAAAGAAACACAAAATTGGAAAGATGAATAGAAGGTTGTATCAAGAAAGTCTCAAATGAGTTTTAAATGACATTCAATGTTAATAAAACCAAATACAAGTCAAAATGCCCGAAGCTCTCAGATTCAATTGTCTAAAAGCTATCAAACAAAACATCATAAATATTAGTCAGTTGGATCATAATAAGGAACATTGAAAGTGAAACAAAACTCTCACCTTTTTTTCCAGGCAAATTTGTTTGTACTCATTGATATTTTATTTAGCGTATCTACCTAATACCCATTTTAACCCATGCATGGCTTAATTGATAAAGATTCTATGGTGCTAAACAAAGGTTATGGAAGAACAGTACAGTATCAGTCCCTCTTCTAAATTTTATACCATAAGGCGTTAAAATATTCCCAAGGATGGATTCATTTTAATAAGTGACCCATTATTTAATAACACAGATAAGTGTTAGGCTTGTAATTCAGTTTCTTTAATCATTAAAAGGGAAATTTTTTAAAGATGAACTCATCAATGAGCCAGGACAAAACAAACGATTCTAAGAATCACCACCTGTTCATCCAATTGAAATAGGATTGAAATGAAGATGGCATAGAAATGCCGTCAGAGCATTGTGGTTTTAGAAAAATGTGCTAAGACTGGTCAAAAGAAATGAGAAGAAAAACCTGAAATAAATGACTATGCTTCTTTAATATGTTTAATTGGGGAATTTGAGAATATCACTGTAACAAAACTTTCTGCCTCCATAAAGGTATATGTGCCCCGAACTCTAAGATATGAACACCTAAGAAAATATGAACTAGATTACATTCCATTAGAAATTATATATTTGTTTTAAATTATGCACTCCACTACAGTATATCAAAAACTTAAAATTTATTGAAAAGAATAATAATGAATCTTAAATGAACAGTAAAAGTATAATTTTTAAATCATTGCCTTAAGTTTTTAGTATCTTAAAAGTTATGTTTTAATGTGTAAAGCATTATAATTAGTAAAATATTCATTCTTACTCTATTGAGTGTCCAAACTGTGTCATAAGTAAAGTGAGTTGTAAACAGTATTTTTATTGACACAGAACAGGAGAATGAAGTACAGCACAATTTAAGTACTCATATAATACACATATCATGCTTTAATTTACCTAAAAACTAAAAGCTAAGTCCTTACATAGAGAGGAACCGCAGAGTATTAGAAGCAAAGGAGTCATTAAAAATTGATTCTATACCTATTTGAGACTTAATGACCAACTATTCATTTCAATCAATTACAGTTTCACTGTTAAGTAAAGTTACTTGTAATTTCAACTGGAAAGTAGCTCCTTGAAAATGCATTCAGTATTTTGAGAAATATTAATAGGCTATATGTCTTGATTTGGGAATGGATGTGTATTTGTTTTCTTGTATACTGGGAAACTTTTCCAATGATGCATAAAGAGATCATGGGTGAGGAATCAGAATCAGAAGATTGTTTGCTGTCTGTTCTTAACATTAGGAACATTCTTTTCTCTTCTTTGACATTCAAATAGCATCAGCATTCTCTGAGAAACTTGTTAGAAATGTAAATTTTTGGACACCAGCTCACAAAGACTGTATTAGTAAGCGTGGGGGTGGGGCCCAAGATGCTGCATTTTAATAAGCCCCCTCAGGTCTTTGACACCAATCCAGGGTGACATGCACTGCTGTTGTGCTTCTTTTACTAGGGTTTATGTGAAGATTAGAGGAGTAAAATTATGGCACAGGGATTTTAAAAAAATAATCAAACAAATAAATAAATCAAGGGCTATGTATGCATAATTTATTAAATAGACCTACAATTGTTTTTAATTTTTTTTCTGTCTGTTTCCTCCTTCGCTTCTACATGCATTTAGAGATAATCTCAGCAATGTCAGCAAGCTTGGTGGCATAGTTCAAGCTGTGAGGGTTCAATAAATAGGTCGGCAAACATTGCAAATCAACACAGCTTTTGATGAAATGTCAAGCAAGACAGAGCTTAGCTATATTTTGCTCAGCTTGAACTCATAAACCATTAGCTGGCCTCTGTACTTCCAGGACAGTTTGTCTGATAAATAAAACACAAATATTAAGAATATATTTTTTTTAATTTAGAATGATATTAGTAAGTAAGAAATGTCAAATGAAAGACAAGGTACAAATGTAGGCTAAGTTTCTTATAATTCAGAGGAAAAGAGGAGATCCAAATAGATTTTGAAGTTTAGACTGCTTTTTTTACTCTTTTAGCTCATGCTCCCTCAAGAAAGGCTGTAAATCTACACATGGCTAGAAAAAAAGCTTGCCCAAATAGTAATCTATTTGAATTTTATAAAAGTAACATACCTTGGGATTTAATATACTTTAGGTATATTGGTTGCATGTATTGACAAAATATCTATGCTAATTTCGAGTTTTAAGATAGTTTGCAATATAAATACTATTATGATTAAACAGGATACCCTTTTATCTCACTTAAAAATTATCATTGAATAGTAAAAATTTGGCTTCTAAAGTCATTCTTCCATGTTTCAGGTAATTAGGCACCCTGGAATTATTGTTTGTAATATGTGACACCGTTTGATTCCTAATGTGTATGTCTGAACACATCTAAACTACTACTCACAACAATCCTCATTCTTTTTATTTCATTTCATATAAAACTTATTGAAATGTATGTATATATAATAAATGTATATATTTTATATATAAGTATACGGATAGATCTATTATGTACCCTACATAAAAGACAGCATTTCTATTGTTAGATAAGAAACCCTTCACATTAGTTTCCTTATTAGTTTCCTAGCTATAGAAATTTACTTTGAAGTAGAAATATTATTGTTTATTAATTCACATCTGGATCATTATTTTTATGATATACTTACTAAAAACAATTTTACAATCCTGAAAAGGAAAGTTCTTAAAAGCCATAACCTTAAAAGTAGAATTTGGGTTCCTTCTCATGTCAGTGATTAGACAATTCTATAGGTCACTGATGTCAAATTCCTGTCTTTACTGCTTTACAACAAAAGCCCCAATTTAACTTTTATAGAAAAACATGTCAAACAGGAGTAATTCAAATACATCCCAGAGGTTTCAAATTGACCAAAAGAGTCACCTTTAGGGAAGCCTGTTTCCAAATGCTTGTGGCATTTATCATTCTTCTGAATGGCTGTTCATTTATCTGCAGCTTTTACTCACCAGAAGAGACCTCAGCCATTTCAAATTCTGCGGAGGCTGATGACACCTTCATAGGAAAGCTTTTTGCTGATTTCCCTGTTGGTACTTTTCTCTTACACATTCTATGGGGTATGACAAACCTGGAGGTAGATTCATAGGCAAACACAGATAAAGCAGGCTTATAACCTCTGACCAGCCTCACACAAGCAGGCAAATGCTGAGCCCTTCTGCACCTGTTTCTTCCACTCCAGTTGCTGTGAATAGTGAGGTATTCTTCACAGATTCCTTCACAGACAGCATTTTGCAGACACTCCCCTCTGCTAGCAATGGTTTCTTCCCTCACAGGCTCAATCTACCTGATTACGCTCCCCTCTAATCAGTAACCTCAGTTCCTCCAGTAATAACTGTGTCATCTGCTTTATATAGGATTTCTCTAAGACTCAGGCATCACTGGAGACGGGAAAGAGAAGAGCTGATTATTATGAGGACACCTGTATTTTTGTCTAGTCTTCATGTGAACTTGACAGTGCACTCATCTATGTAAACATGCTAGTGAAAGAGAAGCAGAAAGAAAGACTCAGGAAAAAGAGACCGGACTCCTAAAGTTATGCACCTGTGTGATGCTAAGAGAAGAAGAAAACAAACTAAAATGCCCAGTACTACCAAAATGTGTCTCGACATCCTGTGACAGGATTAAAAGAGAAAAAGATTGCTTGACATTCAAATATCTTCCTCCACAGAGACCTTTGGAAAAGCTATTCTAAAAGCTGAAACAAAAATGAAAAGCAGCACAAACCCCAACCCAGGAGGGACTTCTCAAAGGCAAATGAGGATTAAGATTGAAGCTAAAATCCATCCATGGAAAACTTGATTTTCTTTTAATAAAAGTAATAATCCATGTAACTTACTCAAATTGTACTTGAATTTATACCTTGAACCAGAACCATGCATCTTGAAAATACAGAATTGTTCCAGCCTTTTATAATGAATGTTTACCCAGAGCATAAGACTTGAGTGGATTTTGAGATTAAAAATAAAACTCTTAAGTACGTCAATCCCCATCTGATCAAAGCATGAAAACTATTTTTTTCAAGGGCGTCATTAAACATATACTAAACAGCTGTCGTTCTATGTTTTCTGTAAAGAGAGGTGATAAAGTGATTGAAGTTCATCTAAAGAATATTAGAGTTGGAGTTATTCCCTCTTAGTGATCTCAGTGTCTGACATAGGAGGCAAAAGACAAGTGCTCCGTATGTATTACATAATGTAAAGAAAAGCATACAATATACAATTTTACTGTCATTCCCACAGATATTTTTCAAAAGCCAAGACCTGTATTTAATTTGTACATAAGACACAGTTATACAAGCCTGTGAAGAATACCTAAAAATCTTATTGTTTTGTTAACAGAAACTATTCAGCTATTATAAGCATGTGATGTGTTGAGGTATGTTAAAACGTGACTGATGTTTTTTTCTCCCTTGCTTCTGTTTCTAGTCTCCATTTCCAGATGCAGAAATTTCATTCAGAAGGAACAAACAGGAGGTATTGGTGGTGGAAAGCTCATTAATCCTACCACATCCCCTTGCCTACAGAGTACTGCATCCAAATTACAAAACTAAAGGAACTTTGTAGCATGAGTGCATAATTAGCTAAGTGAATGGAAATAGAGGTTGCCTAACTTAATTAACTGTAATCATTACTCATTGTCATCCCGCTTAGAAAGATTAGTTGAGGGTATTTCTTCTGTGGTATTACAATGAGGCATTTCTACTTCCAATTTAAATGTATAAACAATTATAATACAGAGATAGAATTGCCATGACTTTTCAATCAGATATAAACTTTCCTGAAAAACAGTAATAAATTTTACGTATCACTTAATAGAGTAGAAGATAAATACTGAGAAAATATGTTGTGAGGGTAAAGTTAAAGAATAAAAGAAAAAAGATAATAATGAAGTTAATGGCTTGAAGAGAAAAATAAAAAGAATGCTATATATGAGTTTATGTAAAAACAATCAGTTCTTGGATAAGGAAATAATAGCTTAAGATCTGAAATGCAAGTTTAAAGGCAAGAGTCATACGATGTGGCATGGCTGATTAGGTTGAGCATGTTTTCAAGGACATGTGGCTAAGGAATGCTTTCCTATGATCTATCCATTCAGTAGAAGACACCTGCATGGAACTAATAAAAATCATCCAGAATCCATACCTAAGACCCTTCATTAATTCTCAAAGAACCAGGTATTGGCTGAACTTTGTTTGCTTTGGTTTCTGATTATGAGAACAGAAAAGGTTTATAGAAACTGTTTCCTAATGGGGAGTTATGATTATTGAGGATTTTCAGTTTCAGGCCTGGGCATTTTCAGGTATTGGTATTTCAAGAATCTTTGTTCCAACCCTTCTATGTTGACATCATTTTGCCTAGTCCATTTCACAGACAAATGCCCAGTGACTCAAATGGTATCCCTCCATACTTTCTAATTAGAAATGGCTATGAGTCTAGTTCTGTCATCCTTAGACCAGCATGTCCAAAAAGGCTAATGTGCACACACATCACTTAAGTACCTTGGTAAACATAGATTAAAAATCAATAACTTCCAAAGAACTTGAATTCTACATTGTCAAGTTCCCATATACTGATGTTGCTGGTGGTGGTAGTCTTTGGATCACATATTAGGTAACCAGGCCCTATCTCAGTAGTTCTCAAATTCTGATACTAAAAGCATACAGAGAACTTTGAAAATATTAATAAAAATTCCAAGCTGCATTTCATAGCAATGAAATCAGAATCTGTGAATGTGTGAGTTAAACAACTTTAATACACAACCATGTTGGAGAACCCGTGCTTACAGATTCCTTGTTGGCAAATTCAGTGTGTATCAGAATCTTCAAATATCTAATTCAGAACGTAGAGCTGTAAGTTTTTTCAGGTAAGGAAAGGACTTGGTCTTAGAAAAACTAATATTGTTCTTAAGTCTTTCTGATATCTAACAAAAGTTGCAAACCATATAGATCATGCTCCTTCACATCAATTCAACCAATGCTTATAAGTAACTTTATTACTAAGACAGCAGAGGTGAGGATGCTCACTTGGTTTCATGCATATTCTCCAGGTTCTGGGGCTTACCAACCCATTTTCCAGCAAGAAACCAGCACACCCTGTCACCAACACTTTTTTTTTTTTTTTTTTTTGGTTTTTCGAGACAGGGTTTCTCTGTGTAGCTTTGCGCCTTTCCTGGGACTCACTTGGTAGCCCAGGCTGGCCTCGAACTCACAGAGATCCGCCTGGCTCTGCCTCCCGAGTGCTGGGATTAAAGGCGTGCGCCACCACCGCCCGGCTACCAACACTTTTTTTTACTTCTGTGGTTATAAGGGTTCTCATTGTATATTCCCAAGAGTTGTTGCTGAGGTTTTTTTTTTTTTGGTGTGTGTGTGTGTGTGTGTGTGTGTGTGTGTGTGTGTGTTTGTACGTCATTGTTCCCTAAATCTATTACTCGGCTAGTGTTCCAATACAAAGGACATTTATATTATAAGACGTCTGCTACTTGCCTAAGATACCTATATAATTAAAAATTGCAGTTTTTAAACAGAATACAGTACTAAGGTAAAATCAATGCATAAAATGATGTCCTGGCTTAGTAACTGTAATCCAATGTATTACTATATAGTTAAAACCTAATGCAAAATGATCCTCAACTCCTCTTCAAGAACTGGTAAGGATGAGAGTCATTTTGACTAGTAATACATTTTTGTCTTCTTGGGAATTTTAGCATGGCTGTTATTACAGATTATTATTGGCAGTGAGAGAAAGGTCTGAATATTCTATAAATGCAATGAATGTGATCCAAATTTTATTTTGTTATCACTCCAAAGAGCACACACTTAGAGAAATCTGATCAATAGTTTCCTTACTATTATTAAGGTTTTTTCAACCATTTCTTTCAATGGAGACCATAATCACAGCTCTAGACACTGCATCATGTCTGAAAGTGGTTAAAACCTGGGTGGAGAAGAAGGGCAAAAGTCCATTCTCATAATCTTCTCATCAGTCTACATGACACGGGACTAAGAAGAGACAGACTGAATAGTCTGCTTTCTTTCAGCATTTGGTGTCTTGTGGTCTCCCAAGAATGGTGATTCTTTCATTGTTGCGAAGATTTAATACATATATGCATCACTTATTGAGCTTTCACAGTGCCATATAAGCTGACAGCAATTGTGGGGACAGCTAGGACTGATACTTCATGGAGAAGGAATTATAAACAAATTTTTGAGTTGAGGAAATCATTTAAACTTTTAGTATTATCATACCTTTGATCTATAACAGAATGGCAAATGTGCCATATAGATTCACAGCTCGTGTCGGCAACAATGCAGATGAACTATGGCTAGGATTCCAGTTCTGCTATGCAGCTCTGTATAGTCTCATATCATTTAGCCCACATTTTATTTTCTATAAAATGGGGATGATATTAAATGCAGCTCCCTAAGGCTATTGTTAGTATCAACTACAAGGTGTTTAAGAGAATTTCTGACAGATTTACAGCTAAATAAATAGTGACTGCTCTTTATCAACAACAGCAGTTAAGACTATAATGATTCACATTTCCAGAGGTGATTCTCAACATGTGGGTCACGAACCCTTTGGGGGTCACGAACCCTTTGGGGGTCACGAACCTTTTGGAGGTCACATATCATATCTTGCATACCAGATATTTACATTATGATTCATAACAGCAACAAAATTACAGTTATGGAGTAGCAATGGGATAATTTTTTTGGTTGGGGGTCACCACAACATGAGGAACTGTATTAAAGGGTCACAGCACTAAGAATGTTGAGAACCACTGCTTTAGAGGAAATCAAATAAGATGATGCTTACTAAATAAGCCTTTGAACTGTAATACAATGGACTTTCCCCCCTACTTTTACCATATATGTTGTCCAGATCTTGATTAAAAAAAATCAAGAAGCAGAAATTTTCCACATAACTGTTGTGAGAGGCTACACTCCAATAGGGAGTTGAAGTCAAATGCAGGTCCTGTATATGATTACATGGACCTAAATATATAAAACCTAAGGAAACAATGTAGGATCTCGATGGACAGATAAGAAACTAGAGCTTCAATAACCTGGCAATGTACTGAATAAATTGGCGGTAATTTCATTAAATAGTTGTCTTTGTAGTGATTATTCTAGTATTTTTTGTACTACCATCTTAAAAATTATGTTTCCTAAAGCCACTTCCTAGTAACAGTAAGTTACCAATTTTCTATTACAAAGAAAAAAATCAACCCAGCCTATAAACACATTATCTAATACAAAGGAAGTTAATTTAAAATAAAAGCTTCTGGTGCTTTCTCTGTGAGAATAAAGAATCAGAGTCATAACTGTGTTTAAGTAATGTTGAAAAGGTATGCTTTTAACTAAGAGTACACTAGTCTGGATTATCTCCTAAGAGTAGCTTTAGATTCAGTTATCATGTCTTAATTAGGGTTTCTAGAGTTGTGATGAAACGTTATGACCAAAAGGAACTTGGAGAAGAAAGGATTTGTTTGACTTATATATCATGAGTCACAGTCCACTGAGGGAAGCCAAATCAGGAATTCCAATCGAAAGGAATCCTGGAGGCAGGAGCTGATGCAGAGGCCATGGAAGTGTGCTGCTTACTGGCTTGCTCTGCCTACTTTCTTAAAGAACCCAGGACTACTAGCCCAAGGGTGGCCCCACCAACAATTGGCTGGACCCACCTAAATCAATCACTAGTTAAGAAAGTGCCCCTACAGTCTTAACTACATCCTAGTTGTATGGAAACATTTTCTTCACTGAGGTTTCCTCCTCTCAGATGACTTTAGCTTCTGTCAAGTTGTCATAAAACTAGCCAGCACACATTGTGTTTAGGAAAACCAAGTTTTTTGGAGTACTTTTGCTGGAGTCTATATAATTTCCATAATTGTTCTATAGGTGAGTGTGCCCATGCAACTCCTTAATAAATCAATAATTGTTTAATATCATTCTTTTATGTCCATGCCTTTCACATGGATGGGATTACAGCAATTTTGAGGAAGGAAAAAAGGCAGAGACTAAAACCTCCTGTAATTTAGGTATATTTGCTTTCAGAAATCAAACAGGATGAAAATCTATTTACTGTAAAGAATCAGTGTTAATTTTCATCACAGTTAATGACCAAAAATCATGTCAGAACTGGAATCACCTATAAGGAACTTTTGCCCAAAAATGTCATCACACAGCACATCTCCGGGTGTCAAGTTTCTGTATAAATTTTAACAACTGAAAGAATTTCAGCCAACTTGAGAACTATTATTTCACTGTGCCTCTTTGATCAAATAGACCTCAGAGCTCCCTTCCCTTCGCTTTAAGCTTTTCTCAATGAACTGAGTAATGGAATCTTGAGGGATACCTTTAAATCCAGCAGTAGAAGCAAAAACCTTCCCCACTGATAAGTAAAAGGATATTTCTGGCAACAAAACCTGGGGGTATATATCTAACTCAGTTGGCCTTCAATTAAATGCTACTTGGGAAGCCCTGAAGGTAACAACAAGGACTTAGAGTGAAATAAAAATGTCTACAGACATTCCAGTCTCATAGAGTGGTGTCGATAACACCTGGCCCAAGGATTATTTGAAAATCCCCAAAACCTCACTGTGGCTACAGTTAATAATGATGCACTGTATTTATAAATAGCTAAAAAGGATAGATTGCTAATACTCCATCAAAATGAAAACCTGATGATTGCATCAGCTTTGGATAGGTCAATTATCTTAGCTAAATCTTCCTGCAATATGTTTTTCAACACATTACAGTGTACTCTATAAATATTCACAATTATTATTTTCAAATACAACTAAATGGTTCTTATAAAAATCTTCAATATTTCTAAGACATAAGAGAATTTATTTACTAAGCCCACTAAATTACATCTGAGACTATAGATAAACAGAAAAGATTCTTTCACACATAATTAGCATTCAGCTAATGGCATACCCACACTATATCGTCTATAAAAATGTTATGTAGGGGTTGGGGATTTAGCTCAGTGGTAGAGCACTTGCCTAGCAAGCACAAAACCCTGGGTTCGGTCCTCAGCTCTGGAAAAAAAATGTTATGTATAGTGTATAGTTTTAATATCACAAAATCACTAGAATTGACTTGAAAACATTAAATTAAAAGTGTACCCCTGTTCTTTAGAAATCTCTGGATATCTCCAACATTGTTGTAGATATCTTTTTTTACCATGCATTTCTTTTTCCTTTTTTTTAAGGTTAATTTTATAGTAAAAAAAAATAGAAGAAAACTAAGGAAAAGTAGGAATGAAAACTGTTCCTGTATGTTCAACTAATAAATGTTTAGGTGTTCAATGAAAAAAATCAAATTGTTAAATTATATTTAATTATATTGTAAATGAATATTGCATGTTAAATGAATTAGGTAGTTTACAAAATTATGTGCATAATAGTAAAACATCATTACTTTGAGAGGTTAAACACCTGATCTCTGGAGACGAAGTGCCTGTTTTAGAATTATGGCTCTTTTTCATACTGGCACTATATATAACCTAGAGCATGATATCACATCATGTTATTATATCAATTTCTTCCTTTTTAAAATGGCATAATAATAATCCCTATACCAAAAAAATTATTGTGAAGCAGAAATGGGTATCATTTGAAACATGGCCTGAAATACTGCATACCAAGTGGTTAATAAATGATAGCTATCATTGTATAATTTTCAATAGAAACATACGCAACAGACAGGGAACTACTTATTATGGAATAGCAAAATTATGAGAAACTATGGAGGGAGAGAGGCAGACAGGAAGTCCCATCCCTAGGCCCTATTGAAGACTGCTGACATTTGATAGCCACCGGGAGAGAGATAATTTTCTTTAAGAGTGTGAAGTCTCTGGCAGATCAAGCACACTACAACCCAGTTCCAACACTCATGAGTATTTGGGCTATAAAAAGTAGATTCTGTGGATTTAAGAGAGAGAGGAAGAAAGGGGAGAAGAACACAAGGTTTCATGGTTAAGGAGATTGAGGTGATCTGGGGAGAGTTGCAGGTAGGGTTGAATATGATTAAAGTACATTGTATAAAGTTCTCAAGTAATTAATAGAATATTATTTTTAAAAATCATAGGCAACTATTAGCCTCGGGGGATTTTTCACTGCACCTAAGAAAATAAGTTTGCATTATTTTTGTATTAAGAAAATTAAATTCCTCTTGAAATTTGCAAAATATTTACTGAGTGATTACAAATATGTGGTACATATATATATGTAAGAGACCTATTCTGAGTGGCTAAATCACCATGGAATAAAGCAGGTTGTAAAACCTTAGATACCAGTTGAGTAATGTGATTTATTAGTGCTGTGTTCTGAAACTATTTTTCCTCTCCAAATTTATGTGTTGAAATAGAATCCCCAAAGGCATAGTACTAAGAGGTAAGGTGCTTAAGTCGTGGAAGTGGATCCTTCCTCAATGCAAGTAGAGCACTTGTAGTATCTAATAGCTAGTTCATCTGTCTGACCATTTTGCTATGTGTGAACACAGCAAGAAGACACTATTTATGGAGTACAGAGTACCCATGCTTTCCTTTTCATGCAAATTAGTCCAGGTGAAATAACTTTATTTATACATTTAGTCACAGTATTTCAGTTTAGATAAATTTAATGAGCTGCTTCTTCATGCAGAATATATTTTTGTGCCAGAAACTGTAACTTATGCTTCCTTGTATTTTAAACAGTGTCTGTAAATGGTAAGAGATGAACTACTGCTTGATTAATAATATTCAGTTAGTGATTCAGAACTCAAATGAGGCATATATATGTAAATATTAATAATGCATATTTTGCAACACGCTGTAACACAAAAGAATTAGAAAAGGTATAGATAGAAGGGAGAAGAGAAAATGAAAAAAGAACAGAAGGCAGGACTTTTATAAATATCATTATTTTTAATTGCCATTTAGTATCATCAACAAGTATAGTATGTTATATTCATACATACTACAGATGTATTATAAAATTCACCACATTTAAAATAATAAGATTATTCTTACTGAATAATTGGTACTATTATATTTTTCATGTATTCACTCACTTGCATTGTAATCGTATGATGATGGAAAGTATCACTAATTTGATTTTAGGGAGAAAGTGAAGAGCATAAATGACCTGTCAACCAGTACAGAGAGAAAATGTTTTAGATTTTAAATCCAGAAAGTTCAGTTTGAGTTTATTTTTTTTAATGGTTTTCTTCCTTGTTTTCTTGTTGTCTGAGACAGGTTTTACTATGCAGCCCTGCTAACTTGTTGCTCATTAAGCAATCCAGGCTGGCCTCAAATTCACAAGAACCTTCCTGCCTCAGCTTGGCAATGCTGGGGGTTCAGGCATGTACTCTAGTCTAATCATTAAACATTGTTGCTCTATTGTTTCAGTTTATTTATGCTTGCATTTAAGGCATAGTTCTTTATTAAAGTTTCATGGAGTTAAAATAAATATTAGCATTATCTATTTGACAGAGAGAAACATCAAACAAAGATGACTAGGTGTGATTGTTTGGTTATGTCGGGTCAACAAAACTTCCATTTAAATTAGATAATTAGCATTCTAACATTAACAGTGTTCTCATAACCCTTATTCTCACACCTCCAGGATATTTCCCAGTTATATGATATAAAGCTGGAATGAGATTTAAGTCTAGTTCTCCAAGCTAAATGATGGGAACTTAGGTCCATATGTAAGCTACTTCCTTTTCTATGCAGCTATTTCTGATTTTCCCCTTGTCCCTCCTCTCTTCAGTTTTCATTCATTTTTAATGATATCCATTATGTTTTCATTGGGCTTAATTTTAACACAACACAACACACACACACACACATACACACACACACACACTCACAAACAGTGTTTGCCTTGGAGAAGAATAATAAGCATCCTTTCTTTTCATCCTGGAATACATAGCCATCATTGGAAGACCTTCCTTGTGAGCATGTCCCTCCTTTGGTAGTCATTCTCCAGAAGTTTACTGGTGTGAAGAACAGTCCCTCCTTTCTTGCTTCTGGTATCAGTATGATGAGATGTTGTGTTATTTGATATTTCCCATATCTGTCTCTCGGCCTTGCTTTCTGCTACTTTTATTCCCCCTGCAATTCTTTGCCTCCCATTTTGGAGGCTGAGAGCTCAGGGACAATATTATTCTTCAAGGTGTTTGGGTAACTTACTCATGAAATGATCGAAAGGCTCCTTGACCCACAAAATGTCTACTCCAAGTTGGAAGATGAAGAGCCATCAAGGAAATATACACACTGCATAAATTTGAATCTTTAGACTCCCAGTTCTTTCCTTTCTTAACAGCCTTATGAGATGTGGTTCTTGACTTTTAAAAAAGCAGAACAAGAGCCTTCTACATCATATTTTTGTGATCACTGCTTAAAAGCTAACAAACTCTATTGAAAATATCAGAGACACATTCTTTAGTCAGCAGTCAGTTCATTTCATTAATTATATCTCTGAATGGTGTCCGGAATTGCTGTATAATGTCTACAAATTTCTAGGGGTTTTGCCCAGCAAGCATATTACCAGTATCAATAGCAAGTAGGTAATTTGCTTTTAACATTTTGGGAGTTATACTCAATATTTTAGATTATTTTTAGAAGGGACAGTTTGCAGTTTGGTCTTATGTTAGGCAGACATTGAAGAAGAAAAGTTTTCTGTATGCTTTCCAGGTTTTTCTGTGTCATCCAAATGTTCAGATGAAAGAAAATATTGCTATTTTATATATAACATCTTCAACACTTCCTTTAGACACCATGTTTTAATGGAAAAATTCAGAATTTATGAAGACTTTTGAGTAATTTTCTTATCCCAAGCAATAACTAGAATGGTCTTAAATAAACTACTATACTTTCTGAGTCTTGTTTTTTTTTTCATCTAAAAATAAGAGGGATCATGTTTAAAGCTTTAACATTCATTCTATAACTTACATTCATTTACTTATACAATACAACCGCTGAGAAATACACATAGTATACAATTATATGTATATGGGATGAACACTCACAACAGAACTACTGTACTATATTTCTAATTGGCACTTTCCCTCAAAATAAATAAGCTATCCTAATGGAAATGACCCCAAAAGGTCTTTCGTTATGAATTAAGGAAAGCTGACAAAACAAAACATACAAAAACTCTAAAGCTAACTGTTTATCTTTTTTTTTTTTTTTTTTGGTTTTTTGAGACAGGGTTTCTCTGTGTAGCTTTGCGCCTTTCCTGGAGCTCACTTGGTAGCCCAGGCTGGCCTCGAACTCACAAAGATCCGCCTGGCTCTGCCTCCTGAGTGCTGGGAATAAAGGCGTGCGCCACCACCACCTGGCAACTAACTGTTTATCTTTAACACCTACTGGTGGGTGGATTCCACCTTCATATATATCTGTATATGAAGTCACTGATATATTTCAACTGTAAAGTCATGACAGTAGTTAGCATACTGGGAGAGATCAGGAAATGGAGATTCCCATTCTTTATGTTTAAGCTTTCTTTTTCTCCCCACTCCAAGCCCTGTTTGTTTTTCTCTGCCTCGCCCCCATACACACACTGCGTAAATGTCCATTGATGGATCTGTAAGTTTGTAGCTAAGTAGAAGCCAGAGCCAAACATAGCAGGAGGGGGAGAAAGCAAAGGAGTAGGCCAGCTGCAGCATGCACTCACCCTGCACATGCTCCTCACTGGCTGGTGCTTCTCTCAGCTCCTCCCTGCAGCATCCTTTGTCGGTAGCCAGGACTCAAAATTTTCCTATCTCTAAGCCTTCTTCGTTCTCAGCGTACTAGTTCAGTTTTATAGCGACTCAGGTGTCTTTTAGGTATGAGTGGCATTAGACTGTTGTTTTATGCTCTCCCACTTCAATTAAAATTGAAGTGGAGGTATGGCTCCCCCTCCTTTAGACCCAAGCATGCTTGTTTAAAGGTTTCCTTCAAAATCTCTGTCCCATATCTTGCCAGGAGCCTGACTATATAATAAAGAAAGGAGAGTGAAACAAAGTAAAGGGACAGACTATTCCCAATAGGGACTATTGCTACTCATTCATAATCTTTTGTATTTGGCTGAACTCTCTAAAACTTTTGCTAAGATAAAAAGCATATCTCAAGATTTGTAAGACTATTATGTAAACTTTCCATACCTCAAGATTTGTAAGCATATTGGGTCTGATTTTAAAAAAAAAAATATCTAAAATCCTGCAGCTATGGCTCCACCAGCTCTCCCACAACCATGCCACTTGGGAAAATTCTCCCACACTACCAGGGACAGCTTTCTGCACCCATCTCAGTGCAGGTCTAGTGCTGATGGTGTAGCAGAAGCCAGGGGCCTTGAACCAGACCAATAACTCATTGCAATGAATATTTCCAAGCAAAGCTGTTTGGACAAAAGAGTGTACTGGGTGACACACGACAGCTCCAACAGCCACTACAATGAACCAATATGTGACAAAGAGGAGGGGTATAAGGAGGAGGGAAGTGGCACATACACAGGGGAACTGGAGACAAGACAGCTGTGATGGCTGTGAGAGAAGGCTTTGTTTAAAAGAGGAGCAGGTATGCTGTGGGAGAATGCTTTGTACTGGTTCAATAAAACACTGATTGGCCAGTAGCCAGGCAGGAAGTATAGGTGGGATAAGCAGACAAGGAGAATTCTGGGAAGAGGAAAGCTGAGCCACCCAAGGAGCAACATGTAATGGGTTGCAGGTAAAGCCACAGAACATATGGCAATACATAGATTAATAGTTATGGGCTAATTTAAGATATAAGAGCTAGCTAGCAAAAGGCTTGAGCCATGGCTATACAGTTATAATTAATATAGGCCTCTGTGTGTTTACTTAGGAGATGTGTCCACGAGTGGAAAAGATTTTTCCCAACCACTGGCAGGCCGGGAAAAAGGGAAACTTCCAGCTACACAAGTCATTGCCCAGAGGGGTGGGCAAGATATTTTTTTATTAATTTTAAACTTAAATTTGTCTATTTTCTTTTTGGGAGAGATTGCAAGGGTGGAGGGCAGACATGGAAGGATTGGGGAATGAGTGGGATTGAGGTACATGATGTTAAATTCCCAAAGAATCAATAAAAAGTATGTTTTAAAAAAAAGGAAAAGAAAAACAGTATAATCAGTCTTACAAAGAAAAATCGCTAAAGTCTGTAACAAAAGGGTTAATTTAAAACTCATAACACCAGGATTGATAGTTAAAAATTTGTACATAGGTAATCTTAAAGGAAACATGTGGCTTGCTGCCACTGTAGCTGCTGTCCCCTCATTGGGTTAGAGGCAGCCATGTGGCTGACAACTATCTTCACTAGGGTTGCAAAGGATGGATTTTGCCATGTGGCTTCACTCTCATCTCAATTAAAAGTGACCACATGGTATAAGTCAACCAAGGAAAAAACAACTCCTAGCTATGAAACCAAACCAGATGATTTCTCCACTATTTTCATCATGCTAACAAGCCTCCACCTTATTGGCCTCAACCCACAGTCTCTTCATCTCCAGCCTCTTCAGTCTCCTTTTATCTCTCCTCAGCAACAAGCCACCCAAATCAACCCTCCTGGGCACCACTTTCAGCCTACTTGCAGTCCTTGGTCCTTCCAATGCTTTGCCATGGGACTTCCTTTTACTTCCCCCTATGTGGCCTAACCAAGCCACACTTCTCCATTTGTGGGAAGTCGCTGGGATGGATGGCTTGGTCAGGGTACACGTCCCCTTCTCAAAAATCAAGTTCTCAGATAGAGAAGAGATTGAGGCCCTATACTGCTAATTCCTCCACCTTTACTTAAAAATTTTAATATATTATCAAACCTTACAGCCTTACTTTCCATGATTCATATATGGTTCTCACCAACAACTTGAACTTGCTCCAAGATCAGGCCACAAAATCCCACCAATCCCAGGCCTCCTTGGAAAGCCCCCCACCCCCAAACCCTCTATAAGCCTACCTCCTGCTTAGTTCCCTACTGCTTCTCTCCTCAGCAGAGACAATCACGCTCTTGTGCTCTTGTGTCTTTCCCAATAAATCTCTTGGGTGAGGTGTGTTGTGCGGTGTGACTTTGTGGTATTCCTCAGCTCCTGATTCCCAGGATACCTTTCCCCCCAGAGTTTTAACACACAGTGTCCAACTTGGGGACTCAATGAGTTTTATTTGAGTTACTTACAGGAATATGGGTGAGGGGGTTACTAATGGGATCAGAAATTCCTCAAAGACAGTTGCATCAGGAAAACATGGGTGTCAGCTCACAAAAGGTGGGAACACTTCACAACCTGCAGGCAGCTCAACAGGTTGGAGATTACCCTTTCCAAGTGACTCAGTTGGTCTAAAGCTCTCCCAGGCGGCTTAGTTTATCTCTGCTTCTTTCAGACTGCTTGGTTGGTCTCTGCTACTTTTGGGCTGGAGGCTTGCATGAGAGTCTTTTATTTATTTATTTTTCTGCAATTTAGCTTCTCGGAGAGTGAATCTCTGCAGTCTTTGTTGTTTATTCTTGGGAGGGAGGAGCTTGTGACACTGGTAAGTTTAGTTTGTGGGGGGAGGGGGCTTCCTGAAGCTATTTTGAGTTGTTTACTTTCTGTCTTGAGATGTTAGGGGCTCCCAGCAGGAAGAACGTTTCAATCTCAGAGGAAAATAGTACACAACAGGAGATTAGCAGAAACTGATCACAGGGAGCAGTAAAACAATGAGTGAATCTCTCAAGTGAGTTCAATGAGCTTCATTTAAACTGTGCACATATCTCTTAAGAGTGACTCATAACACAAGGAATCATTTTACATTTTATGAAAACATAACACTTGGTGATTAATATTAATATTTAAGATTTCATGTTTTGTATGCACACACATGCATATGTATTTTGTTCCAGGAACATATACGCATCAAACTGAAATCCATAAATAATCATTTAAGGTTGCTTCACTGAGCTGAAAGCCAGTCAGAAAATGAAAGGTAAGGCCCTTAAACTGGCTCAAATGCTAACTAGTCAATTTTTACTTGGTATAACCTAAACTACAGTGATTCAAATGATGCCCTATTGTACAAAGTCATGTATTACAGCAATGAATAGAACTAGGAAATAGGCCAAGAAAGGGAATTTTAAACCATGCAACGGACCAGTCTTTTACTTCTGGGTTTTCTCACCACAGCACGAACAGCTCACAGAATCTCCCAGAGAGAGAGTGACAGGCTGTGTACTGCTGTATTTACTACCTTTTAGAGATGAAGTTAATGACCTTACAATAGCAATAAAGACTGAGTGTTGTAGCTGACTACCTTAAATAGTCTAATCCATTGCAATAAATAGGAGATTAAGAATTGTATACACAGAGAAACGCTGTCTTGAAAAACAAACTAACAGACAAACAAACAAAAAAAAAAAAACACATATTTAGCCGGGCAGTGGTGGCGCATGCCTTTAATCCCAGCACTTGGGAGGCAGAGCCAGGTGGATCTTTGTGAGTTCGAGGCCAGCCTGGGCTACCGAGTGAGTTCCAGGAAAGGCGCAAAGCTACACAGAGAAACCCTGTTTCGAAAAACCACCCCCCAAAAAAATGTAAAAAACATGGGGGGGGGATTACATGTTTTGAATTTGAAGTCTCATCTCTTTCATGTTTGTCAGCTCACAAATGTTTTTTGTTAAGTGGTGGGGGGGTCTCAACTTCTCTAAGAAAAGTAGTATCATAGACTCAAATGCTTGGTGTAGTCTTGTAAGTATCTGTTCGAAGCAAAATGACCATTTGAAATTAATTTGACTATGAAATATTTTAAGCATCAGTAGAGGGAGTATATTTAAATATAAGCTAATCTGAAAAAGAAACTAAAAAGTGAAAAGAAAAAAATCTAATGATTTGCATTATTTTAATGTTGTGGTGTTGGAGATGGAACATGGGACATTGCACACGCTAACTCTGAACCAGCTGGGGTTACATGTACTAGTTCAGTCATCAAGGTTAAGTTTATAAACTAAAGAAAAAAGTTGTTACATCTATTTGTTTACTACTATTTAAACAGATATACATTAATTAGAGCACAGTAGAACCTTTATTATTCAAACTGCATTTCTGTAATTATTATCCTTGTGAATTTTATGAAGAGGAAAGTAGTAATGATGGTTATGGTTATTATGGTATTTTTAGAATACCACTACTAAGTATTTTTACACAGTATCTTAGGAAGTACTTAATATTATAATCATTTCATATATTGAGAACCCAAGTCTTAGAAAACACTTAAGCAGATAGTTTAGGCCATTATATTGGAAATTGAGTGAAACTTTTAATCTTTGACTATGACAAATTTATTCTTATCTCTTTTTTTAAACCTTTGATAATAACAAATTTATTCTTATCATTTGATGCCAGTATTATCTTATATAAGTTAACAAAGTCCAAACACTAGAAATCTTTCATTATTTACACATAGGTAGAGAGCTAATGACAACCTTTGTAGGAAAACAACCAAGTCTTTATTGTGGATGCTTTCAATAAATTAGTAATTGTCTATGTTGTTTTCCTTTTATGTGGCATCAGGTATTTGGTTGTGTGTGTGTGTGTATGTATGTGTGTGTGTGTGTGTATATATATATATATATATATATATATATATATATATATATATTCTTAGTAAATGAAGCAAATGATAGGAAATCCTTTTGAGGCATAAACTATTGTAAACATTGAAAGCATTTCCCTTAATAATTGAAAGAATATGAAGAGAGGAGAGGAAATAAACACCAATAATCAGGAAAAAATGAATCTGAGGTTTAGAAAATACACAAGGAAAAACATGTGCATAAAATATTTGTAATTTTCAACTTGTGGTATCATGTCAATACAGAAAAAGGTTTATATTTTGGAGCATTTGGGATTTCAAATTAGGCATGCTCAAATTATTTCGCTATGCTTCTAAGGATGCAAATGGAAAAACTGAGGCACATGAGGTTAAAGTGCCCAAGACCACGTAATTGACAATGTAGGATGCTTTAAAGTACAGAAACTAATCTGTAGGAATTCAAATGCAAATCCAGACTATGGCCTATAGGTGTAACTATGACTTGGATAAATTATAGTGCATTTATCATCATACGCATTTCACCTCTACTTGTGTACTTTTTTAGCAGTTATCTGCAATGCTTAAAACAGTCTATGTATATTTGGAGATCTATAATTAAGATTAGTTTAACCTATAGAGAAAAGTTCTAGCATCAGATGAGTAAGGAAAAGAAGGCCAGACACTAGAGTTATTTCATTAACTAAACTTAAAATATTCTTCCCTCTCTACTTTTCCGTAACTGTTATTTCCCTGGATGTTTATTTGAATATATTGTAATCTCATATTGTTAACAGGAAAAGCAAGAGGGAATTGCATTTTGACTTTAATATAGAAAGTATAATGAAACAGAATTATTTCAAACTCATAAGGGGATCAAAGTACATATAAATAAGTACCTGATTATTTCTGAGATTCACAGAATGTGATTTATTCTACTGGCAATAAAGTTGAGTTCACCAAGAAAGTCCAAAATGGTATTTGGCACATTTGCCTATTCAACAGCTCTGATAATATTTATAATTATCAATTGAATAATTTTATTGAATTACCATTTAAGCCCATTAAAATGATGAAAACACTAATTTAAACATTTTGTGTTTATATTTCCAACCAAGGAATACAGATTTCTAAATAGAGTTTCTAAAACACACCAGGGAGCAATACTTGAAATGTCTGTGAATTTTGCTCTCTGAATGTTCTTGGCCTTTGCTCATATGATTCACCAAACCTTCTAAGCATGTAATTATCTCTTAATATCTCACAACCTGTCATGCAATATGCCATTCCATAGATGAGAATTGACCTCGAGTACCATTATATACTTAGATCTTAACAAATTAAGTAGAAATATCAAACAGTAATTACTGATGGACAAAATTTATGAAGTTTACAATTTAAAAGACATTATATAGTAAATTACAGATTCTTCATTCTATTTATTAACAGAATGATCATTGAAGATCACGTTACCCAATAATTAAATTGCAAAATTAAATAATCTAACTTAAAATTCAGAGCTGTACTTGGAGGTTTTTTTGCATTTGTTTTTACTGCATCTGCTAGAGAATGCATAACAGGATCCTTTATAGAAATTCACATGAATCGCTCCCCTAGAAATGAAGAAGCAATGCCTCTAATCTTGCGCTTTCATTGGTTTGATTGCCACTTCAACTCCAAATGGCTGGGTGATAATTAGTGGGTATGGAATAACCAGTATTGCTCAAGATGCAATTGCCTTTACTGAGAAACAAAGTTTCTAAAGAAGCACAGTAAACTCTAAGAAACAACCAATTTAAGCTTGCACACCTCCCTGCCATAGTTTCAAATGGAGCAGATGTACTAAAAATTGAACAAGAAGGTAGGTAATATTTCTCAGGGTTCAAACAAGAATAGAATCTCCAACACTTGAATGTCTGTATTTTTCAAAACGATTTATTACAGTGCATCATCTACAAGATACAATAACATTTGAGGGTTGTTTTTCTTATCAATAATATTAAAACTTTATATTATGATTAAATTAACATAAATGCCAGTGATAATGAAAATGAGAAGAATATAAAATTTTAAAATGGAATAACAAAAGCAATTTATTTTAACAGACTTGCTCAGCTACTTTTCTTATATAGACCAGGCCCACTTGCTTAGAGATGGAATCACCCACAATGGGCCAGGCTCTTGTACAGCAATTAGCATTTAAGAAAATACTTAACACTCTTGGTTGCTCTCCACAACCTGATGGTAAGGGCCTGTCACTGAATACACCCTTTATGTATGTCATCAAATGCATAGAAGTCAAGCAGTTTCCCAACTAGAAGCTTCTCCCTGGGTGACTAGTGTTCTCTCCTCACTACCAGAGAAGAAATGGAATCATCAATCACCTACCTACAAAACCTGTAAGCTGTCCATGTGACACAGGGGTGCAAAAGTGGCACAAATGTTATTGGAGTAACCAATCACTTTTTGATTGGATTTAAGGCCCACTCCATGAGATGGAACCTGTATCTGACACAGGTAAGGTGGCCAAGAGCCTGAGATTAGACAGCTCTTAGATTGAGGGACAATACTATTGATACAATTCTGCTAAGTGAGCGTACCAACAAAATAATTCCTAATGATAATATTGCAGGCCCATATATCAGTGCCTTAGCTTTCATCAAAGAAACTTCTTCTTTCAGGAGATGAGAATTAAAACAGAGATTCACGAATAAACAATGGTCAGAGAAGGAGAGACTTGGATACACACAAGCCTGCAAAGATTCAAATCAGATACAGTTCCAGAACTGAAAGGAGAGAAAGGGACACAGGATCCCAAACTAAGAAACAATTTGCAATTGAATACCCCCTGGTAAAGGGAAAAGGAGTTTTCTCCAGTGGAGGTCATGTGGAGAA
Organism: Peromyscus maniculatus bairdii; assembly: GCF_049852395.1. Taxonomy (NCBI): domain Eukaryota; kingdom Metazoa; phylum Chordata; class Mammalia; order Rodentia; family Cricetidae; genus Peromyscus; species Peromyscus maniculatus. The sequence goes on from NC_134875.1 coordinate 101,064,354, forward strand.
GTAGCTCACAGACACAAAGTGATCTCTCTTTGTTTTAATCATTAAGAATCATTTTATTGATTTTTTTTTCCTATCCTAGGTCTCTCGGCTAACTAGCCTCCAGTCCCTGGTCATCCAGGAAGTGTTGGCCATGGGGTCCCTCTCTTGGCATGAGCCTCAAATCAGACCAGTCATTGGTTGGACACTCCCACAAGTTCTAGGCCTCTATTGCCACAGCACAAATTGAAGGCAAGACAGATTGTAGGTCAAAGGTTTCGTGACTGGGTTGGTGTCTTAGTACAAACACTGAAAATTGCCTGTTTACCAAAGGTGATTGGTTCATGTTCCATATCCTCCATTACTAGGAGTCCTTGCTAGGGTCACCCTTGTAGAATCCTGGGAGTTTCTACTGCACTAGCTTTCCACATTGTCCCCAAAATGCCCTCTAATTCCTGTCATCTCTTCCTGTACTCTCTCCTCCCCATCCCACATTCATCCTGATCCCATCCTCACCTGCCCCTAATCCACCTGCAAAATCTGTTCTATTTCCCCTACCACGGGAAATCCATGTGTCCCTCTTTGGGCCCTCCTTATTACCTAGCTTCGCTGTGTCTGTGGATTGTAGAATGGTTATCCTTTATTTTACAACTAATATCCACTTATGAGTGGGTACATACCATGTTTGTCTTTCAGGTTACCTCACTCAGGATGATTTTATTTTCTATGAACTCCACATTTTTTTCATAGTCTTTTTTGTTTAGTTTAGTTTTCTTTGGGCATTTTTTTTGTCTTATTGTTCTTTGATTTTCTGTAGTGGAGAGCTGTTTGTTTTGACAGAGAGAGGAGAGAGAGAACATGAAGTTGGGTGGATAGGATCTCAGGGGAGTTGAGGGAGGGGGAGACATGATCAAAATATATTTAATAATTTTTAAATACAAAAGCATACAAATCAAAAATAAAAAAGGAAAGAGAGAGAGAGAGAGAGAGAGAGAGAGAGAGAGAGAGAGAGAGAAGAAAAGAAGAGAAAAAGAAGAAAAGAAGATGCCTCACAGGCAGGGCCATAGGCTGATCCAATGTAAACTGTTCCATGGTTGATATTCCCTCTTTTGTGATGTTTCTAGTTGAGAAAAATTATTCATCACAGACCCTCACAAGAAAGTTACACTCAAAGTGGGTTACTTTGTTGGATTAGACAGTTAGAAAAATTGTGATGACTTCTGCTTTGGATAAGGGAAATCTTTGTTTCTTCCTGTTATGGTTTGAACAAAAATAATCTCCCACAGGCTCGTATATTTGAATATGTGTTCCCACTTGTAGTACTGTTTGGGGAGGTTACAGAACCGTCATGAAGTGGGGGTGGTTGACAAGGGTTGCTCACTGGGGCAACACTTTGAAGTTGTATAGCCTGTTTCCAATCCTGTTCTCTTTTTCTACTTGCAAATATGCCAAGTTGAGAGGGTGTCTTGGCAACACACTCTCCCCCCATGAATTCTGCCATACCTTTCTTACCATAGTTAGTTAAAACTCTGTGCTAAATCAAATACTTATTGTTGTACATGGCTTCTGTCCAATATTTTGGTGACAAATCAAGAAAAGTAGCTAATATACCTTGCTAGAATTTGGTCAAGTTCTACAACTGCTTTGACTAATAAAATATGGCAGAAGATATGCTGTGCTGATTCAAGGACTAGACCTTAATATATGAGAATTCATCTGTGTCACCAACACTGAGTCAATCATGCTAGAGATGCCTCCTGTGAACACTTGCCAACAGTCTTAGTTGATCAAACTCTGGCATTTTTCTCCTTCAAAGCATTATGTTTTGAAGGAATTATTTGGATTCTTCTAAGCTGTTCATCTGCTAGCTCAATTCTGTAAAATTTTAATTGATACCGCATAAAATGGAAAATATCACTGATACCTCAATTCGTGACCCATGAAGTTATCAGATACAAATAAGTAACTGATGTTTGAAGATAAGTTTGAGCAGAAATTATATAGCAATGGATTACTGGAACATATGTTTAGTAAGAACCAACTGTGATTGTTCCCATTCTTCTTCACATAATGGAAAAATATAATTGTATACTACATAATTGGATGAAATATGACTATGAAATAAAGAAATATGTTTCCTGTGTTTAATTTAATTGAATGTGTAGAAATCATACTGGAAGAGTAAGCCAGCATAAGACAAGGTCCTTTGTAAGTAGTATTATAGAAGTTTTTTTCTCTACTGTACAGAAGCCCAAATGAACCAAGTCTCTACTCTATAACAATAAGCTCCCTTAATTTTATGACTGTCAACTACTTTATACTTTGCAACAGTCACAGAATTTGTTGTGACTCCCTGAACACACTAAACACATTACCACCTGAAAGTATTTTTTCAGCTTGTTGCCTCTACCAGGAAGGATTATTTCTCTAACACTTTGCATGTTGTTCAGATCTCACATGCTCAATAAAAGTTATTGTGACACCTTACTATTGCATGCTATTTCCAAGGTCCTGATTTCTTTTTACTTATTACTTTTATTTTCCATAGCTATCATAGTTTTGTTATAGTCAGTACAACATAGTAATGTTTTGATTATTACTTTTCTGATTGTGAAACATAAGGTAACTTCCTCCGTGAAGAAAATTTTTGAAGTACAGATTTAGGAGGTCATGGAAAGCAGTGAACAAAACAACCAGGGTTTTCAAAATATTCTACATTAGGAAGAAAGAAACCCCCAAAACCCCTATGCTTCTTTGGATATAGCCCAGTTGGTAGCATTTTCAAGACTTTGGGTTCTATTCTCAGCATCTCAGAAACTGTGGGCCATCACTTTCTTGGGAGATGAAAGCAGGAGGAACAGAAGTCCAAGATTGTCCTTGGCTACCTAGGAATCTCAAGCTCTGCAAAGACTAAAGAAAAAAAGAAAGAAAGAGAGAGGGAGGGAGAGAGAGAAGGAGAAAGAGAGGGAGGGAAGGAGGGAAGACAAGAAGGGAGGAGGGAGAAGAAGGAGAAAACTCCAACTTGTGATCCAAAGCAGTAACTGGGAAAAGTCAGTATGATTTGATCTGTTGTTATGATTCCCTCTGGCATAGAGTTCTAATATGTTTACTTGTAGACTGTTTGAAAGATGGATAGAGTCTTTCAAGATGAATACAGATATACTTTCTCAAGTAACCCAGTTTCTTAAAAATATCTATGGGTGTTTGACCTTCGTGTGTGTTTGTACACCACATGCATTGCTGGTTCTCTGAGAGGCAAAAAGATGTCAGACAACCTGCAATTGAAGTTACAGATGGTTGTGTACAGGCATGTGGGTTCTCAGAGTCGATCCCCATTCCCTGAAGAGCAGCCAGTGCCATCTTTCCAACACACAACCCAAACTTTTCCAACCATCAACATAAAATGTACTACATGTCTCTGGAGTTATGCTTGGATCGAACTTCTGCATAAAGGAAGTGAAAGCACAAAGTTTATAATTCATTATCAGTTCAGTCTGCAAACATCATTTTGTCTGTTTAAGTAAAGAGACAGAATCTTTGTATATGTAATCAAATTTTTATAATGTCTTTGCATTAAAAACAAAAGTAATTCAAGATAACTATTTAAACTGAGCAGTAAAGGACCAAAAGATGGCTCAACAGGTGAAAATCTTTGCCCCCAAAGCCTGGCAACCTATATAAATTTGGAAAAAGAAAACCTATTGCACAAAGTTGTTCTCTGACATCTGTACATGTGACATAGCATGTGTACCCAACCAAGAACACATATATGCTCCTATACAAGCACACAGAGATATAACAATAATAAATATTTTAAAATTGAAAAGTAAGCTCTATATGCATATGAGCTCCACTTAACTATGCCTAATACAGATGAAGGTCATTGCCTTTAAATGACTGGTAGTCTTGTAATCTTGAATTTAAAGTCTACCTGTGGTCAATTCCTATTTATGCCACTTGTGATTTTAAAAAAGGGATTCATTTTTTTTTACCCTAAATTTCATGGTCTATAAAAATAAATTGATTCATATGAAAAGTGCAACTCAATTAAGAAGTTGTTTAAAATAGTATGATAGAAAAAAAGTTTTATATGTGGAACATATTAGTGTAATTTTAAATGCACATAAAGGAAAACATTATGATATACTGCTAGTCATTTAAGGTAGCACATACTTTTAGTTAGAGTACTTGGGAGACAGAAGTAAGCATATCTCTTTGTGTTTGCGGTCAGCCTCTCTAGAAAGCTTGGTTTCCAGGCCAGACAAAGATACATATCAAGACCCTGTCTCAAAAATAAAAAACCATACCAATCCAATGTATTGGCATTTTATGATCATTTCAATCATTAAAATGACTTCACTTTAATTAATTTGTTGTTTGTTCATTTTAAACTAACAAATGTCTATTAGAGTTGAATTTTGTATGCACACTTGCTTCATACTTACACAATTTTTTTCTAGTCAGGTGGTAGTGGCACATGGCCTTGAGTACCAGCACTGAGGAGGCAGAGAAAAGCAGATCTCTGTGAGTACAAGGCCAGCCTGGTCTCCAAAGCGAATTCCAGGGCAGCTAGAGCTGTTGTTACACAAAGAACCCCTTTCTAGAAATCCAAAACCAAAACAAAACAGTGTTTTTGTTGTTGTTGTTGTTGTTTTAGTAGCAGCAGTCAATATCTAGTCTGAGCCCTCTCAGGACTTCTGAATTAGTGGCCTCTCCTCAGTCAATTGAATTCATCTTAAACCCCTTTATTAACAAATTATTCACATTTCAGAAAAAATCCTGTGATCACAAACTATTTCCCACAACAGAAAATAAATGCTTTTTTTTGCTTACTGCCTTATTATCATGTAATTTTTGCAAAAGAAATGTGACAATAAAGACATAAAACATTAAAATATATGATAGTTGATATGCCTGAATAGGTCCAATGGATACAATACTAGGATTATATTTGAAATGTAAAATTTAAATATATAACATGGTTTTAAAAATAGGACAGGAAATTGTTTAAAGTAACTATATTTGACATAATCTGGTAATTGAAATGAAACCCAATATTTCATTTACCAACTAAGATAATAAATTATGTTAAAGAATAATTCTGTTAAAAGCTGTATGCCCCATTACAAAGTTAATATTCAGTTCTATCCTTTTGTTTTAAGAATGATATTCCATCCATTTGTTTTCTCTCAATCAAAACACTAATATTCTGAACAAGTCAAATGCATAAGCATATCTAAAACTTAGCCTAGGTAATTTGTTTCTGTTGGAATAGACAGAAAAGAACCTTAGAAAGGCATGGAAATCTTCTCATAGATCATATGTTGCAAACAATACATCTAATTGTTAAAAACAAAGCTAACCTTGGCATGCTACCAGCTATTTTATGTCTGAAACTGGAGCCAAGAATTTCTCTTACAGATAGAAGATGTGTTATTTTCATTCATTCTTTCAACTTTTCTCTCAAAAATTTCATTTCCTTTGAGCACTAATAAATTTAGAGAAAAATACAAGACTCTCCAGGGGAAAAAATGGAAAAAAACTGAAGTGACATTCAATGTCTAGTCAGAGCCCTCACTGGCCGTCTAAATTAGTGGTGTCCCTTCAGTCATTAAACTCAACTTAAACCTCCTTATAAACAGTAATCCTCAATCTGTTTAATCATTTCCCATAAAGAAGGGATCTCACGGTAATTGTGGGGGTTTGCTGACTTTTTTTCTTAAATGAAAATGATGAACACTGTGAGGTAGACACATGCTGTTTTTCCTGACCTATTTTTCTCCTTAATCTGTCACCAACTACCAGCGTCTTTAGTTGTAGGTGATTCCTTATGTTTGTATTTGCCTGTTCCTTTAGTGGAGAATTTGTTAATTAATTATATGTTATTTTTAGAATATGGTCAAAGAAAGGCCTATTGAAATTGTCTCTGTATAGTTTAAAAGGCTAGCTATTCTCACCTTTCACTTACCAAAGTGAAAACAAAGACATTCCTCATTTTAGTGATTAACGACATTTTTTTATTTATGTGAGTTTCTTCATTTAATTTACTAAAGTTATCAAAGATATGGCTTGACTACAAAAACAATGTTCAATATCATCAATATTCTAAAATTCTCCTCATAGACACATTTATCTCAATATTGTTTTAAGACAAACAGCAACAATTTCAGCTTTTTCATTTTCTCTGTATATTTTTATACAAACACACACACACACATACCCATTTTACTGGTATATTTAAATATCCTTTGGTTTATCTTTTTTGGTTGTGTCAAGACATACAAGGAAGACGCTTTGAGAAGATGCATTACCTTAGGAAACTGCTAAATGTCTTTCCCTATTGAGCTGATCTTCAATTCAAAATTTTAGTTATTTTCAATAAATTGTTATTTTCTCTTATATGCCCTTTGAAACGATTGATTTAGAAATGCATTATATGATAAAACACACAAAACTGATATCCAGCGAAAGGTAAAAATTCTCTTAAGTGACAATTTTAAATGAATTTCAATGATGTGTTAGTTTCTTGTGCCTTTTGTAACAGAGCACTATAAAGTGGGCAGTTTTCACAAAATAGAATCTTTTTATTTATCATAAACTGGCAACTTGATGTTTTCCAGGCACCCTCATTCTCCTAAACTCATAGATTCTGCTGTAGGAGAGCATAGCTGTGCACCACTTGACCTGACTCTTTCCTGTTATAACTGCATCAGCCTCATTAAAATCAAAGTTGACTCAAATCCAATTTGGCATCATCTTAACTAATTACATCACTAATGGCACTATTTGTAAAGGCACTTTCCTGAAGTTCCTGAAATAATATCACTTTTTGTTATAGTTCTACTTTTATTGTTGTTTGATAGTTTTATACATTTATATAATGAAATTCTAACCATTTTCAACCTCCATTACCTTCTCTCCCTTTCTACCTCCCAACAAGTCTCCCTCCTACTTCTGAGGCTTCTTTTTTGTGAATGACTCATTGAGTTCATTTAGAGTTTATTGCTTGAGTGTGGGTGGGAGGTTAATTACCCCAGCAAAGGTTAAGTTATGGTGGCTACACCATTGAAGAAAATGACACTTCCTCTCTTAAAACTCCTTAAGAGCCATTTTGATGCCCCCACTCAACCTAATGCACATAGTAACAGGAGCTGGCTCCTCTCAGTCTCCTACTTCATTCCTGCATCTAACTAGGCAGACAAGCAAATACATTTACTGAACTTTGTTAAGCAGTCCCTACTTAATTAAATACAAAGTAGAGAGAAACCAAAATGTAAGTAAGTGAGGACTTGATGGAAAGAGGAAGTTATGTTCACATATAAGACTGAAAAAGCATGCAGAAATCAAACAAAATTTATTTAGATCAAGAATGTCCATGATAATAAAATGTCATTCTTATGACCTCATAAAAAATTGTGACATCTGATCATTCAAAATTATATTTGCCTGTATAATCACATATTTCTGCTTCATGCTTCAATTGTTCTACAGTGCGTTAATTATTTGTGTGTGTCTTACAGACTACAGCCCTTTAGTCTTTGAATTCAACCATGTCTCAAAGTGAAATGGCTGAGGGACTTTATTTCTAATAAGCAGTATTTTAGTATCTTTGTAATATCTCCTTGTAGCCCATTCTGGGCCATGGTGGTAAGTTAAAATTTACAATCATAGATTTTTTCCATCGATATAACTTTCTTGCTTCACATTTTTCCTATTTTACATTTTTAATTTCCCAGATTTCTGCATGGTTTGTAATAATTCATTTTACTAGCAATGGCCTCAAACCCCCTACTACATGCCATTAGAGAGGTACCACTTTCATAGTTAGATACAGCAATCAGTTTTTAAGATTTTGATTTTGCCATTAACTTACATTTTTGAAGCATAATCACTTCAGGGGGAGTTAGTGACTCTGATGCCCTTATATTCAAGCATCATTTTAAACCAGTTTAAATCCTATGTTGAACTCTGTTGTTCCTGTTCCTGGTCCATTTCTTAACTTTTGTGTATGTCACTTTCATATTCTTTCTTGATTAAAACAAAAATATACCCGCCTTTATATTATATAACTACATTGAGAGAAATAGACAAAACATGCACTAAAAGGTAGAACTAGCTTCAGGGCTTAGAACCCAGTCAGGAACAATGTCTTGGTGAGAAAGAAAATAATTGTCTCAGGGTAGACCCAGACTCATGCTGGAAAGCATGGATTGTTTATCTTTACAGAAGCATTTTAGTCCTGCCCTGCTCCTTAAGCTGGGCATGCTTAGGCAGTACAAAAATAGCTCAAGGGGACACAGCATCTTTAAATATATTCCACTAAATAAATAAATAAATTTGGAAGGGCAAAGTCAAATTTAGAAATCTATTATTCAAAAGCCAGAAAGACATCTAGTGACCTGAGATAGTGGCCTCTTGGAAAAGACGCTAAAATGTAATACCAATATCAAATGTCATTTTTCAAGAAGAAATGTGAATTTCTCTCCATGGATGCTTGGTGGATATCAAGAGCTTACTACCTATCATTCAGGCTCTCTCCTATAAAAACTAACCATGATAATATTTGTCTTGACTGTCAGTGATGATCTAGTAAAATAATGCCAACACTGTCTTCCACTGGCTTTAAGACAGGAAGATGCAATTAAAAAGAAATTTCAGATATCTCAAAATTTTTATTATATTCATATTCAAAGCACATTTTTAACTAAATGTCCAAAATTCTTTTTTAATCTTATAATTGAACAGCTCTAATAATGTATAATAACAGCCTTAGCATTTTATTATATATATTAACATATTTCATATATATCTTTTTATATTAAAGGACAATATGCAAAGGGAAAAAAATCACTTACCTAATCCTAAAATTTAGAAATTTTACTCATAAGCCATTACACATGGTGGCTTTATTGAACAATAATCCTGTAAGTTGTAACTTGTATGGATTTCCCTGTTTTTATAGAAAAGCAAATGAAGACAATTCTTATATAATGTGCTTCAAGTAAAAAGAACGAAATTCTCCGGGCCCCCGTAAGATAAAAATCTCTAAGTAGTTTTGATTTCCATTGTTTTGGTATTGGGATTTTGGTTTTTTTGTGTTTGTTTTTGTTTTGTTTTTGTTTTTGTTTTTAGGAAGAACTTAAAGCTGGGTGGGTAGGAGTGGGAGAAGCTCTGGAAGGACATGAGGGAGAAGAATATGATCAAAATATATTTAAATTTAAAAATTGTTTTGAAGGACAAAAATACAATAAAATGACATTAAAACAAAATGAAAAAAAAAGAACGAAATTACTGTTTACTAGTGCCTATTCGCCACAATATTTTGCACATATTATTTCATATAGAATATCAGTATGTGGAAGAGGTTTTATTTTATTCTCATATGTTGCTAATAAACATGAGGTTGAAAAGGTGTGTAAAACACAGGCCAGCTGACTTAACTCATAAGCAACAGTCAGAATTCCGATGGACTTTGGGTTATTTGAGAAGCATGTATCTTTCACACCCTGGTAGGTCATCCAAATCCTTCTTTCTATCTAACAAAATTTATCCTGGACTCTAATAAATCTAAGCATGGAGGGACTTTATCACTCATGACTCTTCTTTCTCATAATTTTTACCGAAGTGTTTTTTCTTTCTCTTCCTCATTAATCAGCAACCTTAAATTTATTTTGGAAATACTTTCTGTAGTGCTCAGAATTTTCTTAGTTATTTCCAAAATTCACTTACCTGATTCTTCTGTCACCACAGAAGCTAAGGGGAAATAGTAAATATTTGATTGGGAAATCTGGAAACATGTGATCAGGGTAATAAAAGGTAGAGAGGGAAGCCACTGAAGGAGCAGTTAAGCAAATGGTTTTAGGATCTGTGAATATGAGCCCAATTCTCACAGCTAACACCTATTACATTTGTAATGTATAAGTTGCAAGATGTTAATCCTAGGTTCTTACTGGACGTGTAAGAAGTAAACAGCGGCTAGCAAAATAGCTCAGAGGGTAAAAGCATTTACTGAGCAAGACAAATGAGTGGAATTTGATTCTCAGACCCACATTGGAAGGAGATAACTCATTCTGGAAATTTGTTCACTGACATTCATATACATGCAATGGCATTTGTATACCGTAAGCCCAACAAAACACACACACACACACACACACACACACACACACACACACACACACACAAAGAGGTAACAAAAACTACTTGTTACACATAGTTTTGCAGAAAGTCCAATAAGATAATTATGTGGAAACTCTGAAATACTCAAGTGTCATTCAAATATGAAATACCAGTGTAGTAATCAACATGACAAGATAGTTAAGGAAATGGAATACTAAAATTATAAGCAAATACGTTCAATAAAGCATTCAGAGTAGGACGAATTCATGAGTCAATTATATTTTTAAGAATTATGTCCAAGGTCTCTTTTAAATGTAGAGAAATCTTAGTAAGGAAATTGGAATTAGGATCTATACTCATATACGGCACTTAAATAAATTAGGGTATATATTAATCAAAGAAGCTTTAATCATGATTGACAATGAAATAAATAAAGGAGACATATTTGAAATTTACTTCAAGATCTTAAATCTGAAGCTTTCAAAGAATTTGAACAAAGCATAGATGGTTTGGGGATATTTTTGTAGTGATGACCTGAATATGGAGATAGCTCTATGTTTGAATTATTAAACTTACTTTCAGATCTCTTTCTCTTGAACTCTTTTGGCATTTTCAAATTATTCCACACCCAACACTGTAAATTTTCCATTTCTTGTATGCTTATGCAAAAAATTTAGGTCATATGATTGAGCTCCCAAACATTTAGTAGCATAATAGCATTTTACTGCTTCTCTGAATGTCATTATACTACTACAAGTTTGAGTGACTCAAATAATTTGACCATTATTTGTTATATTAGGTCTAGCAACCGTATAAACTAATGACTAAAGTTTGATGTTTTAAAGTTCTGGAATAAACTGTAGACACATTCACTCATGAAGTAGAAAACAGACTGCCATTGTCCCTTGACTTCACTTAATATAGATTTGAAAAGCTTTATACTTGTAAAGATAGCCCACAACATTTCTATCTTCATATAAGACATTCTACTATGATAGGTCAATAGCAGACTTCAACATGACAAACACAAGCACATCCCAGGTACAGAAATCCCAGAAAATACATGTAGGTTTTTATAAAAAATATTTTTATAACTTGAAGAGTAATAGGGAAGATTAAAAATTCTTTAAAGGCCGGGCGGTGGTGGCGCACGCCTTTAATCCCAGCACTCGGGAGGCAGAGCCAGGCGGATCTCTGTGAGTTCGAGGCCAGCCTGGGCTACCAAGTGAGCTCCAGGAAAGGCGCAAAGCTACACAGAGAAACCTTGTCTCGAAAAACCAAAAAAAAAAAAAAAAAAAAAAAAAAAAAAAAAAAAAAATTCTTTAAAGTAAAATCATTTGCAACTTTTTAAACACAAAATGTGATTTGGCCCACTCGTGTTTTCCAAGGTAAAAGTTAGAAAGTTGTTGTCATATTCTCATAAGCCTCTGCTACCCACAGCAAATCTGTTGCCAAATGTGAGTTCCTTTTTGTTGTATTGTATATGTTAATAATTTTTCACTTGCCAAATTAAACCCATATGTTTTTCCTCCACATGGTTTCTCTGAAGACTGTAGCTACTTTTCCTGCTTAAGTTCATATATTAAATAAAATTTTACATGAGAGTTCAAAAATTACTTTGTCTCTTTGAAGTTGCAAATAGGTGCAGACAATTTAATTGAATTTGAGAAGATAAACTAATTCAAGAAGGAGACAGAACATTCACAAAATAACTTTTACACAAAGAATATACAAAAGCTTCCCCTAAATTCATCTCTGTGACAGTTAGAAATAAACATTTTAAAATGTGACTATTGAAGCTTTAAGGAAGCTCAGCAAATAAAAGGACCTACTACACAAGAGATCAACACCCCATATCTCACATTGAAAGCAGAGAATCGCCGGGCGTGGTGGCGCACGCCTTTAATCCCAGCACTCGGGAGGCAGAGGTAGGTGGATCTTTGTGAGTTCGAGGCCAGCCTGGGCTACCAAGTGAGCTCCAGGAAAGGCGCAAAGCTATACAGAGAAACCCTGTCTCGAAAAAACCAAAAAAAAAAAAAAAAAAAAAAAAGAAAGCAGAGAATCGACTCCTCAAAATTGTCCTCTGAGCTCCACACATGCATAGTGGCACACATATGCACATAACTATGCATCACACACATATGAACACAATTTAGGGTAAAATATATTTATTGTTTCATTGAAAACAATATAGTTTAATTTGTTTCCTAAAAATAATAGGGATATTTAGTTGAAACAACTATCCTAATTTATGAATCAACACAGAGCTTAAGGAGTTCACCTTTGGCTTATGAATAATAAATACACATGATAAAATTAATAATACATTAGTTCATAAATTCCATGATTTACTTTGTAAAGATGAATAAACATAATTATAGAAGAAAATTGTGAATCTATATTTTGGAAGCATCAATAATTTCTATGGATAAATATTGTATTATTTCCCCAGATACACTTAGTCAAGTATCAAAAGTTAAGTAGGATGGATCAGAAATAAGTGACCCAATTAACAACTTGTAGGCCTTAACGTAAATTTCAAGTGCTAACATAGTCCTTCCAGCACACCAGCACTATCAGTCACTCAGGAGTCCTCCTTCTAGGCTGATGGCAAGCATGGTTCAGAGATCAGCGTACTCTCATGCTGAGGCCAGATGGGACTGTCTCAGTATTTTAGTTAAAGAAGACTCTATCAATTAATTACAGTTGGAATTTTAGGTTATTACATGTTTCGATTTCCTTTTCCTCCATTCCTTTCTTCTTTCATTCTTTCATGCACACTTAGGTAATTAACTCTTACTAAATAAGCCCTTTGTGGTATGAGTATCTTTCCAGAAGTGACTGTTTAAACGTGCAGACCTGGAGCTCTAAGAGACTCAATCCCAAGGACTAAATTTAAACTTGATTAATAGTGTGTATTTTCTTTTACTTCAGCCTAATGAAATGCACTGGCTTTAATAAGTACTTCTGAAGACAACGTGTCCTTAGCATACTGGCAAGCCCACAGAACTTCTGCTCCCTTCCTCTTACATGTCAGTTTGAGTTTCAACATTGTATGAAAAAAATATATTTTTTTCCTGTGTTACACGATCATAATTGAAAGTGTGAATCCAAAGTTATGGGGAAGAATTCCCTAAATTTTACAGGAGAAATAGATCTTTTGGATCTCCCTAGCTACAGACTATCCAAACATCAGAAATATCCAGTGAACGCTATTTCTGTGGGGCTGAAATACAGAGAGTACGCGGGTGCCTTATAAAATATTTGGAATACACGTACTAATTCCAACTTGTAACTATTAGTTAAACCTGTAATTCCATCTCTCCTGACTAATTTAGACAATAGCAAGGGTAAACTATAATGAGGAGTGGCCAGCAAAAAAAATACATTTAGAAAAAGACAGTGAAATTCAGGAATAAAATATTTTTCATTTAGGTGTGTTTTGTTCTGTCAGCTGTTGTGAAATTGTTTATACAAACATGTAAAATAAGAACTAGAATAAAATCAGTAGTCAAAAATGCAGAAAGCTCCTTTTGTAGTTTGTAAAAGTGTTTTACATGTTGAAATAGATTTCTTATGGTCCTAGCATAAGAAGAAAAATAAAAGCATCACGAAAGAAGAGGATCAAAATTAGCACAGGACAGGAAAATACATAATTGAATGTTGAAGCAAGGAAAGCTGAAGAATAGCTGGTTCTGATGACACAAGCCTGAATCTCAGCCACTTAGGAAGCTTAAGTCTATGTGAAAATGGAGAGAATTCAAGGCCAGCCATTGCAGGTTAGTGAGAATTTGCCTTAAAATATATTTTTTTAATCTTTTAGGGATATGGTAGAGTCCTTGCCTTGCACTCATAAGGCCACTAGGTCACATAGAACTTTTAAACAACAAAAATATAGAATAGCAGCCTTTCAGAAAGATAAGCTCTGAAGTTTGATATATAGGAAGAAAAAGGAGGAAACTAAAGTGATTAATGATGTTGTTTTAGCAATGAAATCACAGATGAAGGGCAGCTGTCTTAATTGATGAGAAAGGATTCTGAAGGACAGAGAGATACTCACTGAAGGAACTGAGAGATGCTAAGATACCAAAATAAGAGGTCAGAAGAGAGCTCAGCAATGTAGTCTAGATTTCAAATAGATGATGGAGTAATTTGATATAGTTTGGATAGCAGTCTAGTTGTTAGAATGAGAAACATTTCAGCAGCATCATTATCAGTTGCCAGTGAAAAGGGGCCAAGAAAACTTTAACAGGAAAGATAAGTTTTCAGGAAATTAAAAGTGAAATAAGATATATGAGCAGATGTGAAAAAGAGATTAGCAGGGACATCTTTCAAAAGTGGAAATACATCTTAGAAATATCTCTTTTCTCAAAAGTAACCAACATTCTTAATTTAAATTAACTCTTCCAGAGTAACATAGTATAATTTACTATAGCAAATCAACAAAGAATTATGTTACTATTTGAAAGTATTCATTGTTTTCATATGTGCAAATTTCAGGCCATGACTATATTAAATATTTCAGTGAGTTTAAATTCTACTTTATAAGTAACCCTGGATTATGAATCCAAAAAGTATATCCTTTGGTTTTTACATTTATATCGACTTTAGAACAAATTGCCTTTTCTTTATATCTATTTTTTAGTAAAATGTTCAAATTATATGCCAAGAATCTTGAACTAAAAGTCTTACGTAGGATTTACTTCTAAATAACTTTTATATTTCCATTCCTAACCAATTAAACTTAGAAATCCATTATTGAAATATTAAGACATTTTAAAAGGGTTTAAATAGAAAACATACTTAACATCCATTTGTTCTTCACTAATTTTCTTATTCATTCCTCAAATTAACTTCATATTATGGACCAAACTATGTCCTGATTTGAGAATGCATCTGTTAGTTAGAATGACATTTTCTATGCCCTTCAATCAGGTGTTGATATTATTAGAAAGCCACACATTTCTGAAAAGTCCTGCCTTTCTTCCTGTGTTTAGAAACAATGTTTAAAAAGCTTGTGCTGAACAACATTAAAATCCAAAGATCATTATGATGGTTGATGGGGTAGCTCAGTCATACATAGCTGACCTAGCATACCTGGGTCCTGAGTATTATATGCAGAATTGTAAGATTGTAACTGTGTCATCAATAAAACCATAATTATAGAACCAAAGAGCAGTCTTTATTTTTCCATTTTTATTATTTTTTGCTTTTTAATCTGAATAACTTTAATATCTTCCTCACCACATTACTTCAGGGAGTAATGTACACAAAAAAATACAAATAATTTATATAATAAATGCATACCTTTGAATTTTGTTGCAAACAGTACTCCAAGGCATATTCTTCAATTTAATTAGTATTAATCGATTATTTTCAATTTTCTATTTTAAAATTTATTCACAGTAATATGACTGCTACAAAAATTGGATCATGTATTCTTATATAATCTGTACAAGATGAAATTTGCTAACATTACATAAATATAACTTTCATGTGGATTTGAGTGTTGATGTATTTAAAACTGCTAAAGTATGTTTGACATACAAATATAATTTAGGAAGAAAACATTGATTATGGAGAAGAAAGGCAGCTTGCTTTTTATATTTGATTTCAGCTAATGGAGCAGAACTTCTTTCAGTTGTTCTATTTATAGAGACAACAGAGCCATAGAATTAAAAACACAAATTTGGGAACAAGATAAGCCAGTGCCAGTTCCCATTTACCACTTATTAATGGTATGATCTTGATTTTGTTCACTAATCATTCAGTGCTTTGATTTCCTTGTTGAAAAGGTGGGAGTAATATTATGTGTCTTTTAAAGTTTTAATGAATATTAAATAAGTAAATACTAAAAGTTATTTAGAATAATGTCTCGCACACAGTGAGCATAATTAATGATTTGATAAAAGTAATTTAACTACAAAACAATATTTTCTATTTTTTTATGTAAAACAATAGCTATCCCTGAACTATAAAAGAAGTAGAAATACAAAGAAAATGAGAAAATATCCCCTGTGTATTTTTGTGTGTATGTATTTAAATGTGTAATATTTCTTGATTTTCAACCAAATGCAGGATTATTTAAAACTCTCTTTAAATTCTAAATGCTACACATGCATGTAAAAATTATGTAGAAAATATAGCTATCAGAGCTGGAGAGATGGTTCCATGACTAAGAGTGTGTACTGCTTTTATGGAAGACCCCATTTTATTTCCCAGCACCCATGTCAGGCAGCTCACAACTTCTTGGAACTCCAGCTCTAAGATATCCAGCACTCACTTCTGGACTTCGTGGGCACTGCACTCACATGCTCATACCTACACATATAGGCACATTATCAAAAATAATAAAATATTTTAATTAAAAGAAAAACAAATACAACTACCAGAAAACTGTTTTAGTTACTATTTGTTGGAGCAACATTATAGGACACTGGGTTACTGGGACAATGCAAGCTATCTTGATGATGCCCAAAGCTACTAATTGTTTATAAAGTTAGCAATGCTTAGATAATGACAACTTTTTAAATTCCATTGTAATGATTCCTTTAAATATACTGAACAGCATAAATAGCTGCATGGCAGTATAAACTTATTTCAAGTATTGTCCATACAAAGGACTGCTTCCTTTCGGTCAATGACCAGACATCCCAACCTAATTTTGACTGAGCGATCATGATACAGCTTTTTGGCTGTCTGACTACAATCACGACATTGACTGGCTTGAGTTCTGACAACTAGTTCAAAACTTTGCCGAATGTTTCATCAAAACATTCCATTCATTAACATTTGTTATGCTATTTATAATCACTGGTAGATTTATTTGCCATGGACAAATAAATAGTCTTGATGAAATTAGACTTAGGAAAACAGTCAGAAAAAACCATTCAGTTTGTCAATGTGAATAGGTGGCTGTCTGAGTAGACTTTCTGTTATACCTAGTCAATTAATTTGCTGGATTAGCAAAATCTTGGATTTCTTCTACAAAACACACAGACAGATACCTAAGGCAGAACAACTAAGTATCCATCTTACCTCAGGTATCAGCCTGTATGCTTTCATAAAGCCAGTGATAGTACATAAAGATCTCTGACTAAAAAACACAAGCTTCATAATGACAAAGAGTTACTTCACACATAATTGAAGAGATTCTATTTAATATTTATTGTTAACACGATATGATTACAAAAGTTGTTATCCATTTAAAAATCTAATCTGAATATTTTTTAAAATATAAGATCAGACCAGTGTAAAATCTTCATAAAAGTCTTTACTTATGGGTATAATGTTTCAAATAAATCTGTTATTTCTCATTCTGCCAGAATATATATAGTAAAAATATGATTCAAAAGACTTTATGGAAGATAATATTCCTCTTTAGGTTTTATGCACTGCATGAGCCCATAGATAAGTTCAATTCCCAGAATGAAAACTAAATAAATAAAATGTGTACATTAAAACATAAAGAAATGATAAATTTAAAATCAATAATGTATTTTATTAAATTCAATATAGCTAAAATGATAACATTTTGATGTATGGTGCTCACAAAATTATTGAGGTATCTAGTATCATTTCTTCATACTCAGTTCTCAAATATAAGTGTCTCTTAACATTTATGGAATGTTTGAACGCCTGATAATGACATTTCAAGATCTCAGTGACTATATGTAGCAGGTGGTTATCATGCTAAACATGATAGAAAGATAATACGGGTATGAATTCTATTAGAGAAAAGTTATATCACTCTATTAATTTGTAGTACACGTAAAGGCTACATTTAAGTAGTTCTCTTGGTGTATACACAGGGTACAGATCATCTGCTGAAAACACTATCCTTTACTCAATTGAGTCTATATCAAAATTCAGTTGAGAAAATTGGTGGGGATCTGTTTATTTGGGGCATTATTCTATTCTATAAGTTTATGTGTATTTTCATCTCCCAATATTACATAGAACTATGTAGTGTGACTTTAGAGATAAGTCCTAAAATCAAGTAGTATAATCTTTCCTACTGTTCCTTTAAAAAAAAAAACAACACACAATCCACTTACATATTTTTAATTTTATTTGTATGGATATTTTGTACGCATTCATGTCTGTACACCAAGTGCATGCTGAGTATCCAAGGACAAATATTAGATTCCTCCAGGACAGGAGTTACAGTAGATTGTGAGCTATCATGTGGGTGCTGGAAATCAAACCTCTGGAAGAGCAGCAAGTGCTTTTAACTACTGAGCTATTTCTCCAGCCCCTGAATCCTTACCACTTTTTTTTTTCTTTTAGCTCAAAGTTGCTTTTCTCATTCATTCCAGAGTTCATGAATTTCCATTGAAATTAAATTTAGACTTATCTATATGCACACAAAAATCTTCTTGAACTTCAATATTAATTACATAAAATATAGAACAAATAATGAGGAAATGGCATCTTTACTATGCTGAGGATACCAATAAATTAATAAAGTATGTCTCCACTTATTCGAGGTCTATCATTTACTTAGTTATTACTATGCAAGTCTTAACATAGAAATCCTGTATGTCAGAGGGGAGAGAGGGAGGAAGGGGGAGGGAAGGAGGAAGGAAGAGAGAGAAAGAGAGAGAGAGAGAGAGAGAGAGAGAGAGAGAGAGAGAGAGAGAGAGAGAGAGAGAGAGAGAGAGCCCTGTGGACAGAGACATATTTGAAGAGATGAGAGAGGAAGGTAGTGGGCTGACATGGTGATGGAGCTGACCCCTCAACCAGCAGCAACACACAGGAAAGCGAGGCCTGCACCTTGTCTGGGCAGCACAGCAGAGATAACCCTGTTGATGAGAGCACAATTTTGAGATAGGGGCTTATTGTGCAGTCGAGGCTGTCACCAAATCTTCCTGCCTGAGCCTCTTGAGTGCTGAGATTACAGATGTTATTTCCCCGTCACCGTACACATGTGAAAACTTCGAGTACAATACTGAATAGATATGGGGAAAGTGGACAGCCTTGTCAACTGATGGAAGTAGATGCTGAGATCCACAACCATGTACCAGGCTGAGCTCTGGGATAGTCGAAGAGAAGAAAGAGGGCCTACATGAGCAAGGGCGGGGGCGGGGGTGGGGGTCAAGATCATGATGTGGAAATCTACAGAGACAACTGAACCAAGCTCAAAGGAACTCATGAACTTTAGACTGATAGCGATGGAACCAGTGTGGGACCTGACTAGACCATATGCATACAGGAGACAGTTGTGTAGCTTGGTCTATTTGAAGGGCCCCTGGCAGTAGGATCAGGCTGTATCCCTGGTGCATGAGCTAGCTTTCTGCATCCCATTACCTATGGTCAGACACCTTGCTCACCCCTGATAAAGTGGGGAAGGGCTTGGTTCTGCCTCAACTGATTGTACCAGGCTTAGCTGTTCCACCATGGGAAAACTTACCCTGTTGGAGGAGGGGATATGGGGTGGGGAGGGAGTGTGGGACTAGGGATGAGAGAGGGGTCTGTATGTCTTTATTTGTGTAACAAATTCATTTTTCTTGGAGTAGTGCTAAATAATGTGTATTAAATGCTGTCCTTAACATGTTCATTTTCTTGTTGAAGAAATATGATTGAATTTTTAATTTTTGCATTCTTAGAGGTTGCTCAGCTCACTAATGAAGTCAAGTTTTGTTTTTGGTTTTTTGGGTTTCTCCATGTATACAGTTACATCATTTCTTTATTCATTTATTTGTTCTTTTATGTCTTTGTAAATTTTAAATTCTTTTTTCCTATTATACTGTCTAAGACATATAATAATATAATAAGACAGTATAATACCTTTTAGTGCTATGACCCTTAACACAGTTCTTTATGTTGTAGTGACTCTCAACCATAAAAATACTTTTGTTGCTACTTTACAACTAAAATTTTGCTATTTCTATGACTTGTGATGTAAATATCTGATATGCAGGATATCTGATATGTGACCCCTGTAAAGGGGTCTTTTGACCACCCAGATGGTTTGTAACCCACAGTTTGAGAACTGCTTGTCTAAATCTTGTATCATGCTAAGAAATGTGCTTCATTAATTCTGTGGAGAAGCATTAGTTCTTTATCTTTAAATACAAGGAAATATGTAGCATTTATAAAACACCTCTATAAATTTGAAGAAATTTTCTGCCTTAGAATCAATGGATGCTGAACTGTGGAAGAGTATTTTTGTCAACTGATATAATTATCTTATTTTTTTCTTTTACCTATGTACATGATGGCTATGGTAGATTGAGACAATTGCTTCTCTCTGTGTGTCTGTCTCTGTCTCTCTCTCTCTCTCTGCCAGAGAAGTAACCCAGGATCCTGTGTGTGCTATGTATGGGGTATGCAAAAGAAGTTGGTATTCTATACAAATTCACAGGCCCAGCCCTTGTTACCTTGTTTAATATTTACTCAGTTTTGCATCGTTGGAATAAACACTATTAACAAACACACACACACACACACACACACACACTATATATATATATATTCATTATGAAAAGTTATTTATGATATATGAACTTATCATCCTCTTACATGTAGTAGGATTCCCTATTCCATCCCTGATACTGGTGGTTTGTGTGTTCAGTTTTTCATTTGTGACATGTTTCTAAAAGATTTTTTCAATGATAATGATTTCATTGAAGAACTTCAGATGTTTCGAGAAAGTCCTGTGTTTTAAATGGGGATAGAGATTAACATTCAGTTCAGTGAAGAAAATGAGAGAAAAATCCTTAAAGTGATCGAAAGCATACATTCAGTCCATCAAAGTGTACGTTAGTGGATCATTTCATTAATGAATTGAAGTTTTCTAGATTTTATTGTGTAAGCGCAGCAACATCTAATGTGACTGAAATAACTTCTGTAATTCTGCAAAATCCAAATCAGATGAAGTGTTCTCGATTTAAATACTCTCTCACCATATGAATGCCTCAGAATAGAAATACAACAAGGGAGAGCTGTTATCGGGAAGGGAAGGAGTAGGGAATTTCTTGTAACCTCTCTGGTTGGAAACCTCGGGGGATTTAAAAGAAATACAGACTCCAGATATGGCTTAGTTTTAATGTTAATGCTATGGCACAGCTGGGACTTGTCCTACATTTCTTGAGAACTCTAATTACGAAAACTAGATCCTAGCATTTTGAAAGCAGATTTGAGACCTCTAAAGCTATTTCTTGTATCTTTTTTTCCTTACCTTTGCTTATACTCTATCATATTGTCCTGATTTTTTTTGTGCCTACTCATAGGTTATTGTTAATCTCTTGAATCTAAAAACTTCTATGTGAGTTTTGCTTCCTTTCTCAGATCCTTTCAATACCTCATTATATACTGTAATAAATTATGATAAATAATCAAGAAAGAGAATAAAAGTTTTTATATTCTGTTTTATTCAATTAAAATGACCAAATGGACTTTTTCTGAGACATGAATATTTTCCCCTAGAAATAGAGACAGAAAAAGGAAAAAGGGAATAAGGCTTGGGGGAAAATGAGCTATAATCTTATGTAGTGCCTTATTATGTTGTTTGTGCTAGGCTTTGTGCCTTGTGACAGATATTTTTTGGTAATCCATTTTATGGATAGGGAAAGAGTGTATAGACAGTCCATTTCTGAACTAATATTCTCAATCAAGCCACCCAGACTTGGAATTCTAGACGTTTCTCACACGTATTTTAAGACAAACAAAATTTGTGCCTAATACAAACTTGTAGAAACTAAAAATTTGAACTATAAGTCAAAAATGAGAGAAGAATAGTGTTCAATAGCTTTCCTCATTTAACTATTGTTGATTCAGCCTTCTATCCAATACTTTCCTGGATATTTCAATTTAGGGAAAATTTTATCACTGTAATCATCTTTTCTGCATTTTACCCTGGTGTAATTCTCTTCTCTGTCTAATTCACAGTTCCTACTATAACTGTTCATTGAGTTAAAGCCTAAAGAAGAGATTGGCAACCATTGAAATGAAGTATAATAGATTTTAATTTACTCACATCTAGAGGAGAAATATATGGATGTTGACCATGACTTGGATTGATATCCCACCCATCTTAAAATTTTCATCACTGGAGAAATGGAATTGAAATGAAGTTAACTGTCCAATGTACAGATACTGTCTGAGACAGTTCAGTACAAAGCTATGAAACCATAGATGGGGATAGAATGGTTGAGGGTTGGCCTCCAAGTGAGGCAATATTGAGGAATGGTGGAACTTTTAAAATTTTGAAATTGTATAAGATAACTAGATCACTAGGGCATTGCTGCCAGAAGGGGTTAATATATATCTTGTATGAGTTTGGTTAATTCCATTGAGTGTGTTGTAATACAGCAGCAAGGCTGGCCCAATTCCTTTCTCTGGCTTCTTGTTTCATGTGACATGTCTCTCTTGGATGTTCTCCTGTCATGATGCAACTGTCATGTTGTGCTGGACTAGACAAGCACTCACCAGGACACAGATACCACACTGATGAACTTCCAGAACTGTGGCTAAATAAATTCCTTTTCTTTATAAAATATCAAGCCTCAGATGTTTTGATTAATAATGGAAAAGAGACTAATAAAATGTCCTATCATAAAATTCATGCAGAACATTTGTCCATTTAAAACATGATAAACATTTTACTCACAAATTGTGAAGCTTTGAATCATGTAGCTTTGGATTGCAAACACATCTCCAAACAGATTAAAATAGGAGGCAAAATGTCAATTGTGACTCAGTTGTCCCAAATTGGCATCAATTCCATTGAGAATTCGATGACTTTCTAGAGGAATAACTTAGTTTTCTTTCTCATCTGCACCACCCACAAAGGCTATAAAGCATCCCACATAGTTCTTTGGGCGTGTTTGTCTGTGTTTTGGGAGTCATTGCAAACCAAATGAAGCATGTCCACCCAGTATATCAGAGTCATTCCTGTTTGTGTCATCAGAACAGTGACAAAGCCATCTGATTTTGGGAAAAGAGACTAGTAAAAGTTGTGTTCTTTTACTCTTGTGAAAGGTCTAAAACATTGCCCCTCTCTCTGCATGTAGAATAACTGGAAAGCAATCTACATTCAGCAGCATTGAAGTAGTTCCACATGGGAATGACTGAAGGATCTGCAATGATTTGAAGAGAACTGAAAGCTAAGGAATAAAAAGTTTTATAAAGTGCTAGAATTAACACAGAAATCAAAATGGCTGCTGCTGTAATCAATAATAACTGCTCTATTTACTCTTATTATGCCAAAAGCACTTACCTAATAATACATGGTCTACTAAAAATATAAAATAATCAAACAATATCTTGCCTAAGATAAAAGGAAATAGAATACATTGTTGAGCACCTATTACATGCTTTGCACTTTATAGTTATATCATTCAATGTTCAAGCCATTATTATGACTTCAGGGAATATTATTCTCACTTTTCAGGAAATAAGTACAATAAAGTGAAGATAATATTGACTTTAGCATCAGATAGCCTTGCGTTTGAAGTGTGGATAAGTTTCCTACTAGTTCTGTGAAAGCCATTTATACTCATTTTAAGTTTGCTGATGTAACAGGATGTCATTTTACCTCTATTGCAAGTGAAAAATACTGGTTCTGCTCAGCTTTGCAGTGAAGTTTCATATGAGAAATATAAAAATGATGATTACAATTTATGATGTCAGTAAATTCATACTGCCTGTCCAATATTTGTGTGTGTGAAGCCTTTCCATCTGCTATCTAATGTAGTTCTCACAGCAACCAGAGAGTATTTTTACTTGTTGAAGCTAAAGCACAGAGATGTAGGGGCACATGTGAACAGTCACAGAAAATACAAAGTGGCAGAACTGATTCCAGTCATACTACGCCCCTCCGATAAGCTGTTTGTATAGAAAAAAGAAATGGTAACAGTAAGCAATGCTAACATTTCATGAGAGCTTAACTTGTGTCAGACTTTATTATAATCATATATTGTAATGGGTCATAAAAGAACATACAAACATACACCTTGATTTCTATTTTTATGTGTGAATTGTTGGCAAGGACAGCATAATGTTTAAGAACTATAAGAATTATGGAATGTTAAGTGATGATGTTGATTTATTCTTTTACAGAGTTCCACTTTTTAATTGCCCCATTTGATGTTGTTTGCATATTTAGCATTTCTAAAGCCATTACCATCCAAACTCTCATTTTACCTCCATTAATCAATTTTTAAAATCAATTTTATTTTATTATTTATCCATTTATTGCTTCTTGACCATCATCTGGAAGCTAGGTTCAGCTTTTAACACTGCGTGTCTAACTTATCTGTCTATTTCTCTAATTATCCTGATTTTTAAATGTTCAGCTTGCATTAACCCTTCTTTCTCACCCATGTTAAGCCCTACCAAGGTTCCTGTGTACAAGTAGCTCTATTACCTAGTTTCCCATGAATCCATCCTACATGGCCAGTTTCTATACAGCACTTTTTAGCTCCTAGATTTCTTCTCTGGAAGCTTCTATTTCTGATTTAGACTTGAACTAATTCAGGATGTCATGAGGTTTGTCCTAAAAATCCCCTTGAGTCAGAATGGTATTTATATAAATAGAAACTCTGATGAAATAGGTTAGACAATCCACATAAACAACAGAAATGCATGCAATGTTGTATCAATAACCAAAAAATTGCATAAACACGCAGCTCTTTTAAAATTTCAATTTAATGTGCATGGGAATTTTGAACGTATGTTTGTGCACTTTGTATGTACCTGGTGTTCACACAGGCCAGAAGAGGGCATGGAATCCCCTAGAACTAGAGTTATAGACATAAATGAGCTGCAATCAAACTTAGGTTCTCCAGTAGAGCAGATAGTGAGCCATTTCTCCAGCCACAAGATGTAGTTTATTATGTGTGTATAGACATGATGTAACATAGCATTTGTGAGAGAAATAACAGTGGCCATTCCTTTGCACTTGCTACAGCATTTTTTATGAATATATCTGATGCATTCTGAATAGATAGGCTATATCTCTGTCACTGTTATTCATATCTAACACATTCTTGTTCTTATAAAACTTGCCTGTACATAGATCAATAACCTCATGCCTACAACTGGATTTTCTATGTCATGTATTTCAAAGATACATACACATTCAGACATGTCATGTATAGGACATCTACAATGTCTTCCTACTTTCTCTTTGACTCCATGTAGTTCTCAAAACTAAACTTCTCTATTTCTGAGACAAATGAAAATTCTCTGTTTATCATACAACAAATGATAGGAACTGTTGGGAAGTTTCTGTATTGAATTAATATTTAGGTCAGAGTTTCTTTAAGCAGAGTCTGTGACAGGGCCACTTGCAAAAGTGATATTGTTAAGGATGTGCTAAAAAGAGAGGATGGTAAAGGAATGGTGGCTGGAAGAGAGAAACTAAATAACAATGTGATTACAATAAGAAACTAATTTCAACATAATCTCAAAGGGAGCTCTGAAGGACAAAGTAGTGGCACTGTATTTTTTGTTTCAATAGCAACAGGTTTGGACACTTGAGTTTGCACATCTCCCAGCAATCAGATTCAAATTAATCTGGAGTAGAACACATTGAGCTCTCAGGGTCAGGCTACCTTCAGAAGCAAGGCAACCCTCCAGAGAAAACAGTGATAAGGAGCCAGGATCAGCAGGATAGCCACCTTCATATGTTGGAGCATACTCACGTAGACCAGCACCAGTACGCACTAAACTCTGCAAAGAACACTCATTGAGGATGGCAGAAAACATCAAGTTTTATGTTGTTGTACTAAGAGGGATTAGCATAAACTATGCCATCTTAATGATTAAGAATATACAGTGTTGTCAATTATAAGCATAATGTTATATAGTGTTTCTCTAGAACATATTTATCTAGAATAACTGAAAATATGCCAGTAATAGAGGGGAAACTTTCCCTTTTCTTCAGTCTTGTGGTATTAAAATTGCATATTTATATTTTATATATCATTGGATAATGAAGTCATAAGGATTATTGGGTATTGTGAAATACATTAATTTCTCCAAGGTATCCAAATTGGAATTTTGTGAATTCCACAACTATATATTAAAAACCTAGTGGAAATGGCATGCCCTCCAAGAATGGGAATGTGAATAAAAATTATTGGCAGTAGCAATTGGAAGAAAGCTTTCAACACCAATAGCTGTAAAAGAAGGCATTAGCAGATTTTGACACAGACCAATACAAGGGAAATGAAAGGTCAGTATCTATTGGGATTTGAAGGCAAGCTGCTTATATGAAGTCAGATCAGCTTTGGACAGATGTTCTTTTATCCTGCTGTGTTCCTTCTCTCTGTCACTTGGAAGAAGCTGGAAGTCTGCAGCTGTATTGCACGGTAAGGCAATACTGAATTTGGAAGGCACCACAGAAAGATGGAAGGCTCCCGTGTGCCTGACTGTAATAACCTATTGCTTCGATCTGCAAGCCGTGTATTGCTTACAGCTAGATCTCTTTAATGTAAGAGCAGTAAATATCTCTACTATTCCTGGATTTTAGTTGCATAAAGCCAAACCCATTTCTAACCAATGGAGTGCCTCTTTTTCATATCTAAGATATAAACTGTTTACCAGGATCCCTTTGGTCTACATCTTAACTTTTCCAGACTCTGACTGTCTAAAAATGCTTAGTCAAAATATCAATTTTTAAGCTAACGAGTATGTCAATATAAATACAAATGTGACAAAAGTTCATAAGGTAATTCAAATGAGTGGAAGAGTTTCATTACAAAAGCAAAATTAAATTTTGGACTGCTATGTAATATTAAAGAACTATTTCTTTGTATTGAAGGGTGCCGTGTTGTGCAGAGCTCCAGAAAAGCAAGGGAATAAAGAAATGCTACTCAGACACTCACATACAGAAAATCTGGATAGGGCCATCTAAGTTCTCTGGTGGAGATGCTGAAGCACCCCAGAAGTTCAGAATGTTTGATGTGTACAGTTGAACAGTGAGGTGATGTTACAGTCAATATCCACAATTCAACCAGAGAAAGGCTTTGCCATCCTTCTGAGCCTCACTCTGGGAAGACTGTGCCACTTCCATGGGATAAGAGTTCTTGACATAGGTGGCCCACTTGGGACTTCACATTCGCTTGCTACCTCCAGAAATGAAAATCAAAAGCATCATGGAACTTTTACTACTGAATTTCTTTGAAAAGTTTCTCTGTCTGCCCCTCTGTCCATCCACTGGGCCACCCAGTCAGCTAGCCAGCTATCATCTATCTATCTATCTATCTATCTATCTATCTATCTATCTATCTATCTATCTATCTATTATCTATCTATCCCCTTTCTCTCCCTTAGAGGTTCTAGTCTTTCTGAATGGAAAGTATTTGTTACAATTGGGATACAAAAGAAGTGTTGAGTGAGTCTCTTGATATTGGCAGCTGAGGTTTTAACTCAGGGTCACTCACTGAACCCTCACATAGACAAATGATGTTTTTGCCAATTTGTTTGACAATCACAATCTTGAAATAGAACAGTACTTGTTTTCTTATGAGATATTTAAAAGTATCTTATGAGATATTTTAATGTGTAAGCTATGTATCTCATAGAAGTTGTAGCAGACTAAGAAAAGCTGACTTCGGAATCCTTATTGTAATAAAGCTTAAAAATGTTTAAAATAAATGCATAAGACCACACAGAATTGAAATCAGATGATAAATATGTACTTTGAAAGCATTAACATTTCAACGGAGTAACTTGCATCAACTGCTAAATGAGGGATTTAATGTAACTATAAGAACAATCAATGTTAGGTACTAAAATATGAGATTTAATTCAGCTTTTCAGAACTACAGCCTTAAGAGAAAAAAGTGAAAGCACTGTGGAAATGCCAATACACTAGTCGTATATTTATAAACATAATTTAAACACTGAGTATGAGGTAGTATATAATGGAAAGATACTAAAACAATTTAACAGCCAAAAGATAAAGCAAATAACATGGCCAAAGAAGTGCAAATAGAAAACTATTTGATGCTACAAAAAGCACCACATCCTTTTTCTGATTTTGAATTATTTTTGAGGAATCACAACACCTGTAAAACATCTAAATCATAAACAAATGAATGAATCTCCAGAGATAATTACATTTACCTCACATTTTTAAGAGAAAACAAGTATGGCAGTGTTTATGCAAATTTACCCCTCCAAGTATTTGCCGTATGAACATGATATCTTCTTCTATTCTTGGTCTAAAACAATAGTGTCAACAGACAGCTATCTGTATGCAGTTACTGGACCCACAATATTTATGTACCCAATAGAGTTTTCTTATGAACTATCCTTTTCTTTTTGTATTCTTTATTCAGTCTGTTTATGTGAACTTAACTATCCCTGTTTTTTTTTTTCTTATTTATTTTTTCTAGAAGAGCTTAGTAGACGTCCATACAAGGAGAGGGCATTTGACAGAACCTCTCCAATAAGATCACATTTCCAAATCCTGTTAATCAGGACTAATGTTAGTTATTCATTAGAAATAAAAATATTAGTTTCTGCTGGAGATGTGGTAACAATAACATAATAACACAGGGCTAGGAGATATCTCAGTGAGGAAAATGCTTGCTCTATAACCATGACTACATAAGTTCATCACCCCAACACCCACACTTAAAAAAGCCAGACCAATAGTTGATGTCAGTAACACTAGTGCTGGCGAGGGAGGAATGGGTGAATCTCCAAACTGTGTTGGTCAAGCAGTCAAGCAGAATCAGTGTAGAAATATTGAGAGCTCTAAGTTCAATAAACATACAAAAAATAACATAACACACACGGAGCTCTTATTTTAAAATAATCATCTGATAATTGAAGCTTCTAGAAATGCAGTTTTCTCTTTGAATAGTATGAAAGTTAGACTGAACTAACAGTTTTTTGACATTATCTGAAATCCCCAAAGCCAATTAACTGATTTTGATTTTATGAATGGCATTTAAATCTAAAGTAATTAGATTGTACTTAGTTTTTTAACCACAAGTCAGAAAATTATGGAAACTATGAATAGTTTCTAGTCAGTCAATACATGCCATTCTATAATCAATCCAGGAGCAAATCAACTATAATATAAGGAACTACAGCACAAACTATTAAACTCCTCTGTATGTGAACAGTGATCCTAAAGAGGTGTCATGCACTGGAGAAGCCAGAATCCTTGGGTTTGAAAGCTAGCTCTAACTCTGAACTCTTTTTCTGGAAAAGCAGAATCATATTAGCTTCTTCAAAGATTTGTCATAAACATTTATTTACAAAAGTCTATTTTTAAAAGTCTATTTGTAAAAACAGAAGGGGAAAGCAGGCATAGAAAGGGTGACCAGAGACATGAGAAAGAGAGGATGAACAAGAAAAGAAAATGTGCATGAAAACATCAAAATGAAACCTAAGACTTTGTCCATTCATTTTAGGAACAAAAAAAGACAGAAAGAAAGAAGAAAAAAACCCAATCAATCAAACAAACAAAAATGCCAGGGCTAGTGTCATAACTCAGTTGCCAATTACATAAAGCAATTATTTGCCTCGAAATCCTGACCACCTGAATTCCATTCTGGGAAACATAAGGTGGAAAGAGAACTGATTCCAGGTGTCCCTTAACCTCTACATGTGAACACGCATGTGCACACACATACAAACACACAGAGGGACAGTATGTGGCACAAAATAAGTGTTAAATTTTACTTTTTCATTTTTGCCTGAAGAGTATTAATAATTAGTGGACAAAATACTTGGAAAACATAATTCCTGCTGGTAAGCACATTGATCTACAGATGCATTGGAAATTTCTCTGTGGAAGTCATTCAAAATATTTCTTAAGACCTTAGTTCAATTAAACTTTTGTAATATTCTGCTTTTGACAGATAACTCAATAATTTAGAAACTTTTTAAACATTGCTGTCATTTCTGGTGAGGAAAATAAATAAAAAAAACCATCTGGTGAAATATTTCTCCACCTATACATCAAGCAGAACTGGGAGGCATTTCTAATGTCTAGTCCCCAGATGCAATCAACACACTCTATTTACAGAAAATCCACTGATTACTGTGCAAAATACTGTCAACAAACCATAATGGCAATTCCAAAATATATGGCTGTATAATAGGAAAAATATTACAAAACAAAACAAGAAACATAATCTAAAACAGAAGTTATATCATTGATATCATCATAGAAATAGAAAATGGTGGTTATTTCAATTTGTTAAGAAATACTGTCTTTTCCTCATATTAAGATGCTTCAAATTGCATCTGGATTTGGGGGTACATTTTCGGTAACACTGGCAAGTGGCACTTTAATCACATCTACTCTAATATTAGCAAACAGAAATAAAAGGGAAAACTGTAGCTGATATTGGACAATGACTATTTTCCTAATTTGCATAAGGATATCACTGTCATCCTAATGCATTTGCAAGTTGCACTAGTTGGCTAATATTTGTATTTTAATTATTGACTAGTTTGAAAGTGCCAGAGAAAATAAGCTTATGAAAAACTAACTTAGTGATTAAATAATTTCATAAACTTAATACTAGTATTTAAAGAAAGGCTAGGTCAAGGGCACACACTGACCATCTCTAAAGAAGGACTAGAATCTGAACATTTAATTCAACTCCCAAGTCTTATCTCATGCTGCTTCTAAGTGAAACTAAGAATGAATTTGATGGCAAAAAATATATAACCACATTTCTAGTTTAAAGCAGGATCCTCTATAATAGAGTGGACACTGAATGACTTGATGTAGAGTGCTATAAGGAACAACTATGTATCTTTTCATTTGTGGGAAAGAAACATTTCCTAAGTAATTCCCCAAAAGAACTTCAAATTTCTTAAATTCCATAAAATGATTTAAAAATAAATAAAATTTTAACCAGCTGCTTAATTAACTAACTAAGGGTTTTATTGATGTAATAATTAAAAATGCTTTTGGTGACAATTACATATATATATATATATATATATATATATATATATATATATATATATATATATCCATATGTATGTGTTAACACTGTAGTGTGTATTTGCAAAGAAGGCAATTTAAGAGAGGAGAGCAATGTCCTAAGGTCTGCTGATGTAGTGGAATGAAAGTCTGAAATTACCTTTAGGAGTGATGACATATAAACTTGGCACTTGCTGCCTCAACAGGTGCACACCCAAGCCCACCACCTCTCAGCTATTTGTAAAAGCCAAGGGAAAAGATAGCCAGTCCCCACACAGCTGTGCCTCTGGCTGCCACTACAAAAGAATGAAGCATAGCTATTTTGGGGTTGGGGTAGGCAATCAGCCAGAGCTCAACAGTGTTGCAAGTGTGTATGCAGAGATAACAGTGACCTTGGAGTTGTTTCAAGTCTCCTCCATGCTCTCAAATGCTTGCCTGGACACTGTACTCACTACACTGCTTTTTTCTGTTCACTGAACAGCCAGGTCTTTATTGATGAGTCATCCACCATGCCTCTCTTCTCTCTTGTTACCCTGGTATCTTATTTCTTTTTCTTTCTTTTATTCTTTTTTTCATTAAATCATTCTTTTAATTCATGTAAGTGTATTGTTCATCCCTTCCCCCTCCCCCTCCTTCCTCGAACCCCTCCTGTGACCCTCTTTATATGTATATATAAATACAACTTCACTTACTTTTTTTCTTTTCTTTATTTCCTTGTTTGTTTGTTTTTGTTGTTGTTGTTGTTGTTCAGACTGAGTCTTGCCTCGAATTTGCTATCTTCTTGTGTCAACCTTCAAATTTCTAAGTGCTGGGACTCAAGAATGGTTAATCACAACTGGCTCCTATTATGCTCTACCCATGTATCTAAGCATCAGTTGATACATACATTATGTACACATAATGCATACATATAGCATTAATTAGCTCCGTCTATGCCTTGAGGCCATGAACATTTACTCATGTTAATATATCCAATAGACAAGAAAGAAAACTTAGAGAAGGGAAGGAACAGTAAGAAAACTGAAGGAGGCGGGAGAAAACAGAAACACTGCAGCTGCTTCCAGAAAGAAAACCATAGAATCATTTCATTTAAATTTTTTCTCCTCATTTCAGTAAGCCTATAAATCTTCACTTTTACTACCATGGTGTTAAAAATGAGGAGAATGTAAATTACTGCTATAAAAAAGGCACGTAATGCAGACAAAAGAAGAAACAAACTATTCTGTTTTGATAGTTTAAATGGAGCATGGAGGGGAGTCAGAGTGAGTCTCATCATCAATGGAATGTGTCTTTCACATTGTTTTTGCTGACTGCTTGTATAGAAAGCTAATGTCTCAAAGGATGGTACATGAAGTATCTGTGCTAGCATAATCTCACTGGGAGTAGAGAATTTCCAGGTGGCAAGCTGAGTTTTAATGAAACAAATTATTCTACATTAAATCTTGCCTTCTCTTTGCAGCTATATGTAATTTGTAAAGTACATACTCAGATTTATATTATACTCTTAGGCATTGCTATACAAACGGCAAAAAGGAGAGGTTATTATGACATTTTTTTGTGAACTGTCATAAGCTTTTATGTGGGGAAACTGAAAAATATAGACTACATTCATTATAAAATTATAAAGGAATCCAGGTCAACCAAAAGTAAAATCAAATCTTAATTTTTACTGAGCTGTTTTCAACTCTCCAAGAATTCACTTGTGGTGTGATAATCGAAAAAAAAAATGTATTTTGGTGTGCCCTTATGAAAATAATTTCATGTGCCTGGAATAAAAAAAATAATAAAACAGGAATGGAAGGAAATTGGCGGTTTTGTTCCTGTTTTGTTCCTATTTTATCCCCATTATTCCCAATCATGTTCAATATGGCAGATGCAACTTCAAAGGCTCATTCTCACTGAGTCTATATTGTACAAGGAGTAGACTGCTTTTGAATGAAGTGTCTCTTATGAATGAGGACACTGTTTTCCAGAAATAAACTATTGTATCTTTCTCTCAGACCAATAATAGAAAATCTATTGTGCTTCAAAAATAAATAAAGCAAGCCTACAGAATCATATGGTTAATTTGCTTGTATGAAATATTTTATTTTTATTTTTTAATTAAATTTTGTGTGTATGACATGTGTGTGCACACACAAACATAAACATTCAACTCAGGATCATGCTTTAGATAAACTAAAAAAATCTCATTTCTTTCATTAACTAGTTATAGGCCATTGACAGGGTTACTTAATCTTTGTACTTCAGTATTTGCCTTCTACAGATGGGCTGATTACTTCCTTGTGATCTGGTTAGAAGGGGTGAAAAAGGCACATATCCAATTTCATTTTCACATCCCTTCTAGGATTCTCTCATCCTTTAATTGATGGCACATTCCCTCATTTAACAATCGGGTCTTTTCAATACTTTTGACAGTCAGCTTCAGGTGGGCGGTTCACAAACATTTCTATATCTAATTTTTTAGATTTACCCCTTCATTATAAAAGCCTACATTACCAAACCCACCAGGCTATTTTATCAACAATTACCAATTATTTTTTAAAACGACTGTTATATTTCCCTCCAGGTTTGATCCACTTCCTATTCTTTGGGTTTATTTGTTTGATTTTGCTTCTGATAATTTCATCTTACCAATTATCCAGACTGATAAACTGTGTATGTATGTATGTACTTACATGTGGGGTGTGTGTGTGTGTGTGTGTGTGTGTGTGTATGCCATACCCAAGTATGCATGGGGAGGCCACAGGAAGACTTCATGCATCCTTCTTTATCTATCGCTCTTTGATTTATTTGCTCCCTGGGAGCATATATACTCTTCCACTGAACCTTGTGCTCCTTGTTTTTCCTGTTAGTCTGGAGTCCAACAAGCCCCATTGATCCTCCTGACTGGCCCTCTCTCAAATAGTGGCAGTTACACGTGTGCACAGTCTGCTCCGGGCTTTTTATGTGAGGGAAGAGGGAATGAACTTAGTCACACACAACTGAGCCATCTCCCAGCTAAGTTAGATTTTTTAAATTCCAAATTTGCTTCCATGAATCATTAAATAGACTGTTATTAATTGAATGACAATGAATTTCATGATGAAAGTCTTGGAAACTGGGTACAAAATTAAGAAAGTATCTTATGGCAGGATTACCTAAATAAAAGATGTATGTTAAGTCAGCATTTCTCCAAGCCATAGGACTACAGAACTCCTTGGAAGAGGAGCACAGAAAAGGCCCATGTGGAATAATTAATGTTACATAGACCAACCTTTCAGAATTATATCTATCATGGTGTTTGCTATTCCTTTTTCCATATCTTCCATTATTTACCAATCAATAACTACCAAATAATTGTGATTCTGTAAGGACCAACGTTAACCTGTAAGCCCCCCTTGCCCAAGGACAGATAACTTCCTCAGATGCTGGAAGCTATTGTTTATCAGGGATTAAAAAAGCAAACAGAAAAAAAAAGAAAAAACACGTTTTCACTCCCCCCAAACAAATGTGTTTGACTGAACTACACCCAGATGTGCTTGATCACATGTAGGCAGGAGGTATCTGGGCAGGAAGTGTGTTAGGATACACGCTTCCTTTGATTGGGCCTGATGGGAAATGCAGTGGCCTTATAATTTTGACCTTTTTAATCCTCTGCAAAATGTGACTCCTTGCTATTTTCTGAGAACCCGGGAATTGTCCTGGCCAGAGTCCATCATCCTGGTCTGTAGTTAATTAAATTTTGCTTCAAATTGGTTCAAAAATTGTGGAACTGGTCTGTCTCACAATTCTCAGGTTTAATAGTTCTCCTTAATGAATCCCTGCCTCAGTCTGAGCCATCTCTAATATTCAGCCTGAATTACAGGTAGGCTTTCTTCCATCATTTTTAGCCTATCATTGCAAGCTTTCAACTACTATCTTCTGTAGAATTTAAAAATGATTATATCTATAGTCATAGATTTCAAAGGGGAAAAATAAAAGTATATATTCAATGTCACAGGTGAGAGATGTACCACATCAATGTTGAAACTATAATCCAAGCTTATTTGAGAAATGGACTAAGTTTTCAGGAAATTTGGATAAGAAAGTTGGAAAAGAATGTTGTCTTGGAATTTCTAAGTGAAAAATTTTAAGTAATCAATATTTTCATAATAAAATGCCCTTTGGAAAAACAGCCAAAAATATACAAATGTCTAAGTATGAATAAAAGTAATCATGGTGCAATGTTACCCCAAATAAACACATTGCTCCTGTTGTGTGAAATTATTTTTGATGGTTTGTTTTCCAGACAGAATCACCCTGTGTAGAACATATTGGTCAACATTGCAGCTATCTCCAGCCTCAGCTTCCAAGAACTGACAATACTGTTCGACTTTACCATGCTCAGCTGAAGCTTAGAATTCTATTTTAGCTACTTTCTGCAAGTTAACAAATTCCTAAGAATAATGTTGATGACTTATTCCAAAAGCATAATTTTAAAAAGATTGGATGGCTAAGTTAAAAATCTTATCACCACTTTTCATGGCTTTTTACTAACATTTATTTAAATGTACACATGGAAGGTATAAGAGTGTTATATGTTGGAAAGCTGAATTTAGCAAAGTATAGTTTATGTAGAAGAATCTCGTTAAAATAAAATCTGTTTTATTTCCAAAACAATCATCTGTCTGAACTGAAACTTTATTTAATATCTCTAAATACTTAATCCCATAAACACATTAGAATATTTCTAAGACTTACATTTCATAAAATGGAGCACCTGCTATTACTGATGAGATTGGAGATATGACTCAAACTGTAAATATTTGTTTTATTAAGTATAATGCTCTGCATTAATTATACTTATCATTCCATAAACATTCTTGCCCAGCACTTTACCAATACCTCTTACCATGCAAGGGCTTACATTTTGGGGGTAAGCATAGAACAATGACTGGTAATAGATAAAATTGACAGTAAATAAGTAATTTCAACAATTGTAACACATGTTTGTCTTTAATGTAACAACACTAAATTTGTCTAAGTAAGCCCATGGGCTTAGTGAATAACCTTAGGAATCCATTATACCTAAAAGAGTAGGAATGTGACGACAAAGGGATATGTGCAAATACAGAGGCAAGAAGGAAGATGTTTTAATATAAAGTATATTATAAAAGTAAGTAGATTGGCACAGCTGGGTTATGTGGTAAATGGGTGGGAAAAAGATATGGTAGGAAAAACAAACAGGTGCAGTTATGAATGGCTTTTGCAATTTGTCTTTTTTAATTGTGGGAGTGATGGCCTTGGCTTCATTTAAATTTCTCTTAACTGTATTTGTTGTATATTTTAAAGCATAAGAATTAAAAATATATATGGGTTGTATAAACACACATATATATGTGTGTGTGTGGAGTCCACAATAATTCAAAAACATTAGCCACCTACCCCACTTCTTTTGTTGCATGACCGTCGTCCCATGTTCTCTGCAGTTATGAGAACAGTTAGTTAAAAATTAAGACAAGACCCCAGCTGTGTCAAGAGCTGTGTTAAGATAAACACAGACTTGTGTAAGCAAGCTTTTACAAACTCCCTATTAAGCTTGTGCAAATACCTAGTTATCACAAATTGTACTACTAGTTGTAAAATGTTATCACAAGTTGTAAATTCTCAGATGTACTGTCACCCAAGGCTTAACCTTGTTGTGCCCATATCGAAAGACCCCTGAGTAAGACCACCACAGGGCCAATAATGATGCAAGCACACAGGAGTTTATTAATAATAAAACAAGCCTGGGCTTTGTCCTTGTCCAACACAGCAGGTGGAGGAGGAGCACTACTTCAACAGGGTTTATATAGGAAAGGTTTATGTGCAAAGAGTTACATATCTCAGGATTGGATGGGGGGACTAGGAGTGAGGTAGTTCTTTGAAGTTACTGGCTGAACTATAAGCATGAGGTTACTAATGGCTAACAGGATGCAGGGTATCTACAGAGACAATTTTTTCCCCTACGTCCTGTTTTTGCTGAGCCCAGGATATATACATTCAGAAATTTTTGTTCCAGTCCTATTTTTCCATAAGTTCAATTTCTGGTCAGTTGAGTCCATTACTCTCTATAGTATCCTGTTTTACCAACTCCAGGATATATAGATTTATTGTTCCAGCCTTATCTTCCCATGAGTTAAATTTCTGGTCAGTTCTAAAATTGCTGGTCAGCAAATACCTGGGAGGGGGGAGCATCTCTCAATGGCTACCGATTTTTTCCCTTTCAAACTCAAATTGTAAAAATTCTTTTCTTATATTACCCCTGACTCTCTTACTGTGGCTTTTGCTCTAAAAGGGGGCTACTCCCTCTGTCTCGGGTCACAGTGCCAGAACCTGACCTACCCACGGCCCTAACTAGTTAGTATTTCTGGTACCCCACAGTGATGGAATAAAGTTGCCTCTGCTAATCTGACTTCAGTGGCCTGGTTCCTCAATGTTTGTGCGTCTCCCAGAATCAACAAATGATACATCTACACATTATGTACATAATAACATGCATAATTTCATTAATGTAATTACATATGCAGTTGTTCGTTGTTCAATAGTCTTGTAAATTTATTACTTTATGATACTGGAAGGATTATAGAAATATTATGAGATGCCTTGTCATTTTTATGATCTAGATTTAAAACTATACAGGTATTAGACCAGTGTATTGTGTTTTGAAAATCACCTAGAGCAATCACTATCAAATTCTCTTTAGATGAATGATTGACAACTGGAATTTTGATTTCCACATCTGTAAACAAAGGGTTGGGAAATATCCTTGAGGTCCTTTCCATTTGTCATTATCTGTGCCCTTGTTGCTTACTATAGCATGTTGAGCTGCTGAAAGCAAAACTGGAGGCCCAAATCCAGTTTTCTTTTACCCATATCTGGATATTTATACAATCTATCTTTTACCTTCACATTTTTTGTCTTCATTTATTTCTCCCCCTTACCACTCCCAGCCCCCTGCCCTTTTCTCCTTGTCTTTGCTTTACTTTCCTATAGTTCTTTGGCCCTCAGGTGCTTTGTATCTACAAATTGCTATTGTACCTTGCACAAAGGATCAATTTGCACTTCAATCACACTATCCCAGTCCTCATTAACTAGGGGCATGAAAGAAAGAAAGAAAGAAAGAAAGAAAGAAAGAAAGAAAGAAAGAAAGAAAGAAAGAAAGAAAGAAAGAAAGAAAGGGGAAAAAAGGAACTCAAACTCTGAGGCAACTGAATTTTTGTAGTGGTAGAGATTGAAAGACCATTTCCAGGGACCTAATTAAATCTGGAGGAGAGCAGTAACTGAAGAGAAAGGCCCAGAGTCATTTTCCTTTTCTTTATTCTCCATTTAGAGGCCCATCCCTTTTGCTCTCAAAACTGTTAATATACTTGTTTATTTTTGCATAGCATCTTGATAAGCGTTGAACTGTTTCCCTCACAAATCCAGAGGTTGAAGTCTTAAACCCCAGCACTTCAGAAAATGTGAGACCTCCTAAGAAATAGAATCTTTAAAGCAGCAGAGTTGCATGAGGTCATTGGGTGGGCCCTAATGCAATCTGATGGTCTTACAAGAAAGGGAGTGAGGAATATCAACTGTCACAGAGTAACCTTCACAGTAACATAGAAGGCAGCTTCCTGAAACTCAACAGGAGGGGCTATTGAGAAAACCAATCCCAGTGAAATTTCTTAGCCTTGGGAATTAGAGAAGAGTGGCTTTATTATTAAAGGTACTCAAACTGTTCTGGCAGGTTTTGTGACATTTTCAGCTAAATAATATATTCTTATTCAACATATTTTACATTTGAATTGGGAACATCGAATAAGTTAAGATTATGACATTTAAAAATATGTTGTAACTTCAAAATGGGCTATTTGACCTGACTTTTTTTACTATAGTATACCATTAAGATTCTCTGGAAAGGGATGTCCTTCACATCATAAAGGCTACAAACTATCCTTAAACCTGGAGATCAGACCGGTAATTATAGCTGCAGTGAACTTGAAGGCCAGGAGACCTGCATTCTAGCCTTAGGATGCACACTGTGGAAGAAGAAAAGTGGCATGCTACACAAGTGCTGGTACAAGTGGAAGCAACCCACACATACACAAACAGGGGGCGGGTTAGAGGGGAGGGAGGGGGGATGGAGGGAGGAAGCGGGGTGAGAATTTAAAATAAAGAAAGAATCAAATTTGAAAGGGACTTAAGTGAACATCTTTCACTGGCTTTTGCACCCATTCCTTGACTTACCACTGAGTAACATCCATAGAATTTACCACGAGTAATTCAGATATCCATCTGTCTTATGACTTCTTCACAAATGGATTTGTGTCTTACAAATATAAAAGTATAACAGTTTGGTCATTTCACTCTGTAGTCATCATCTCTTTATACATATAAAATTAATAAAAACTAATATGCTTTTCTCTTGAAAACAAATTAGCTTTTTCACTTAGATCTACCCAAAGAGACCACCTGAGAACTAGAGGAGTACAGTTCTCTGTCCTGTACCATTCTTACTTTTAACTTTGGAGATATATACTACACACATGCGTGTGTGTGTGTGTGTGTGTGTGTGTGTGTGTGTGTGTGTGTGTTCCTGCTTGTAACTACACAGTGACAACAAAGATGATTAACTATGACCATTTTGTTACAATGAGCTCTGTGTCTCATATGCTTCTAATTACACATTTATTTATTTATTTAAAAAGTACTAATTGGACATCTCTTCAAGTTAAGTTCTGTATTTATTTCTAGGTGTGAGGCAAGATTAGAAAGAGGAAAAATAATATAACATTACGACCTTAGCACTGATAAATCAACTTTGCCAAGACATTTGGACTATAATAGCAAAGTAATACAGTGACTAAAGATAGTGAAAGATGTGCATTTTGACAGTCATTTGTCATCAGAACACTTTTAAATAGCAAGTCACTTACTTTAGGAAGGGAGATTCTGGGAGAAGAGCAAGAGGAGATAATTTTCTGGGTGTTGAAATGGAAACTAGGCCTTAATGAATAACAGAGATAAAGGAAGAACCATTTTAGATTTATTCATGACAACATAGGCACAAGGTAATTTGGGGGCTAGCACGTAGGTGCCTTTGACTAAAGGGGTTAGAATAAGAGGTGAGATTTTTTTAGAGGAGGTGGGAGTGGCAAGCTGGGTGAAAGTAACCCATGAAGCTGACATCAGTCTACAACATAAATATGTTTTATAATAAGGTTTATTTTAAACTTATTATCAATAATAATCTCTTTTAGTGAATTGTTTTTCCTACATTCATTTACAGTTATCAGTATATTTCCACACAAGGGACTTATTGGTGAATGTGAATATTACCCAATTTCTAATTTCCTTTTGGAACTTAAACTCGGTCAATATTTCCTCAAGATGATAATTATAATCAAGGCTTTATTTCAGTTAACAAAGAAAAGTCCTTCACAAAGGAATTATGAATACACTAATTAATGATTATTCTAATTGCTGTTCCCTGTTGGAGGTCACTACTTGCTGTCTTGTTTTTAATCATGAGAAAGGAAGTATGGCATTATTATCTTCCTAATCCAGGACATAAACTGTTTCATATAAATGAAACATTATTATAAGGTGTGTCATACGCTATGTACCATACAGAGTAATAATGTAGATTCTGTTATCTTTATCATGGTAGTATTTGTCAGGCATGCTGTTTGCTGATTTGATTTTTACTTTTTCCCTTGAATTCTATAAGGCATTTTATTTATATATATATATATATATATATATATATATATATATATATATATATATCTGCATTCTCAAAAGATCAATATTGATGATTTCTCTCTAGTATTTGTCCCCCCACCATTTTTTCTGCTTTCAAGCTAGAGATAGCTTTCCTCTAAATCTATTATTCTATGGATTCACAGGGCATAGCTCTCAGGCTCTCATTGGTTCTTTTTGGGGCACATCAGGATGGTTGCTTCAGTTGAACCCAAATACATTGATTCTGATTCCTTTTTTTTAATCTAATTTTTCTTCATGCTTTTCAAAATCTACCTTGGCTCTACTGTGTCTAATTACTCAGTATGTATACTTGTTTCCTTGGTAAGCAACTTACTTTTATGTACATCGTTTCCTATAGATTCTGTGACCCTATTATTATGTGGCCATGTTTCTAAAAGGCCTAGAGAACACATACTCAGTACTTTTTCTCTTTCCCTATGGGCTCCTCATTTTGGAAAATTATTGAAAGTTGGTTGTTCTGGCCGAAAAGTTCTCTACTACCTTTTTTCTTTTCCTCATTCAGTCAAATATTACTACATTTTCAGTGAAGAACTTAAACATCTCTTGAATTCATGTCTATTCCCAATGTCTATTACTGTTTTTGTTGTGGGTGGTGGTGGTGGTGGTGGTGGTGGTGGTGGTAGTGGCAGCTATAGCCTCAACCTTCTTACACATTTCTTTTCTACATGATTTTTAAAAATCTAATTTTACTATTTTTAGATGTGTGAGTCTTTTGTCTGCATCATGTCTTGAAACTCAGTGTGAGTCCAGAGAATAAAACCTGCATCCTCTGGCAAAGCAGCCAGTGCTCTGAACCTCTGAGCAATCTCTTCAGCCGCCCTGGCATATAGATACACTGTGTACCCTTTAAGTAGTTCACCTTGAACATTTGTAAGTACGCAAAATTGTGGGCCTTACCTCCAATCTACTGAGAGCATAGACAAGCAATCCACGTTTTCATAAACATCAGAATATTTTTATGGAAGCTGAAGTTTTCAAATTACTGCTACACATGTATAATCTCACATAACTCTCAAATTCATGATCCAGCAATATGTCAGAATTCTCAAATATATGAAGATCTATAATATAAATATTTGAATATTTTAATTCCCTGATCAAAGTTATGTATTGCTTTCCTCACTCCTTAGTGTGAACTATAACCTCCAGGTGAGAATAAGGATGCTCCTTAACATTTGTAGAAAATTCTTTGTGTCTCTGCTAAGTAGTAGGACAGTTGGATCACATGAAAGCCTATATCCTAAAGGACTGAGAAGGCAGTATGTTTTCTTCATGGAGAAAAAAAGTTATAGCATCACAGTATGTTATAATTTGCAAACGTTATTAAAACAGTCACCTAGAAAAGAAATGTGAGTCTACCCCTTTAAATACTTGATGATGCAAAACTACATGATAATACATATTGTATTTAACTGTTTTATCCCCTCACTCTCTGAGCTACTGCTAGCTTCTGGGTAAATGATAGAAACCTATTTGAAAACACTACTTAGAGCTAGACACTTTAGCAAAACAACACATACACACAAACAAAAATCCCATAGTCTAACATCAGAGGCTAGGATCAACCCATAAAGTCTCAAATGACATAAAAAAAAGTAGTTACTCTAAAAACAAGAGTCATTGTGTTTTGTAAGAAACTGGCTTATAAAGAAGTGTGTACAGGGCAAAAACTAATCACTGTGAAAGAAACCAGCTATATACTCTGGGAATTAAGAGGAAGGAATGGCCAACCATGAAGTTTGCCTATGACTAAACAAGGCTATATTTCTTCTTAAACAAGCAAATATACATATTGGAACTAACATGAAATGTAGTCATCTGCCATTTGGCTTTCCCTCTTTTTATTTAGAAGGGGATTATTGATCCTCAAAGCGTAGCAGACATGTTTGATTTCATTCTACGTGCAAATTCATTAAGAATGTGAAAGTATACATGTTCATTCCAATTAAATGACATTCTCCCATCGGGTAAGATGCCAAAAATCATGCTTGTAATTACAGTCAATGAAATGAATGCTGTACTCTGGGGCTGCATACTTATTTGTACTCATCAAATGAGTACTAATAACAAGAAATACACACCTACCTCCCAACACAGGAAGTAGCAGATGCTAAAGATAATATGCCTGACTAATGCTTACTAATATGTGACAATTTAATTCAAATACTAAGCTTCTTGAGTCTGGAAATCCAATATACAAATTTTATAATTAAGTTAGCATTACTCAGATATAATAAATGCACTGAGACATAAAATTTCATCTACTTTCTTATTTAAGCTACAGGGGAAATAAATCCTAGTACTTTGAAAGCCTAAGCCTTCAGTTTAAACTCTGATTTATACAGTGATGTCCTTACCTAGTTTAAAATTATTTTTAAGCACAAGCTCTTGTTTTCTTTTAGAAGTGAATACTATGATAAATATAAGCAACTATGAAAATAATATACAATAAGAAAAACAGAATATACACTTCCAAAGATAACTAGTTTTTCAGACAATACTCTTATTGTACAACTCATACTCCTGAGGCCCGATGTTTTTCTTTCTATATCCAGTTATACAGGTATTCACACACAGATGTATTCACACTGGCAACTTAAAAGGAGCATGTCAATGTAAAGAAAAAATTATTCCAATAGAATCCAAATGAATTCTGTGTTTTAAGTCCATATCATTAGCCATCAAAGACATGCAAACTAAAGCTGTTTTAAGATCGCATTTCCGCTCCAGTC
Organism: Peromyscus maniculatus bairdii; assembly: GCF_049852395.1. Lineage (NCBI taxonomy): Eukaryota > Metazoa > Chordata > Mammalia > Rodentia > Cricetidae > Peromyscus > Peromyscus maniculatus. The sequence goes on from NC_134875.1 coordinate 101,107,857, forward strand.
AGAACAGCCACCATCAAGAAAACAAACAATATGTACATGTTGGTGACAACGTAGGGAATAGGAAACAATTATACACTGCTGGGGGGCACTTAATGTGATGAAAGTACTGAGGAACTCAGTATGGAGGTTGCTCAAAAAATGGAAAATAGAGTCATAATATGTATAAAATCTGTCTATACAGCCCCTAGCTACAGACCTAATGGAGTCTAAGTCAGCTGACCACAGAGATACTGCATGTCCATGATTACTGCAGAACTTTTCACAATAACTAAGAAATGGAACCAGTCTAGGTATCCATCAAAAATAAGTGGATAAAGATGGTACACATACACAGTGAAATTTAGCATTGTTGCAAAAATGACTGAAATTAATTGTGTCATTTGTAAGAAAATAAAGATGGACCTGAAAAAATTATTATATTAAATGAAATAAGCCAGATTCCGAATGACAAACATCCTATTTTCTTTCTTATGGGAATCTTTTATATCGTACATATCATCTTTTTCATACATTTATGACATGAATGTAGATAATGGACTATTTTTGAAGAAAGGCGGACTACTAAGTAGGAGAAACCACATGACATATTTCCATAAAAATGTAATTTTGAAATCTTCCACTTTGTACAATAAGTATACACTAATAAAAGTTAGAAAAATAGTAACAAGTAAGATGGTCTTCCTTTGCTACTTACTTCTTTTGTCTCCTCATGGGAATTTAGATTTGGAACTTTATGAAGATAATGTAGCTATATTGGATCGATGAATAATTAGGCACTTTTACTGTTTGATAAAAGATAGCACAATAGCAGTGTATTATATAATTTTAGTGAATTTTTTCTATTTGGAAGGACATTTCTACTATTTATAATTTATACTATATTTAGTAATCTATTAGAAAAGCTGTAATTTTCTCTCCTTGTATGCACTCAAGGTCTTAAAGAGTGGGGATATAGATCAGAGGCAGAATGCCTAGAATGAGGCCCTGTATTTGATACCCAGAACATTTGAGTTTTAATCTGCTGATCTATTAGCTTAGTGTAAACAATTAAACAAACAAGAAAATTTCAAATCAATTGCATACTAAGGATGCAAGAAGAATCTATAGAGTATGTCATATTTAGGGATCTGGGTGTACTTGTGCAGAATTCTGTTTTGTTGAAAGTCACTTAAAATTCCCTCAATATTCTGTATTATTCCCAAAATTAGGTATCTTTATCAAGTGGTTTAATTCATAAGACATTTATTAGTACTTGATCATTTTCCATCACTTTTAGACACTAATTAATTCAATACATATTTATAGAAATTTTCTAGTACAAGTAAACAGTCTAAAGTCTGTGAGAGTATGAACACACATCAGATATAATCTGTAACATCAATGGGAATGTAATTTCAGTATTAATCAATTTTTATCAAATCACATAGCTTTCATTACTACATGTATCAAGTATAAAAATTAAGCCTTTTATAATACTAAATTGCATATACATATTTTAATTAATCTTATTATCACTCAATATGAAAGATACAGAATATTTACAAATTGTACAATGGAAGAAACCTGATTTCAAGATCCAACAGATTAGAATTCAGATTTACATCATTTCTGATTCAAACACTACAATTTCAGTTTTTAATACTCTATATCATGTTTCTGCAATTTGAGCCCCAAGTAGAAAAATAGTTATACTCTTAATATGGAAACAGTATATTACACAAGGTCCTGGATTGTCCTCTCTATGTTAGTTCTATGCTTTTGACATACAAATATCAAAACTAGGTTATGCAATTTATTTTAGTAAATACCTTACTACAATTATGTATAGCTCAATGAAGAAAATAAATAATCATGGAACTATTAGGCTCTATATCCTCCATGTCTAGGAGTTCTCACTAGGGGCACCCTTGTAGATTCCAAGTAGTTTTCCCTACACCAGGTTTCCACACCAACCCTGAAATGTCCCCAGTTCCAGTCATCTCTCCATACCACAGTAGTCTCTAATTCTGTCCCTCCCCCATCTGATTACTCCTGTTCCCATCCCCACCAGCCCTCAGTACATCTGCAAAATCTATTCTATTTCTCCTTCCCAGGGAGATCCATGCATCCCCCTGCCCGCTAACCCCAGAGCCTTCCTTGTTACTTAGCCTCTCTTGGTCTGTGAGAGTTAATATCCACTTATGAGTGAGTACATACCATATACTCACTTGCCTTTCAGGGTCTGTGTTGACTCACTCAGGATGATTTTTTTCTAGTTCCATCCATTTGCCTGTAAATTTCATGATGTCGTTTTTAACAGCTGAGTAGTAATTCATTGTATAAATATACCATATTTTCTTTTTTTCATTCTTTGGTTGAGAGGCACCTAGGTTGTTTCCAGTTTCTGGCTATTATAAATAAAGCAGCTATGAACCTAGTTGAACAAAGGTGCTTGTGGTCTTGTGGTAGGATGGAGCATTTTTGGGGGTATATGCCTAAGAGTAGTATAGCTCAGTCTTGAGGTAGATCAATCCAAATTTTCTGAGGAAGTGTCATATTGATTTTCATAGTGGTTGTACAAGTTTGCACTCCCACTCGCAATGAAAGAGTGTTCCCCTTGCTCCACGTCCTCCCCAGCATGAGCTGTCACTTGTTTTTGATCTTAGCCAACCTAAGAGATGTAAAATAGAATCTCAAAGTAGTTTTGTTTTGCATTTCCCTGATGACTAAGGATTTCTTTAAGTGTTTCTCAGCCATTTGAGAGTCCTTAATGAGAATTCTAAGTTTAGATCTATACCCCCCTTCTTAAATTGGATTATTTGGTTTGTTGATGTCTTATTACATCTAGTTATGCTGTGTTCAGTTGGTATCACTGGGAGACCTGTTCTTTTCTGAAAGGAAATGGAGGAGCAATAGATCTGAGGGAGAAGAGAGAGCTGTGCTTGGGGGAGTGAAGGAAGGGTAGGCTGTGGTTGGGATGTATATTGTATAAGAGAAAATAAATAAAAAGTAAAAAGTTTATGAACACAAAACACAATATTCTCTAAGATAAAACATTAAAGTTGTTATATTACTTCACAGAAATTCAGTTTTGTGTTAAAATTGGTTTAGAAGGCTATTTCAGCAAATCACTATTATCACTAAAATGTTTTTTTTTCTTAAAATGTCTCTTCACATCTGATCTAGGAGCTTTTGTAATGCTCCAAAAATTTAAAGGTTTGAGAAATACCTAGGATATATCATTCTATAGATATATGTCATCTATATTGTAGATCAGCATAATGTACAAACAGTTCATGTACAGTGGTTAATAAATGTCTACGAACATTTCAAGGCTATAAGATTGACTCAGTAGATCTTATTTTTTTTTTTTTTTTTTTTTTTTTTTTTTTTTTTTTTTTTTTTTTTTTTTTTTTTTTTTTCAATTTTTAATTTTTTTTATTATTATTATTATTATTATTATTATTATTATTATTTTATAACACCATTCAGTTCAACATAATAGCCACAGAATCCCCTGTTCTCCCCCTCTCGCCCACCCCTCCCCCCAGCCCACCCCCCATTCCCACCTCCTCCAGATCAAGGTCTCCCCCGAGGACCGGGGTTGACCTGGTAGACTCAGTCCAGGCAGGTCCATTCCCCCCTCCCAGACCGAGCCAAGTGTCCCTGCATAAGTCCCAGGATTCAAACAGCCAACTCATACAACGCGCCCAGGACCTGGCACCAATGCACAGCTGCCTCCCAAACAGATCAAGCCAAATGACTGTCTCACCCGTTCAGGTGGCCTGATCCAGTTGGGGGCCCCTCAGCCTTTGGTTCATAGATCCTGTGCTTCCATTCATTTGGTTATTTGTCCCGGTGCTTTATCCAACCTTGGCTTCAACAATTCTCGCTCATATAAATCCTCTTCTTACTCACTAATTAGACTCCCAGTGCTCCACCAGGGGCCCAGCCGTGGATGTCTGCCTTCAGATTCCTCAGTCCTTGGATGGGGTTTATGGCACCACTATTTGGGTGTCTGGCCATCCCATCACCAGAGTAGGTCAGTTCCTGCCGTCTCGCGAGCATTGCCAGCAGTCTTGAGGGGGTATCTTTGTGAATCTCCGTGGGCCTCCCTAGCTCTCTGCTTCCTCCCCTTCTCACCTTCTCATGTGGTCTTCATTTACCATGGTCTCCTATTCCTTGTTCTCCCTCTCTTTTCTTGATCCAGCTAGGATCTCCCACTCTTTCCCTCGACTGTCGCCCTTCATTGTTCCCACTCATGACCAGGCTATTCATGTAGATCTTGTCCATTTCTCCGTGTCTTTTTTTGGGGTCCCGTTTTCCAGGTAGCCTCACTGGTGATGTGAGTAGCAGTCTAGTCATCCTTGTTCCACATCTAGCATCTTCCTATGAGTGAGTACATACCATATTTGTCTTTCTGAGTCTGGGTTACCTCACTCAGGATGATTTTTTCTAGATCCATCCATTTGCCTGCAAACCGTGTGATGTCGTTGTTTTTCTCTGCTGAGTAGTATTCCATTGTGTATATGTGCCACAATTTATTTATCCATTCTTCAGTTGAAGGGCATCTAGGTTGTTTCCAGGTTTTGGCTATTACAAACAATGCTGATATGAACATAGCTGAGCAAGTGCTCTTGTGGTATGATTGAGCATTTCTTGGGTATATGCCCAGGAGTGGTATAGCTGGATCTTGGGGGAGATTGATTCCCAATTTTCTAAGAAAGCGCCATATTGATTTCCAAAGTGGTTGTACAAGCTTGCATTCCCACCAGCAGTGGAGGAGAGTTCCCCTAGTTCCACATCCTCTCCAGCATAAAGTGTCTTCAGTGTTTTTGATCTTAGCCACTCTGACAGGCGTAAGGTGGTATCTCAGAGTTGTCTTGATTTGCATTTCCCTAATGATTAGGGAAGTTGAGCAATTCCTTAAATGTCTTTCAGCCATTTGGGATTCCTCTGTTGAGAATTCTCTGTTTAGTTCTAAAGCCCACTTCTCAATTGGACTGTTGGTCCTTTTGATGTCTAATTTCTTGAGTTCCTTATATATTCTGGATATCAGTCCTCTGTCAGATGTGGGGTTGGTGAAGATCTTTTCCCATTCTGTAAGCTGTCGCTTTGCCTTGTTGACCGTATCCTTTGCTCTACAAAAGCTTCTCAGTTTCAAGAGGTCCCATTGATTGATTGTTTGTCTCAGTGTCTGCGCTACTGGTGTTATATTTAGGAAGTGATCTCCTATGCCAAGGCGTTCAAGACTATTTCCTACTTTTTCTTCTAGCAGGTTCAGAGTAGCTGGATTTATGTTGAGGTCTTTGATCCACTTGGACTTAAGTTTTGTGCACGGTGACAGATATGGATCTATTTGCAGCCTTCTACACGCTGATATCCAGTTATGCCAGCACCATTTGTTGAAGATGCTTTCTTTTTTCCATTGTACACTTTTGGCTTCTTTGTCAAAAATTATATGTCCATAGGTGTGTGGGTTAATGTCAGGGTCTTCAATTCGATTCCATTGGTCCACATGTCGGTTTTTATGCCAATACCAGGCTGTTTTTATTACTGTAGCTCTATAGTAGAGCTTGAAGTCGGGGATTGTGATGCCTCCAGAAGTTGTTTTATTGTACAGGTTTCTTTTAGCTATCCTGGGTTTTTTGTTTTTCCATATGAAGTTGAGTATTGTTCTTTCCAGATCTGTGAAGAATTGTGTTGGTATTTTGATGGGGATTGCATTGAATCTGTAAATTGCTTTTGGTAAGATTGCCATTTTTACTATGTTAACCCTGCCTATCCATGAGCATGGAAGATCTTTCCATTTTCTGAGATCTTCTTCAATTTCTTTTTTCAGGGACTTAAAGTTCTTGTCATATAGGTCCTTCACTTGCTTGGTTAGTGTTACCCCAAGGTATTTTATGTCATTTTTGGCTATTGTAAAGGGTGAAGTATCTCTAATTGCCTTCTCAGCTTCTTTGTCCATTGTATATAGGAGGGCTACTGATTTTTTTGAGTTGATTTTGTATCCTGCTATGTTGCTGAAGGTGTTTATAAGCTTTATCAATTCCTGGGTGGAATCTTTGGGGTCACTCAAGTATACTATCATGTCGTCTGCAAATAGGGAAAGCTTGACTTCTTCCTTTCCAATTTGAATCCCCTTAATCTCCTTATGTTGTCTTATTGCTCTGGCTAGAACTTCAAGTACTATATTGAATAAGTATGGGGAGAGTGGACAGCCTTGTCTCGTTCCTGATTTTAGTGGAATTGCTTTGAGTTTCTCTCCATTTAATTTGATGTTGGCTGTTGGTTTGCTATATATTGCCTTTATTATGTTTAGGTATGTTCCCTGTATTCCTGATCGCTCCAACACTTTTATCATGAAGGGGTGTTGGATTTTGTCAAATGCCTTTTCTGCATCTAGTGAGATGATCATGTGGTTTTTTTCTTTGAGTTTGTTTATATGGTGTATTACATTAATGGACTTTCGTATGTTGAACCACCCTTGCATCCCTGGGATGAAGCCTACTTGATCATGGTGGATAATTGTTCTGATGTGTTCTTGGAGTCTGTTTGCCAGTATTTTATTGAGTATTTTTGCATCAATGTTCATGAGGGAGATCGGTCTGTAGTTCTCTTTCTTTGTTGCATCCTTGTTTGGTTTAGGAATCAGGGTAATTGTAGCCTCATAGAAGGAGTTTGGTAATGTTCCTTCTGTTTCTATTATGTGGAACAATTTAGAGAGTATTGGTATTAACTCTTCTTTGAAGATCTGGTAGAATTCTGCGCTGAAACCATCTGGTCCTGGGCTTTTTTTGGTTGGGAGACCTTTAATGACTGTTTCTATTTCCTTAGGGGTTATTGGACTATTTAAATAGTTTATCTGGTCTTGATTAAACTTAGGTATGTGGTATCTATCCAGAAAAATGTCCATTTCTTTTAGGTTTTCCAGTTTTGTGGAGTAGAGGTTTTTGAAATATGACCTTATAATTCTCTGGATTTCCTCAATGTCTGTTGTTATGTCCCCCTTTTCATTTCTGATTTTGTTGATTTGGATTCTCTCTCTCTGTCTTTTGGTTAGTTTGGATAAGGGCTTGTCTATCTTGTTGATTTTCTCAAAGAACCAACTCTTTGTTTCATTAATTTTTTGTATTATTCTCTTAGTTTCTAATTTATTAATTTCACCTCTCACTTTGACAATTTCCTGGCGTCTATTCTTCCTGGGAGACTTTGCTTCTTCTTGTTCTAGAGCTTTCAGATGTGCTGTTAATTCACTAGTGTGCGATTTCTCCAACTTCTTTATGTGGGCATTTAGTGCTATGAATTTCCCTCTTAGCACTGCTTTCATAGTGTCCCATAAGTTTGGGTATGTGGTGTCTTCATTTTCATTGATCTCTAGGAAGTCTTTAATTTCTTTCTTTATTTCTTCCTTAACCCATTGGTGATTCAGTTGAGCATTATTCAGTTTCCATGAGGTTGTAGGTTTTCTGTAGTTTTTGTTGTTGTTGAAATCTAGCTTTAAACCATGGTGATCTGATAGAACACAGGAGGTTATTCTGATTGTTTTGTATCTGTTGAGATTTGCTTTGTGGCCAAGTATGTGGTCGATTTTAGAGAAAGTTCCATGGGGTGCTGAGAAGAAAGTATATTCTTTCTTGTTAGGATGGAATGTTCTGTAGATATCTATTAGGTCCAATTGGGTCATGACATCGGTTAAGTCCTTTATTTCTCTGTTAAGTTTCGATTTGGGAGATCTGTCCAGTGGTGAAAGTGGGGTGTTGAGATCTCCCACTATTAATGTGTGGGGTTTTATATGTGGTTTAAGCTTTAGTAATGTTTCTTTTACATATGTGGGTGCCCTTATGTTTGGGGCATATATGTTCAGAATTGAAACTTCATCTTGGTCGATCTTTCCTGTGACGAGGATGTAATGTCCTTCTTGATCTCTTTTGATTGATTTTAGTTTGAAGTCTATTTTGTTGGATATCAGGATGGCTACCCCTGCTTGTTTCTTAAGACCATTTGATTGAAAAGTCTTTTCCCAGCCTTTTATTCTTAGGTAGTGTCTATCTTTGAATTTGAGATGTGTTTCTTGTATGCAGCAGAAGGATGGGTCCTGCTTTCGTATCCATTCTGTAAGTCTATGTCTTTTTATAGGTGAATTAAGTCCGTTGATATTAAGGGATATTAATGACCAGTGATTCTTCATCTCTGTTATTTTTGGTGGTAGTGTGTGTGTACTTCTCTTCTTTGGGGTTTACTGTTGTGGCTTTATCTATTGCCTGTGTTTTCAAGTGTGTATCTGACTTCCCTCGGTTGGAATTTTCCTTCTAGTGCTTTCTGTAGGGCTGGGTTTGTGGATAGGTATTGTTTAAATCTGGCTTTGTCTTCGAATGTCTTGTTCCTTCCGTCTATGATGATTGAAAGTTTTGCTGGGTATATTAGTCTGGGCTGACATCCATGGTCTCTTAGTGTCTGCATTACATCTGTCCAGGTCCTTCTGGCTTTCAAAGTCTCCATTGAGAAATCGGGTGTTATTCTGATGGGTTTACCTTTATAGGTCACTTGGCCTTTTTCCTTGGCTGCTCTTAATATTCTTTCTTTATTCTGTACATTTAGTTGTTTAATTATTATGTGTCGAGGGGACTTTTTTTGGGGGTCTAGTCTGTTTGGTGTTCTATAGGCTTCTTGTATCTTCATAGGCATTTCCTTCTTTAGGTTGGGAAAGTTTTCTTCTATAATTTTGTTGAATATATTTTCTGTGCCTTTGAGTTGGTATTCTTCACCTTCTTCTATCCCTATAATTCGTAAGTTTGGTCTTTTTATGGTGTCCCAGATTTCTTGGACATTTTGGTTCATGACTTTGTTGGCTTTAGTGTTTCCTTCGACTGATGGAACTATTTCTTCTACTGTATCTTCAATGCCAGAAATCCTCTCTTCCATCTCTTGCATTCTATTGGTTATACTTGCATCCGAAGTTCCTGATCTTTTACTCAGGTTTTCTATTTCCAGCATTCCCTCTGTTTGCGTCTTTTTCATTTTTTCAATTTCCCTTTTCAGATCTTGGACTGTTTCCTTTGTTTGTTTCATTGCTTTTTCATGATTTTCTTTCAGTGCTTTATTGTTTTCTTCTAGGATTTTAATGTTTTCTTCCAGGACTTTATTGTTTTCTTCTAATTTGTTTGCCCTTTCCTCTAGTTGTTTACAGCGTTCTTCCAATTTTCTTGTCTTTTCCTCTACACAAAGTAGATCTTATTTTTAAGAGCCCTTTCAATTCTACATTTGAGTCATTTAGTAGGTATTTTTCACATTGAGTTTGGGCATATATGTATCTGGCTCCATGTTGGTGCCCACATATTTCCCCAGTGACGAACTTTCTTTCTATAAATGAGCTCTGTCCCAGATTAACACACATGAAAACTTTCCAATCATTGCAGCCAGATCTCAGGGTGAAAAGTGAGCTCAGGAAAGCAGCTATCTGAAACCGAATACCAGTGCAATGGACATTCCGTTCTAAGTCCCCTTCAAGAAACTTCCAACAATAGCTCAAGCACAAGCAGACACTTGTCTGAAAAGTCATCCAAGCTAACTATTTAACTTCTTAGGAATCTGTCCCTCAGGCTTTTAGCAGAGGAGCCTGAGTTCATATCAAATAAAGCAAGCAATGCAGAAAAAAATATTTCTCACAATTTCTATCCTTCTCTTCTACCTGTCACTTTACACAAATCTGATAACCTCAAACATATTTCAGTTTTGTAGGCCCCCAAAGAATTTCCTTCATTAATTTTGAAATTTCCACATTTACAATGAAAAAATAAAAAAGACAAATTATGCAGATATACTGAAAATACCCCTGCCTGTTTGCTTAAAAAATCTAGGTTAAGCAGCCTACTATTTATCATTTACACAATACAGTAAGTACTCATGACCAAAATATACACTAAGGATTATCCCATTCGGTTCCATTAGTTGTTATATACATATATATGATTAAAATAACACTTGCCAGTATTCATTGTTAGATATAAAACTTCTTTCTCTTTGGATGATACATAGTGATTTGATGACTAATAGTGAGATAAATGTTACAGTTTTTAGTCATTAATTTGTGTGCCTTCCAAGCTGTTAGACCCTAGTGATGAACCATTAGCAAACACATGCCTCTCCCCTGAAGGAGCAAGTATGTGAGTCAGACACGTAGAATCAACTGGAAAGTGAAAACACAGGAAATAATTGCTTGCATTGGAATATATCTACCATAAGTTTATAATAAGAGCAAATATCAGAACACCACATTCTGACCTTGGATAGTCAGGAATGCTATTTAAAAATCTGTAGGCAAACGTTAAAATACTGAAGAGAAATTTAGGGTGGAAGAAAATTGGTTAGAATGGTCTTATGAAACAATGTAATAAGTATAAATAAGACAGATATAAAATTGCATGACTTACTTGTGACACCACAAGTAATTTTATGTCAAGAATTGAGGTTCATAGGGCAGAATAGCAAGCAAGTGAAGATTGAGAGGCAAGAGCACATGTCATTTTGTAGAGGAATTGTATATTAAGGCCTTGTATTTTACCCCACAGTTATACAATGCTCTCAAACATGGTAAAAGAGAGAGATAAACAATCTAAAAGGCGTTTTAGATATACTACTACTGTATCAGTTATGAGGCTCCATTTACTTAATCTCAGGTTAATATTAATGTATTCAGATGCAAGACCTTTGAAATGGAGGTTTTTACAAAATACTGCCATTTGTGCAAAATAATATCCTGTTACCAAATGGTTTAAAAAGAAAATAAAGTACTTTCTTTACAGAAAATTAAACAAGAGAATTCATAATTATACACAAGCATCTAATCAGAAATTATATCTTGATCTATATGTGCTAATAAAACCTGGTATCTAAAAGTATATTTATTCTTGCAGCTATATAATTTGAAAGTTTTTGAAAAAATAATTCTCAATGCCCTGAAATTCTCAACTAACTTCATATGTCTACTTTTGATGCCAACAATAAGTTACCATGTAAAATAGCAGTTTATTTCCAGACATATGGTGTGTACTCAATAAATAGTAGTTAAATTAGTATCAGCTTCTTCAAAATTACTTGACTTAGTAAATAGTGTCAGGCTTAACTCTCAAGTTAATCCAGCTAACATACCCAAGACCCAGCATATATTTATTTTTTTAACTCTAACTTTTAAGATGACATTTTTTAAATAGGGGCTTTTGGGTCATAATCAACCTGAGCCCCCATTCTATATAAAGTAGAAAATACAGAATAAGGACTAAAACATCATGACATTTTGTTCAGTATGTGATTCATGTTTGCACATAATAGAAATGAATTGCATTCTAGTAGACTATCTTTAAACTATCCTGTGTACCCTGACTTATGGACTTACTAATTTACAAGCCCTTCCTTGATTAGGCCTGGTAGTAGTACACCAGGCTTTCATACCACAGAGGTCTTGTTAAATGTTTAATGTTGGTGCTTACATTTTTACAGATTTTAGATTAATTATATAATCACAGCAAAAAACAAATACTCTGCGATGTCATGTGCAAACATCATCTTAACATCTCTCAATGATGACCCCATACATAGTTATAGTAGAATATTAAATCTTGAGATTGTTTGTACAATTCAGAGTTTATTCAACTTTTGCTAGATGCACGTGCATGAATTTGAATACTCTGTCTCCCAAGTTCTGGGATTAAAAGCATGCACTAGCACGAAAAGACTTAGAGTTTGGTTTTGATTAACCTTTCTATATTCTAGGTACTATTTCTTGATGGTTCACAAATAAATAAATAAGAAAAGAAACAAAATACATTGTGTTAATTATAACAAGAAATAAAATCAAGAAACAAAACGTCAAGTTCTAGAGTGGAAAGGAAGACTAGAAATCAAAGACAAGGAGAAAATCACAACAAACAGTAAATGGAAACAAAATTTCATTACTTATCTGCATACATTAAGCTTCAACTCTAATTAAAGCACATTTTTGTAACATAAAATATTCATGAAGGGTCAGACATTTTCGTTTCACACAAAAATTATATTTACTCAGATAAATGCCTGAAATTAGAGGTTCTAGGTCATATCATGTTTTCATGTTGTTTTTGGAAATAGTGGGGTAGTCATACCTTCTCCCTAGCAATGTGTTAGGAATCCAGATTCACTATAGTCTTCTTAGCTTTTAGCATCATCACATAAAAGTTAACCATTGCATCAGGTAGTGAAAATTCATAATTTTATTTTGCGTTTTTCTTATGGCTAGTGATGTTGAATAGATTTTCATGTACTTATTTGTCACCATTATACCATATACCCTCTTCTTATATTTGTCCATTCAAGTCATTTCTTCATTTTTAATTAGGTTGTTTATGGTTTTAGAGTTTGTTGTTGCTTGAGGTTTTTTGTTCATTTGCTTTTTGTTTGTTTGTTTTTTGCTTTTTCAAGACAGGGTTTCTTTGTGCAGTCCTGGCTGTCCTGGACCATAGACCAGGCTGACCTTGAACTCAGAGATCCACATATTCATGAAGGGTCAGACATGTTAATGTACCCCTTTAACCCAAGCACTGGTAGGCAGAGGCAGGTGATCTTCATAGGGAGTTCCAGGCCAGCCGGGACTGTGTGGTAAGATCCTGTCTCAAAAATAATTAATTAAAGTAAAGTATTCACAAAGCAGTCTAATCATTTTAATCATTATTATAAAATCTTAGTATATGCAAATTGATACAATTATGCCCTTCATTAAAATGTTAAGCATTAATTAACTTCCTCAAAATATTTACTGAGAAATCTCATATAGACTGGGTTTGGAGGAAATAATGGTAAGGACCTTTGAGGTGTCTGGGTATGTGGAACATACCTTATAATGAATAATAACAGATTTTACTGACACTTCTACATATAAAACTCTAGCAAACAGTGCTATTTGTTATAGATAGATGCTATACTGTAGGTCAATATCATCTTACTTGCAAATTCTGATGTTTACTCTGTGAGTGGAAAAGGCTATTATCCAGTTGAAAAGGAGAAGGGGAGGAAGAGTTTCTAGGTGAATAGAAAATCATCTAAAAGGCCTGGGGCAGAAAGAAACAAGATATATTCAAGTACTAGTATGGAAACCAGTACATTGGTAGAGACTGAAGAGAAGTGATGCAGGGAAGGGAGAAAGGATCTATACCATGCTCCTTTTGCATGTATGCACACATGTATGTGTGTGTTGATTTGTGTATTTGAAATTTACTAGTATCCAATAAAGCTCTGTATGTATGTCTGTAAGTAATTAAGTGTATGGTGATATGCTCAAGTTCATAATTGAATAAATTTGAGATAATCGACTAGGGAAAATGGGGAAGGTGGAGGGAGGGTTACAGGGAGATACAGAGAAGCCTGAGAAGAAAGCACAACTGCATTTCCTGTAAAAGAAGCTATACTAGACTTTGGCAAAAGCAGAAGAGGCAAAGAGAAGTGTGAGTGAAAAGATATTAGGGGATAAAGCTGACAGTGACAGACAAGAGCTTAGAAACAAGCTTGCAAGAGAGATAAGGGTATCAAGGATGAAATGAGTTTGGAGCTTTTGAAAAGTAATGGATGGTAATACCATTCAATGATGAAGAGAGTGATAGGTCAGGTGAAGCTGCACATACCTATAATCTCAGAGCTAAGGAGGTAGAGGCAAGGCAATCATTATCTTCAAGCCAACCTGGGATATGGAGCAAGACACCTTTCAAACAAAAGCAGAAAACAACAAAAGAACTAGAGAGCTGATCAGGCTTCATGGGGTAGCATTCTATTTTGAGTTTTCAGAGTGGAAACACCTTTGTTGAATAGGAATGGGAACACCCACCAGGCAGATGAAATTACTGTTTCAGAATTTTTTTGGAAGAATCTGATCTAGAGGTAAAACGAGGCCAGTTTACTGAAGACAGCTGTTAATAATGTGAAGGTGGTACCATGAGTCATGAAAACCATGACCAAGGAGGAAATTAAAGAATCAGGGTAGGACTGAGTTCTGAAGAATTCTAATTTCTGAGGACCAGTAGAGAGCATCAGCTTCTACAATGTGAAAAGAAATGCCTCCCAAACTGTGAACAAAGCTGAAAAGTACAGTACACAGATCCCCAAAGAAGACAGTGTTCTTTAGAGAATGTTGACTGCAGCTGTAAGGTCAGGAAAGATGGAGAAATTTGGTCAATTGGTTTTGGTGACTTGAAGTTCTTTACTTCACTTGAACTCAGCAGGGTGAAGTTTGATCACAAAGAATAAAATGTTAAGGAAAAAGGAAATCTCCTCCGAACTGATGTATGTAAAGGCACGAAAAAAGTTAACTTGTTTTTATTTATTTTTACAAGAATGCATTATTCAATTTTATTGAAAATTATCACGATAAACCACTAGCATAGTTACTTCAAATGTTAAATACTAAAATGGTATAAGTAATAGTATCCTAATAAGCAGAAAAACATCTTAACCTACAATTGTCCATTCTAACTAGCCAATGATATTTGATTGTAAAATGTCATCCTTCCTTCTTTTTCCCAGCTCTCTTCAAGTATTCCATAAATTTTTCAAATTAAGGAATTGATTTCCTATTATCTTTGCCATGATTTTACTTATTTTTTAGGTTTAGTGATGCCAAATCCTTTCATCTGTAAATCACTTAATTTCTAGGCAATATGTGTATATGTTTCTGATGTGTGTATGTGAATGTTTGCTTGTGTGAGAGAGGGAGATTTAAAACACTAATAGTATTGAAAGGAATGATTTCAATTATTTCACTTACTACATTGTCATTAAGGCTTTTTATACCCAGAAAAAAAATTTTATCTCCAAGTTGCTCATCTAATAGAATACAATAGAAAAACAGAAAAAAGAATAGAATTGATTAAAGTGAAAACATGTATATCCTAACAGTTTATCTTTTCATATCTTCATATACTAGTTTTATTTATAGTGGTATGTTATGGGGGTTGTTTTACATTAGAGAGCAGTGCTATATTTAGTTGAATCATCATTTCATTATTTTATTGATAATCAACATAGTGAATTTCTCAAAATGTATCTTTGGTGTAAGATTCATTTTAGAGTTTACCCCAGTATCAGTGACCTCAGAATTAAGAAAGAAAAAAGGCAGAAGGATGAAACTCAATAGCACAGCAGTTGACTAGCATGCACAAAGTTTTGAATTCTGTCCTCCCCACAACAAACCATGAAAAGAAAAATCATTTATATTTATCCTGATGTGGTTATTTGCTAGGCAGTTACTGAATAATATGAAACTATTTGTACTGTTGAAGAAAGAAATTCCAGTCAATAGCATCCTTGCTAGATATTCTGTTATTGGGCTTTATTTCTGACTGCTTCCTAACTACCACTTTCTTTCACGTGTCTTAAGACATTTTGCTGAGTGGTAATGTTTTATAGTTATCTTTTAATGTGAAGATTTGTGGAGAAACATATCTCTTGATAAGATGGGAAGAAAATTGCTTATAAAATTCTCAGTATCATTTTTGATCATACAAATGGGAAGACCAACATGAATTTCACCATGCAGGAGGTATCAATTTTGTAGAAAAATTTCTTCATTGTAATAAGCTGACAAAAATATTAAACTGCTAGATTAGGGTACCCACTCAAACTAACACTTGCCCAGTGCGAAACTTTGTACAGTATTTCTATGCAGTCAGAATGGCTCTTTTGAAGCTATGCTGGAGCACAAATTAGGTTTATATACTTTCTCTCTCCATTATGTTTCTATGCACTTATCCATCATAAAAAAAGTGGGGGGGGGGGAAACTATGGCAGAAGCTAAGCTAGAAAGTCAATTATCTTTATAGGATGCTTTTAGTTGCTTAATGTTTACATTCTATGTTACTTATATACTCTAGTGTTGTATAGTATACACTACACTACACACTACACACCACACACACACACACACACACACACACACACACACACACACACCCATGCTGCATATAACTAACAACCTGAGGCAAAGATGTAATTTTCCCCCAAAAAATAAACTATGGTACTTTAAATAAACTACTAATTATACTATCACTACTAACAGTATTTATTTTTATTAAGGGCAACATTAATACATGCTGTTTACTTTTGCTGATATTACTAAAGTGGATACATATTGGCCCAGTTCTCAGTTTTCTGTTTAAGTAGCACAATAGCCTCTGTATTATAAAAATAAAGTCAGAAAGCTCAACCAGTAAGATCACCCTGGGGAAGCTAGCTGGAGACAATTACAACAGATCTGGATGGCATTTCTTTGATCTTTTTCATGTTCACACAGGAAGAAAACTGAGACAGGAATAAAATACTGAAGGAAGTTAATTATCATAGATAGCATCAGAGGTGGTTACTTGTAGAGGTTTAGAAAATGGATGTAGTGTTATTCAGGACACCCCAGTGTATAGCTAAGAAAATGTATAAGGATTTATGAGTTTTAATAAACAAGCCAAAATTTTTGAACTTTTAAAAATAGAATTCTCAAAGGAACATGTGTAGTTCTTGTTAGATGTAACTCCTGACAGTTTTGTTTCATTTTATTTTATTTTTATGTCTTATTTTATCATCACTATATTCTGCCTAAGTCTGAGATGTGAAGGCAACTGACTGGTTAATGATCTTCAGCCCTGCTGTTCCTGGGCCATTTTACAAGGCTTGACTCTAACACATCACAGGTGAGGTATCTTAGGCAAATCATTTCTCTCTGTACCTCCACATCTTTATCTATTAAATATGGAGGATTGTATTTCCCAGACTCATACAGTTAAAGAATTAAATGTGATATATATGTTGTTTTATTCAGAGAAGTGTCTGACATTAAGCACTATTTGACAAGTGGTACATATTATTATTAAAGTTCAGACGATTCTGACCTAGCATTATGCACATACAAGGTAATTCTATTAGTTTGTATGGAGGCGAAATCAATGTTTTTTTATGTCTACTTGTTCTTGTTCTCTGATCACAATCTACATATGCTCATTCTTTAATGAAGACTTGCATAGGTTGCTTATTCAGTGATCACTTCCAGAATCAAGCTATTCCTAAAGAATCATTTATGGCTGAATCCTACCAGGTTCCATAAGTTTCCTGCTATTGTATATCAGTTATATTCATTTACAGATATTTTTATGTATGTCTTTTCTCTGGTGTGCAGTTGTAAATTCCTAAAAGGCAAAGGGAACACAGCAGGTGTCTAACAATGTTTTCTTATAAACAAATAAAACCTAATGAGAAAAGGTTGCCCAATATCTTATTAATATTCTATCTAGTCCTATTTCCCCAAAAGGCAACTGATAAAATCCATGAGTAAGTTTCAGTTACTCAAATGCCTTCTGTCTCTTTAGTATGATTCTCATTTTATTTAGACAGAATTGTCAATGTTTTCTAAGGATTTTCACCATTTCTGCAGATATAAGAATAATCAATTCACCTAATGGTTCTCACAAGGAATTTTTAGACATTTCCTCAATAAGCATCTATATTAACTAAAAGAACATTAAATAAAGTACAAACTTACCTTGTCATGTCTATGCAATTTTGCATTCTCTAAAGGATGATTTTTCATATTACTTAACAACTCTGACTGTGCAATTGAAATTCAGAATATGATAAATGTTTTACACTCAAGGCTCATTTCATTATACAGTAGTCGGTTTAAATGGGGTTTCCGAAGAAGGTATTTTTAGGAAATGCAGAGTACAGGAAAAAGCTGAATACATTACACAATTTAAATATTTATCGAAGCTTTTCTACCAAGACAACATTTGGGCAATATCTCACTGAAATAGCAACATGGAACAGGAAATTAGGGGTAAATAGATGGCAGAGCCTGTGGAAAGCAGAGCACCTGGTATGCAAGTGAGCAACTCATTCACAAAGTCCTTACATTGGAGATTGAAAGGAAGAGCCCCTTTGAGAGAAGTATCACCTTGCTTCTGATTGTACCTTTGTGTCTGGATGCTTCTTGAATGTGTGCGTGTGTGTGTGTGTGTGTGTGTGTGTGTGTGTGTGTGTGTGTGTGTCCTCACATTGAATTCCTGACCTCCTACTCTTAAAACTTTATGGTCTTTCTAGTTGGTCTAATTCATTCAAAGACTTATACATTTAAATCCACTTGAATGACTTTATTTCTAGACTTCAGATCCCTATCTCTACTGTATCAAAACTACTCATAAACAGAACAAACATCCATATCCATCATCATTCCCCTCATTCCAGCTTCCTTTCCAGAGTTTTGCTTGTAAATAGCATCACTATGATCCCAATCGTATAAGTCCTGCCTGAACAAAACTGCATACAATTAATCCCCTATTGCTACTCATTTTATCTTACAAGGAAATCATAAAATCTTCTTTTATCTCCACAGCCACCCTTCTAGTAAAAAACAAAAAACAAACAAAAAAAAACCACCTTCCTTTGCACCTTAAAAGAACTTCAGATTATTGGCCATCTATCCTTAGCATTTATGAAAGTCTTTTTAATAAAAGTGATATCCTTCAGAAACCAGAAATACATTTATATCAATGCTCTATCTGAAACCCACAGAAAGAATGGCCAGTGCTCATACAAAGAGAAAGTTCACTTCAATGACCTTCAAGGCTCTAAATATTTGAGTCATAGGCCACTGTTGTGGCTTGAGGCTTGTTCCCACACATTTCCTCACTATTCTTACTCTAAGAAAGCAGACCTTGCTACAGTTCTTCATACCAAGATTCACTGCTACACGTGTTCCACTCTGACAGGAATACTTTTGCTCTCTTTCCCCTTAGGCAATTACTCCATAACCCCACTCTTCCATTTCTCACTCTGACTCTCATTTTTTTAGGAATACCTCCCAAATATCTAAGACTAGCATAGTTCACTCTTACATGGTTTTTATAACAATCTAGTTTTAATCTATAGCTCTAATCTAAAATGCAAATAAACTAGTGTGAACAAATTCTTATGCACATCTTTCCCTACATTCTAATCTCTAGTGGTTTGATTATTTAGAACATCACATGCAGAGCATAGCCCTCAGGCTACCTGATTAGACCTGGCAAAAGAAATGACACTAGATAATATGTGATGCACAAATGAAAGAACAGATACCGAAGCATGACCTATAAGGTCTTCTTTAAATAATGGTTATCCAAAACTACACATACAAACTTTATGAAGCCACTGCTTTTCAGATTTTCATCTTTAGATTTATTTTGAGAGGAAATCTATTTCCAGACATTTAAAATAAGACACTGCCAAAGCTCTAGGCATGAGTACAGTGAACCCCTTTGATAACACTTGACGTGTGCTGAAACAGCCCATTAGAGATGGGTTGTGTACACTTAATCCAAAGGAATCTTCTAGCCCTTTAGCAGCTGTTCACATGGCTCCTGCTCTGCCCTTCAGCCTCTCCTAAATCAGGGTTCCCCAGCTGTCTGTGCTTCCCGTAAACTCTTACACTTAACCACCTCTGTGCCAGCATAGCCTGCAGCTAGTCCCACTCTTTCAAGGGGGGTTTAGCTATTTGTCTCTCTTATTTTTCAGGATATGAATTGTTGTGACAACCCTACCTTATTCCATTTACTCATGAATTAGTTTATAATACTGCTATCTGAAGTACCAAAAAAGGAATTACTCTATTTTCTTTTGATGAAAAGACTTGGCCAACTATGCATCTGTGTTCTTATTTTTTGAATTTGTCTTTACACACTTTTCAAGGTGAAACTCTGAACTGAGAAAATGTGTTGATTACCTTGCCCTTTGAGTCAGTACTTGGGCTGAGGACTACTGCAATCTGATGAAGGGGGAGACAAGTTGTGTGCAAATAAAGATGAATGCCAGGAATGAGCAAAAAGCAACTGATGTTCATACCCTTTTATAGTCCTGATTCTCTGGCAGTCTTAGCCAAAAAAGGAGTAAGTGAATAAAGAGTGATTTACAGCCCCAAAGAAGAAAACAGCCAAGGATATGGTGGAAATATTTACAGAGTAAGGCTTTTTGTTTCTTTCCAGTAACCAGGAAGAACATAAAACATTGTCATGCTAACTGTCCTTAACCAATACTAGCACTGTTAAAACTCCAAATTTTATGGTTAAAAGTAAATACATCAAAGAGTGGAAGATAAATCATTACATAATTGCATATGCATTGTTCATTATTGTTTTACTAATGTGTCGCTTTAGCATTTAGTAAATAGAAGCTAAAAGCATGACAATTCAAATGACATTTTTTTCTGAAAATTTTTAATGTTATCTCTCTTCAAGACCCATTCAACTATCTACATTCTCTTTTATTACAAGGATGAGCATTGCCTTTAATGATGCATTTTCATATTTTTCCTATTATTCAGAACAACCATATTTTTCTACTTACACAGATAAAATACAATAACTAAAATGAAGTGACTAATTAAAACAGAGGCAAAGCTCTTCATTTTTTTTTTACTTACATGAACATGAGACTACATATGTAAGACTAACTAGTCTGTGATAAATTCCAGCTTTCAAAACTGACATAAAAATCACTTTTATTATACATTAAATTCATAAACAATTAACTCCTTAAAATTATACAGAATGAAAATATTTAATTAGCCATTCTGAAAAGTTCATTTATGTTCAATGAAAACAAAAATAAGAAAACTATTTTATTAGCTTGTCAGAGAATGACAACTCCATTCCAATGAAAGGCTAATCATCCATCCTCCCTTACTTTCCTTAGTGAGGGACAAGGTTTGTGCATATTTTCATTGAGTGAAACAAGGCATTGACACAGAAGGCAAAAGATAGTAAAGAGATCAGCCAGAAACATCTCCAAATTCCATCTTGAGTGGTAGGAATGCATTTTTCATCAAGACTTAGTATATATACTTTATATAGATAGATAGATAGATTGATTGATAGATAGATAGATAGATAGATAGATGATAGGATACCAGAAAAAAATCAAAAGAACAAAACAGTTATCTTTTAAACAGACAAGGTCTTGTGGAGCCCAGATTAGCCTTGATCTTGAATCAGGGAAGACTTTGTATTTCTTTACATATTGAAATCCCAAGACATTTTGAATGAATGAAATAAAACTAAACAAACTTTTGGGTATAAAGTATCTTAAAACTGCAGACTACATGAAAGACATGAAGTATGAAGACAGAATACTGCCCTTTGGTTTCTCAATGGGCCTGAGGTGCAGGAGGCTGATAAGAAAATTTTATGAGTGAGTCACCAAGCAATTCTATTTTCTCACTTTCATTTACACATCAGTAAGTCTGCTTATTTCATATTTTCTTAAACACTGAGGCCAAAGCTATTGTTGTCATTTTTGTTTATTTCTTTGGAAATATTTAGAGCAGTAATCTTGAATGAGGAAATATAAAGGCTATGCACCCTAGCTATTAAAAGGTATTTTAGAATCTCTGGAGAAATTGTCTAGTTTATAAAGGCAAGTTTAATGTTCACAAGGAGAACCAAAGTTTTATTTTAAAACTTTGAGAAAAAAGTGAACCTAATGAGTTTACCTCTTAACTTTGAAACTATACTTCTTCATGAATGTTCATAAATGGCAGTTTTTCCCCCCTCTGAGACAATTCTCTTTTAATATCCAGTAAGTGGGAGTTTGAATTTTTATATGGACTTTAGAAATAACTGTTTGACCCAAGTAGTCAAAGTCCTTCAATTTGGCAACATAAACTATACTATAACATTGTCATTTTAACTTTCATACGTGTAATAAAGGTGGTTCAATACTGCATAGGATAAAACCATAGAAAAGTAGACAGAAGTTTTGAGGGGGAAGGAGTACTGGAGATGTAGCTCAAAACCTTGTGCAAGCACTAGATCATTGGTCATATACCAGACTGTAATGTATGTTGCAAGTCGAGAAACTCTAA
Organism: Peromyscus maniculatus bairdii; assembly: GCF_049852395.1. NCBI lineage: Eukaryota > Metazoa > Chordata > Mammalia > Rodentia > Cricetidae > Peromyscus > Peromyscus maniculatus. The sequence continues at coordinate 101,129,740 of NC_134875.1, forward strand.
TGACCACATTGGGTTTATTTCCTTGTTTGTTTGGTTTTGAAAATTCCTATGCTGCATGGAGCCTGATCCACAAAGGGATATATTTTAATGATACTCTGCTAACAAATGTGGTTGCATTGAATAGAAAAAAAGGAGTTATTTCCCATATTTGAGCTTGTGACTTTCCCGACAAAATTTTCTAATATGGACAAATTGATTGCTTTGCTAACAGAACACAAACATCTGAGGACTAAAGCAGGTCTTTGTGAGATAGAAAAGCATTGCTTCTCTCTGAATCCAATCAAAATCTCTACTGTATAAAAATAAGCCAAGGTCGTCTTCATTCCTCCTCCTCGTAGTTTGGCTACCCTTCAAATGGCGTACCGTGTATATATGAAATAACTGCATCCCCTCTGTTAACTGAGCTGGACATCATTTTAATCAATGCATCTTTTCAGAATAAAAGACAGAAATGTCAAATTCCTACTTCTATAAATTCTTTTAGCTCTCTAATCTACATTATATAAAAGGAAGTCTTTGTGAAATAATTTATGATTTATTGAAATATAACTAATATCAGTTTGTTTTAACATTTAGTTATGAAAAGATACAATCCCAACAGATCCCTTTAGCTAGAAGTGATGCCCAATGAAATTATTGAAGCTTCATTTATATGGACTCTTGCCAAGGCTCTTATTTCTATGTTAATCATCTCATGTTAAGTTTCTTGAAGGAGCTCTCCCAGATTTGTAATCTTAGGCCACATGAATCCTGAATTTGCTCTTGCCTTCATGGTTCATATTATCTTCTGGCCAAGGATATTGATTAGTTATTTTAAAATTCCTTATAATAGATATGTGATTCAAATAGAAATTAAATTACAAAAGAAAATTACTTTTGAGAAACAATTAGATATAATTAAATTCAACCAGTCTCCTAAGTTTCCTAAAAGAGATTCACTCATTGTACTTTGTCATTTAAGTACCCCTGTTTTTGCAATATACAAAAATATTCTTTCATATGCAAACACTATTTTTCTTGAATTTGTAATGAAGTAACCATTGATGAAAATATGGTAAGTCATGCCTAATAAGGCAGGAAAGTCTAATAGAAGTTAAAAGGAAAATGAGAGTTTTTTGTTAAATCATTTCCTTCTACTCTCAGTTAAGGCTATATGATAAAAGATATGCCAGAGATAACAGAGATCAGAAGAAGAAGAGGAGGAGGAAGAGGAAGAGGAAGAGGAAGAGGAAGAAGAAGAAGAAGAAGAAGAAGAAGAAGAAGAAGAAGAAGAAGAAGAAGAAGAAGAAGAAGAAGAAGGAGACACTTGTGATTTCTAAGAGAGTGATGATTTCAATTTCTTTTGTTAATCTACAAAAATAGTTAAGAACTTGGAAGCCTATTTCCCAAGCAATAAGGATTTCAGATGTGAGAAGAGAGCAAAGAGGAAGGGAAGTGAAAAGATGGAGGAGAAGCAGCGGTGGGGAGGAGTGTTCAAACTCTGTACTATGGAAACACTATGAGGAAGCCTTTGGATCCCAATTTAAAAATACAATTAAATAATACATTCAAAAATAAATGATACTTTGCATGTCCAAAACCTTAATCTACAGGAAAGGTAAAGCTGTAATTCTGTGCCTTTTTGTTTTAATACTGGCAAGCTTCAATAAAGTCAACCAACATCTTTTTCCTTAAATAACTTAAATTTGAACATAATGTTCCATAGACATTTTAAAATAAAAGAATAACATCTACATAACATGATATATTGTATTTTCCATAATGATATTATATAGAAGAGACAGCAAAAGCCTCTTATTAAATTAGAAAGTATATCATCAATTTAAAAAGGATTCTCTTCTTTCAGTTAACATGCCCTTGAGAGATCTTGCAACTGAAATTCTAAAAGATAACTTTGTTAGACTACAAGACAAATTGTGCCATTTAAAAAACCTTAATGTTTATTTGCAATGAATTATTTGATAAATATACAAAATTACATATGTAATTTTAAAAGCCAATTCTTGTTTTAACACCACAATCTTTTCTTTTAAACAGTAATGTTTCAAGATCAAAACCCCAACTAAAAATATTTTCAAAGTTTTTTAGTCTAAGGCAGATTGAAAAACAAGATTCAAATGTCAAAACACCCAACTAGTAGTTCACTATTAAAACAGCAAAAGTTTTTGTGCACTATAACCCCTACAATGTTATTTTTCATTAAACATTTTTATATTGCACAAGCATTATTTAATGGAAATACTCTATGATAAAAAGCTTTCTTCAAACCCTAAGTATTTAAAAACCCAGTAGACTCTATGCCAAAGCAAAGTATAAGCTTTCTACTCTTCATTTCAGAATTGCATTTTTGATAGTCTTTCAAATGTTCTCTGGACACTGGATTGTGGTTTGGGTTTTGAAGACTTAACAATTACCAATGAATTATCTCAATGATATTTCTAAGTTGCTATAAAAGACACAGAAATAGAAAATTAAAATGTGCATACGTGTGTGTGTGTGTGTTACAAAGAATATATGTAAGTGCTGCAAGTATTTTGCATTGACAGTAAACAGAGTATCTTTTCCTTTAAGAGATAACATTGATACAAATAAATGTCTGAAGGCAACAATGGAAACAAGTGGTTTGCTCTGGAATGTCTACCCATCTATTACAAATCAATACATGTACAATCTCAATTTCTACAATGTTTTTGAGTATATGCTTGACTGTTTTTCTAGAATTTGTGAATCTTTACCTGTTTATAAAGATTTCTATTTTCATACTTAAATATGAGCATTGTCATCATAACTATTTTAGAATGACTAGAGTCCACAAGTCAAAAATAGGGAGAAAATGATAACCTTCATCCATATCTTTGGGACACCATGGCCTCATCATGGATTATTTTTATAAGTTATTTTTGTTGTTGTGTTAGAGTCAATTTTTAAATTTACTAGTCATAGCTGAGGTTTTAAAAACAAATGGGGGCATTTTTAAATAAAAGTCTGATCTAAAATTTTTAATGACATGCTAGGTCGCAGGAGACATGAATCATCAAGTGACTTACTACAAAATAGGATTACAAGTCTTCCAGATTTTTATTTTGTTTTCAGAACAAGAGACTGACTACCTGATAATTTTCCAGCACAAATTGTATTATTATTTGAATAAGAATCATGATATGACAGAGAATATAATATTTAAAATATGAAATATAATTTTAAAACTTAGAATTCCAATCTTTATGAACACTTTTACACTTGGCATCTGCCAAAGACAACATATTTTTGTTAATTTCTCCTATGCTATGTCATATAAAACCTTTCTAAACTTTAGGCTTCTGCTATTCTTATAGAGAATCAGTTCACTGAGAATAAAGGTCAGTTCACAACTATCTCCAAAACCATCATGGTGAATGTCAATCATAATAAAAACAGATATGTAAATTATTCACAGTATTCAAAATGGTCTGTTACATACACTCAAAGCATGCTATGCATATATTATTATTAGAGGTTTCCTAAACAAGATTGGTGTGTTTAGTCTACTGCAAAGGGCAAGCAAACAGCAGTAACAAAACCCCTACAAGTCTTCCTCATATCTACTGAAAAGATTTTACAGTATGAAACACATATGCTTGAATATGGATGAAAAAGTACATAGAAGACAAAATTTATGCTTCTTCATAAGCTACTGTAATAAGTTTAAATCAATCTGCCTACTCAGTGAGCTTGTCACAAGCTGAAAGTCATGCCACAGTTAAGATATTTTTAGTCACTTTGTACTTACAACAGTCTTCAACTTCTTCCCACCAAAGCATTTGGAAGAAAAAGTGTATATCAAGGCAGGGATAAAAATCTGGGTAAAAGTTTCTCTCAGTTTTATTGCTCCAGTAGGCTTAGGTACGAAGAGAAGCCAATAAACTTCAGCAGCCTTGAAAAAAAATAGCACTTCGAGTTTTCTTATTCGTTTTTCTATAAAGGCTATTGACTTCAAGAGCTGAGTCCTGTAGAGGGAAAGTGAGTAAGTCCAACACGGAGTGAGTCAACATAGTAACTGATGCCAGGATTCTGTAGAGGCCTCTGGATATTTCAAATTCCAGGACCTGCGCACAAGCAAGTGACCCGCCTTTTCTCTCAAGTTGCTTTCCCATAATAGGACTGCCCATGGACACTACATATAAGGCTGTGCTTCCAGCAAAGCAAGCTCTGTGAATTCAAATAATGTTCAACTGTGTTCTGATTCACATCCAAACCAGAATAGCACAAGGGACACAGTCTTGCTCTCAAAGTCCCCTAGACATAAAAACTCATCAGTACAAAGTTGTCACAATATTTTCTGTAACTTTTATGTTAATTTCCAAAACAACAAAACAGAAAATCCTGATCCAAAATTAACTTTTAAATGCCTTTCTTTTTGCTCCCTTCTCAACACACCCGAAATGTCACTCTTCTGGACAACAAAAACTGCCTAGAATAATTTATTCATTTGTAATCTGTTTGATGTTTACCAAAATTAACTCTTACACTTGGGATCCAATCAAAATCATGTATTGATGATGCCAACACTCTGAACTAGAGAAGCAGCAGCAGAATGGAACAGCTGAGTTCTGAAGGCAGAATGTGAGTAGGTCTCAGGGGACATGTTTTCTTCTAAAATAAAGAACACTCTTACAATGGAATGGAGAATCCTTCCCAAAATGCTAAATTTCAGTTGTGAGTTATGATAAGTCTTCTTTACCAGAAATTTATTTTCTTCAAATTCTGTTGTAATAATTATTAAATCTATTCTCTGAAATATTGAACTAATGATGACTCAATGGTTCAACAAAAGACTATATAATATTAAATATACAGAGTTGTAATATGTCATCCAACATTTTGTATTTTGTAAATCATTCTTTGTCAACAGAAGCATTTATATTCCTCTTTATTATTTATGCATCAGGTGAGCTCAATGTTTTCAAATCACTTTGATAACATACTTTGAGAAGGAAATTTGTTTTATAATTATAATTATCTTCCTTGAGTTGTTTCAGTGTTTCAGTAGTTGTACTCAAAAGTACAACTTTTGCAAATTAAATAATACTATTAGAGAGAGACATACAATGTGTGTTGCAAGCATGTGTGCTATCCCTTTCTTTAACTCCAGAATGGTCTCTTCTGTCTTCATAGCTCATGTTTTCACCTGTGTTCCTTTCCTTGAGATCTCTTCCTCTCTTCTCATACACATACACAAATTTAGATTTACAAGCAAGAAAACATGCCACAAATTTCCTTTTGAGTCTCGCTCATTTTGTTTAGCACAATGATTTCCATTTTGGCCCAATTTTCTCTAAATGTCATGATTTCATTCTTCTTTGTAATGCATTGAAACTTGACTATGTACATGTACTTCATTTGTTTTATTAATCATGATACAGCATTATTCCGTCATTGCTAAGACTTTCCTCATAATACTTCTTTATATTCATACCACTTACCCTGCCCAGTCACCCTTAAAACCTGCCACCAACTAATTTGTCCTCTACCTTTTGAACTTTGCCATTTTAAGAATGTTATAGAAATGTAATCATTCACTTTGTAATCTTTTGATATTGCCTTTTTTTTCACTCAGAATTGGGACATCTATTGGCAAAATTATTAAGGCCACTCCATGTAGTTAAAAGGAAGATTTATTTAGTGGGTAACTTACAAATGAAGGGATAGGTAGGCTGCGGGGACTGGGGAAGATGTGTAGCAGTCTAGCAGTGTTCTCTAGAGCTCTACTCAGTCAACCTCCACCATCTAGGGTCCAGGAACAGAGAGAGAGCTGGCTCATCTCGATCTCCGGTCTCCAGGGTCCTCCCTTGGCCTCAATGGGGATTAGAACATCCAGATCAAAGCTGGAATGGCTACTCACTACAGCCATCAATTGCCAGTATCTGATATTCTCCGATTCTGATTTTTTTTTTTATTCCTAAGTGTAGCTAGAGTTTTTCTGCCTTGTCCACAGTCAGGACAAATCTTTGTCACCCGCCAGTCCCACAGCCACTCAGACCCAACTAAGTAAACACAGAGACTTATATTGTTTACAAACTGTATGGCCGTGGCAGGCTTCTTGCTAACTGTTCTTATAACTTAAATTAATCTATTTCCATAAATCTATACCTTGCTACGTAGCTTGTGGCTTACCGGCATCTTTACATTGTGCTTGTCATGGTGGCGGCTGGCAGTGACTCCTTCTGCCTTCCTGTTCTTTCTTTTCTCCTCTCTGTTAGTCCCGCCTATACTTCCTGCCTAGCCTAAGGTATAGGAGAATATCATGACAATCTTAATTTCATATTCTCTAATGCATAATGGCATCAAATAGCTTTCCATGTACCCTTTTAAAACTGTATTTCATTGGATAAAAACATTTAATATTAGATCAAGATTAAAACTCTTTAAACATTAAATGTACACTATGGTCTTATTGACTTTTGATGTAGAATCTCACAGTAGAGCTCTACAATTTATTCAACTTCCCTTTTAAAACTGTATGTCATTGGGATAAAAACATTCACTATTAGATCTAAGGTTAAAACTCTTAAAACTTTTAAATGTGCACTATGGGCTTATTGACTTTTGATAGAATCTCACGGTAGAGCTCTACAATTTGTTCAACTTCGTTAAGTAAAACTTCACATTAATTAGCAGTTCATCATTTTCCCTTCCTTCTGAATAAACACTTCAAAGAAGTGTCTATACATAGCTTTTGTCCATTTTTAATTGGGTACCTGGGGGTTGTCATTTGTTTATTTTACTGCTGGGATATAAGAACTCATGTTTTCTAGATGTGAGTACTTTATCAGGCATGTGATTGAAATATACATTCTGTAGTTTCTGTTTTCTTAGTCTTATAAATGTATTTATTAAGCAAAAGGTATATATTTTTCTAACATCTGGTTTATTGAATGTTTTCTTTTATGGAGAATATTTTAAGTATATTAACTAATAACTATTGACTATTCCCTGCATCATAAAAGTTTTCTTCATTTTTTGAATATTTAAAAATTTTCTATTTGCATTAGATCTATGATTCACTTTGAATTTTTGTATATGAGTGGGGTTTAGGTTGAAGGCATGCATTTTTTCTTATACTAGTCTAATTGCTCTATAACCACATGTTGAAAAGATTATCATTCCTCCATTGACTTGTTTTTGGAAGCCAGTCAAAACAGTTGGAAATATTTCTGTAGGTGTAGATCTAGGAAAACAGTTGAAGTCAAGTATGGAATTTTCCATTTCTAGTGTCTTATTGGTGCACAGAATGTTTTATCCATTTTAGCGTTTCTGATTTTAGATTTGTAGATTAGGATTCTCAGTTTATCTGTCATATATGTGTCTACGTAAAGAAATATTTAAGAATAGAGGTTCTCTGGGTGGGACCAGACTAGACCCTTTGCATACAGAAGACAGTTCTCTAGCTTGGTCTGTTTGAGGGGCCCCTGGTAGTGGGATCAGGATCTATCCCTGGTGCATGAGCTTGCTTTGTGGAGACCATTACCTGTGGTGGGATGCATTGCTCAGCCTTGATGCAGAGGGGAGGGGCTTGGTTCTGCCTCAGTTGAATGAATCAGGCTTTGCTGACTCCCCATAGGAGACCTTACCCTTTTGGAGGAGGAGATGGCAGAGGGGTCAGGAGCATGAGGTGGGGTAGGAGGTAGCAGGAGGGATGAGAGGGAGATCTGTGGTTGGTATGTGAAATTAAAAAAATAATTTCTTAAAAAATTTACAAAAAAGAATAGAGATTCTAAAGCCAGCATTTTGAAAAACAAAGATCCAGAATGCAAATAATAAAAACATGGGTCAAATTTATATGTCATTAAAATAATCTTTTTTTTATTATTAAGAGATTTTCAAATTCATTTTACATATCAATCACAGATTCCCCTCTCCTCCCTCCTCCTGCCCCTCAGTCTACCTCCCCAACCCACCCCCATTTCTACCTCCTCCAAGGCAAGGTCTCCCATGGGGAGTCAGCAGAGCCTGGTATATTCAGTTGAGACAGGCCCAGGCCCCTCTTCCCTGCACCAAGGCTGCAGAAAGTGTCTCATCATAGGCGCTGGGACCCGGCTCATGCACCAGGGACAGGTCTCAATCCGACTACCTGGGGGCCCCCTACACAGTTCAAGCTAAACAACTGTCTCACCTATCCACAGGGCCCAGTCCAGTAAGTATCATGGACTCAGCCATTGATCTACAGTTTATGAGTTTCCACTACTTTGGCTGGCCGTCTCTGTACATTTTCCCATCATGATCCTGAAGTCCCTTGCTCATAGAATCCCTCCTCTCTCTCATCTATTGGACTTCTGGAGTTCACCCTGGTGCATGGCCATGCATCTCTGCATCTGCTTCCATCAGTCACTGGATGAGGGCTTTAAGATGACAGTTAGGATATTCAGCCATCTGATCACCGGAGCAGGCCAGTTCAGGCACCCTCTCCACTATTGCCAGTAGTCTAAGGTAGGGTCATCCTTATGGATTCCTGGGAACTTTCTTAGCACTCTGTTCCTACCTAATCCCATAATGTCTTAATTTATCACGATATCTCTTTCCTTACTCTCTCACTCTATCCCTGTTCCAGCTCGAACCTCCCATTCCCCTATGTTCTCACCCCCCATCCCTTACTCTCTGTTACTCCCACCCTCCACCCCCAGTTTGCTCATGGAGATCTCACCTATTTCTCCTTCACTGTGCGATTCATGAATCCTTCCTAGGGTCCCCCCTGCTAGCTAGTCTCCCTGGAACTATGGGTTGCAGTCTGGTTATCCTTTGCTTTACATCTAGTACCCACTTATGAGTGAGTACATACCATCTTTGTCCTGAGCCTGGGTTACCTCACTCAGGATGATATTTTCTAGTTCCATCCATTTGCCCGCAAACCTCATGATATCATTGTTTTTCTCTGCTGAGTAGTACTCCATTGTGTATATGTGCCACATTTTCTTAATTCATTCTTCAGTTGAGGGGCATCTAGGTTGTTTCCAGGTTCTGGCTATTATGAAAAATTCTGCTATGAACATAGTTGAGCATATGTTCTTGTGGTTTGATTGTGAATTTCTAGAGTATATGCCCAAGAGTGGTATAACTGGGTCTTGAGGAAGATTGATTCCCAATTTTCTGAGAAACCACCATACTGATTTCCAAAGTGGCTGTACAAGTTTGCATTCCCATCAACAGTGGAGGAGTGTTCCCCTTGCTCCACAACCTTTCCAATATATAAGCTGTCTACAGTGTTTTTTATCTTAGCCATTCTGAGAGGTGTAAGATGATATCTCAGAGTCATTTTGATTTTCATTTCCCTGATGACTAAGGATGTTGAGCAATTCCTTAAATGTCTTTCAGTCATTTGAGATTCTTCTGTTGAGAATTCTCTGTTTAGCTCTGTAGCCCATTTTTAAATTGGATTGTTAGATATTTTGATGTCTAGTTTCTTGAGTTCTTCATATATTTTGGAGATCAGCCCTCAGTCAGATGCATTAAAATAATGTTAAGACTATAATTCAAGCACAGAGGTTAGGTATAGAGTACAAGACCAGGCCAAATGAATAGATCTCACTAGGAAGGGGAAATAGAATAGACAATTATGGATGGATGGGTGTGGGAGCTAGGTTTAGGGGATCAAGGAAGGAGGGGGAGGGAGACAGAAGAGAAGGGAGAAAATACAGGAAGAGATGGCTAAAATTAGAGGCCATATGAGTGGTAGTGCGGAAACATAATACAGTTAGAAGCTTCTTAAAATATATATATGTAAATGAAGGCATTCTAAGTAAAATCACCAAATAATGGGGGAAACAGAGCCGAGCCCCAACCAAACATTTCTTGTCTCTAAATGAAGCTTCCAGTACCTGGAATGGGTTACATATAATTGAGATGTTGACCACAAGGATTACATTGGAACAGTCAGACAATATACACTGTTGCCAAAGCTACAGGTTGCTCTCCCCAAACTGATGATGAAGTCCTATTGCTGAAGACATAACCTTTACAACTCACTGAATATGGAGAAGCCGAGCTGATGCCTATATAGAACCTTTACAGCATATATGCTACCATCTTTGGTACAGGAAAGTATTCTGTATGCTACCAAAGGAGAAACATAAACACCAACCCAGCCACAAACACTTTGTTCTTCAATGGTGCCCTGCCTGCAACATATGCTTAGGTAATGGTGGCACAAAGCTTGTGGGAATAACCAACAAATACTTGATTTGATTTAAGGCACACTCCAAGAGATGGAACCCATACCCAATACTGCTCAGGTGATGAAGAATCTTAGAGTAGATAGCCTAGGAACCTAAGGTGAAACTGAATACTACTGTTCTGAGGAGTGTAGTAATAAAATGATCCTTAATGACATTCTGCTATACTCATAGCTAAGTGCCTTGTTCAGCCATCAACAGAGAAACTGAGAAGCTTCATCATGCAAGAGATGGGAACAAAGAGACCCACAACCAGACAATATGTAGAAAGTGAGAAACCTTGAAACACTCAGCCCTAAATGGGATATGTCCATTAAAACCCACCTCTCAGGTATCAGAGAAATCTGTGTAAAGAGGAGGCAAAAGAATATAACAGCCAGTGGGGAGCGAAGGACACCAAGGAAACAAGGCCCTCTAAGAAAAGAGCATTGAAAAATATATAAAATATATAAATATACAAACTCACAGAAACCAAGGCAGCATGCACAGGGACTGTGATCCTAGAGCTGAAATAAATCCTAGAGCTGAAAAAATAAATTAGATGCATAATTCCATCCCTAACCTAGAAAGGATCACTAATTGATAATCACTTGCGAATGAAAATTTAGTTTATGCCAAGGAAGTCTCACTGGGGAAATAAATTACTCTTAAGGGTAGGCTGAATGCCCAGCAATAGATGGCTAACAGAAAAAGAACTCAATGGCATCTTTGGTGATTCCTTAACTCATAAGATCATGTAAGAGCTCTTTCTTTTTGAAAATTTTATTTATATTTATTTTATGGTATAGGTACTTTGCATATACAATATGGCTTTAAGGTTTCAGCTTTTGTGTTTTTATAGGCTTCCTGAATGTGAATGAGTGAATCTCTGCATTTAAATTTTTCTTGGGATCTTTTCCTTCTGTTTCTTTATTTTGTCCTATTATCATTTGTTTGTTTTTGTTTTATTTTAGTATACTTTACCGTATTCTATTATTATTCATGAATATCTGTTTGTTTTCTAAGGAAAGATAGAAAGGGGGTGGATCCAGATAGGAGGGGAGGGGAGGAGAAGCTGGGAGGAGTAGAGGGAGGGGAAAACATAATCAGAATACATTGTATGAAAAAATCTATTTTCAATAAAAGAAAAAAGATTATAATTGTTTACATATGAAAATATCACACAGATCACTTTTCAATAAAGTAATGCATATATTTGTACATTGAATGGACTGATTTATATATTTTAAATGACTATTTTATGATATAGTTTTTTGATACATATTGTAAAATGAAGATTCATCTTTGCCTCTATGTCATTATTAAATGGTAATCTTTGTATGCTAAAATGGTGCATTAGTTGGTAAAACTGAGTGTGGTAAATATAAAAGTGAACAAGGATTTGAACATTGAATTTTTTTAATTATAAATCCTAAATATATTGTTTTATGTTGACATTCAAGGACAGACACATCTTTGAACTTATTAAAACACTGAACATAAATTTAAGCACTGTAATTAATATAGCTTCATTGAATAAATAATTAAAGAAAAACAGTTGAGATAGTCAAAATTGTTAGATAAAATTTACAAATTTAGTGATCTGGAAAAAAATCATTCCATGCCATTTTCCCCCTTTCAGAGTTATCTATATCGATTGAAATGTTACATATGTTAGGAAGGTATATACATTTTTAGATGTTTAAAAATAGTCTCCTTTTGGGGTATGAATTTGGAAGAGAGAAAAGAAGAGTATATGGGAGGTTGTAGCAAAGAAAAGGAAAGAAGAAATGATATAATTATAATATCAAAATTAAAAGGAAAATCAATCTGCTTTTAAAGAAACTTAATGGGAAATATGTTGGCTTAGAGGGCGATTTTATAGGTACTAAAAAGCCAGAAAAATTCCCAAAATAAAATGCAAGTAGTTTGGTGCTACCCATATGAACAAAAACCACTATTTTTTTTGGAAAACAACTGCATTAAAACTGTAGAGCAGTCTATGTAAGAATCAGCCTGTTAATTGTCTTATATTTTCTGATCCCATGAACATAGTACTTACCTCTGTTGACTTATATCTTTATTTAATCTAAAATTTTACTTTACAGTGTATAGATCCTGTACATACTTATTAGATTCCTAAAGTTTCAATGGAGACTCTAAAAGCCAGAAGGGCCAGAGAGATGTACTGCAGACTCTAAAAGACCATAGATGCTAGCCAAGACTACTATACCCGGCAAAATTTCAATCACCAGAAATGGAGAAAACAAAATATCACATGATGAAGTCAAATTTAAATAATATCTATCTATAAATCAAGGCATACAGAAGATACTAGAAGGAAAAATCCAACCCAAGAAGGCTCACTACACCCATGAAAACACAGGACATAATCTCACACCAGTAACACCAAAAGTAGGGAACCAAACATACACTCTTACAAGCACCACACACACAATAAAATAACAGGAATTAACAACCATTGTTCATTGATATCTCTCAATATCAATCGATTCAACTCACCAATCAAAAGATATAGACTAACAGAATAGATATGAAAAAAAAACAATCCATCCTTCTGCTGCACACATGAAACAGGCTGCAACATCAAAGATAGATATTACCAAAGGATAAAGGGTTAGAAAAACTTATCCAAGCAGATAGACCTAGGAAGCAAGCTGGTGTAGCCATTCTAATATCTAACAAACTAGACTTCAAGCTAAAGTTATTCAAAAAAGGTGGAGAAGAGGATTTCATATTCATCAAAGGGAAAATCCCACCCAGATGACAATGCAGTTCTTAACATCTATGCTCCTACTCCAATGGCACCCATGTTCATAAAAGAAACACTACTAAAGCTTAAAACACAATCTCCCCTCACATATAAATAGTGGGAGAGTTGAAACCCAAGCCCTTTACAATTAGGTCATCCAACCAAAAACTAAACAGAAAAAAACAGGAGCTCACAGATGTTTTAAACCTAATGAACCTAACAGATACTTACAGAATATTTCACCCAAACACAAAAGAAAATACCTTCTCAGTACCTCACAGTATTTTCTTCAAAACTGATCACATACTGCATCACAAAGCAAGTCTCAACAGGTAGAATAAAATCTAAATAACCCCCTACCTCCTATCAGACCACCATGGATTAAAGCTGGATTTCAACAACAACAAAAGCAGAACACTTACAAACTCATGGAAACTGAACAACTCTCTACTGAATGACTACTGGGTCAAGACAGAAATAAAGAAAGAAATTACAAACTTCCTATAATTCAATGAAAATGAATGTGGAACATATACAAACTTATGGGACACAATGAAATAGTACTAAGAGGAAAGTTCATAGCACTAAGCATCTACATTAAAAAAAAACACCTAGGGAAATCTCATACTAGCAATTTAACATCACACATGAAAGCTCTAGAACAAAAAGGAGAAAACACATCTAAGAGGAGTAGACAACAGGAAATGATCAAACTAAAGGTTGAAATCAATAAAATAGAAAGAAACAGAACAATACAAAAAATTAATGAAACAAAGAATTGGTTCTTTGTGAGAATCAGCAAGATAGACAAACTCTTATCCAAATTAATTAAAAGATGGAGAGAAAATATTCAAATAAGAAAACCAGAAATAAAAATGGAGACATAAAAGACACAGAGGAAATCCAAAGAATCATTAGGTCATACTTCAAAAAAACCTGTGCTCCACAAAATTGGAAAATCTAAATGAAATGGATAATTTTATCAATAGATATTACTTATCAAGTTTAAATCAAGATCAGATAAACAACTTAAATAAACCTATAAACCCTAAGGAAAAACTCCCAACCAGAAAAATCCCAGAGGCAGACAGTTTTAGAGCAGAATTACCCAACCACACAAAGGTTTAACAAAGAAAGAGAATTACAGACCAATCCTCCTCATGAGCAAAGATGCAAAAATACTCAATAAAATACTCATAAGCTGAATCCAAGAACACATGAAAAAGATCATCCACCATGACCAAGTAGGCTTCATCCCTGAGATGCAGGGCTAGATTTTTAAAATAGGAAAATCATCCAATGTAATACACCATATAAACAAACTAAATGAAAACAAAACAAAACAAAGAAAAATACATGATCAGTTCACTAAATGTTGTAAAAGCCTTTGGCAAAATCCAATCCCACTTCATGAAAAAAGCATTGGAGAGATTAAGGATATAAGGGACATAGCTAAACATAATAAAAGCAATTTACAGCAAGCCTATAGCCAATATCAAATTAAATGGAGAGAAAATCAAAGCAAATTTACTAACATCAGAAACAAGACAAGGTTGCCCACTCTCTTCTTATCTATTAAATACATTACTTGAAGTTTTAGCTACAATAGCAAGACAACTGAAGGAGATACAAATCAGAAAGGAAGAAGTCAAAGTATCATTATTTGCAGATGATATAATGTTATACATAAGTAATCCAAAGAATTTTACCACAAAACTCCTATAGCTGTTAAAACACCTTCAGTGAAGTGGCTGGATACAAGATTAACTAAAAAAAATCAGTAGCCCTCCTTTATACAAATGACAAACGGACTAAGAAAGAAATCAGGGAAACAACACCCATCACAATAGCCACAAACTATATAAAATATTTAAGGTAAGCTTAAATAAGCATGTGAAACATTTACATGACAAGAAATTAAAGTCTTTGAAGAAAGAAATTGAATAAGATATCAGAAGATAGAAATACCTCTCTTGCTTATGGATGGGTAGAAATAATATAGTAATAATTGCCATCCTACCAAGAGCAATCTACACATTCAGTGTAATCCCCATCAAAATTCAAACACAATTCTTTACAGACCTTGAATGAACAATACTAAATTTCATACAGAAAAACAAAAACCCGGGATAGACCAAACAATCCTATACAATTAAAAAAAAAAACTAATGGAGGTATCACCATCCCCAATTTCAGGCTGTACAATGGAGCTAGAGTTATAAAAACTGCATTATATTGGCATAAAACAGATACATTGATCAATGGAATTGAATTGAAAGCCCATACATAAATCTACACACCTATAGATACCTGACTTTTGGTAAAGAAGCCAGAAATATATGATAGAAAATAGAATGCATCTTCAACAAATGGTGCTCATCTAACTGGATGTCTGAATGTATAAGAATTCAAATAGATCCATATTCATTGCTTTGCACAAAACTCAAGTCAGTGTGCATAAAAGACCTCAACATTAATTCAGACATGCTGAGCTTGACAGTAGAGTAATTAGGGAATAGCATAGAATACAGCACAGGAGACCACTTTCTATGCAGAACACAAATAGCAATGGTGCAGGCACTAAGGTCGACAATTAATAAATGGAACCTCATGAAAATGAAAAGATTCAGTAGTAGAAAAGGTACTATGAGTCTTATTCAGACACAATGGCAGCTTATAGAATGGGAAAAGGTTTGGCCGTGCGGTGGTGGCGCACGCCTTTAATCCCAGCACTCGGGAGGCAGAGCCAGGCGGATCTCTGTGAGTTCGAGGCCAGCCTGGGCTACCAAGTGAGTTCCAGGAAAAGGCGCAAAGCTACATAGAGAAACCCTGTCTCGAAAAACCAAAAAAAAAAAAAAAAAAAAAAAAAAGAGAATGGGAAAAGGTTTTCACCACCTTCACATTTGATAGAGGGCTAGTATCCAAAATATATAAAGAACTCAAATAACTTGATGTCAATAAACCAAACAGTCCAGTTAAAAATGGGGGTACAGATTTAAACAGAGAATTCTCCTTAGAAGAATCTCAAAGGACTGAGAAACACTTAAAGAAATGTTCAGTATCTTTAGTCATCAGGGAAATGCAAAGCAAAACTACTTTGAGATTCTATCTTACACGTGTCAGAATGGCTAAGATCAATAACATACATGACAGCTCATGTTGTCGAGGATGTTGAACAAGGGGAACACTCCTCCACTGATGTTGTGAATATAAGATATAACTAAGTATATATTGCAGTGAGTAAATTAAAAAAAAACATAGTGATATCAAATGATGTTAAGGATGTACAGAAAATGATCACTTAAAAATTGTTGGTGGGAATATAAAACAGTACAGTTACTCTAGAGAAAGTTTAGCTGTTTTGTAAAAATTTGAAAATACACCCAACATACACAGCCTAATTTTATTTAGAGGTGTTAGTTACCAAAAAATTTGAAACCTTTCTAACAGAAAATTTACACTAGTGTTCCCAGTTGCATAGGTAACAAACAAATTAGAAACATTCTAGAGGCTTATCAGTTGGTGAATAGTTAAACACAAAATGGATATACACAGCAACCTAAATATCTATAAAGAATTATGCTAAGTGAATAAGGTCAATCTTAAAATATCACACAATAAAAAACAATCTCTGGTGTTTTAAAAATGATAGGACTATATGAAGAGATCAAATTAGTAGTTACTTAGGATTAAGATGAGGCCAGGAAGCAAGTGGGTCCATAGAAGAACAACACTGAGAGTTTCTTGTGATAATATATTTTGCATATTGACTTTAATGTGGTCTTGTTTGTGATGCTATACTAAAGTTTTGTGATATGCTACCTGTGGAAGTGAATAGGTAAGATGGCACATTCAATCTTTCTATAGTATTCATTACATTGAAAGATAAAATTACAGTTACTTAAAAGTAAAAATTTGAACTAAATTTGCCATCATTAATTTAAAAAATAAAAAATTTCATTATGCAAAGGGATAGCAGCCTAGGTGAATCCCATTTGTCAAAGTTTTCTGTCTCTGACAGAGGAATTTAATCTATATATACACAAATAAATACACAGGTGAACTACACCATGACATCAATGACAAATTTATGTGTAATTATTTTGCTAGGAAGTGTCTGTGCCAAGGTAAGACAATATAACAACAAAAATTACAATTCTTTTCTAGTTCAGGAAGATCTGAAAATTACAAATAATAATTTTAACATCTTTTAAACGAAATGCTTAGAATATAGGAAAATAGGTTTTGGTTTTTAGGAATGTGGGTTTTAAATTTCACCTTGTTATTGCTTAGTATTAAAAACACATCATTACACATGTGCATTTATTGGAAGCCTGAACCAAGATATTACTGTACAAGAATGTGGAAATAAAAATTATAATCTAGGTAATTCATGACATTTCTATTGTAGCTTCAAGCTCATGTATTCAAATCACAATCTTTTCTTAATTTGTTTCTTTAAAATGTAAACATCAATTTTTTCACCTGTTAGAAAACTTTAAAATGAAGCTTAGCCTTTAGCTTCCTCACTTAACTCCCTTAGCTTTAGCTCTTTTAATATAAGTATCACGAGTTTCCATCCAGTGGTGAAGCCAAAATTTCATTCTGATTATGCTTTGGGGGCAAATGTTGAGTGTGTTCCCCTAGTAAACAAATGACAAAATTTGAAGATCCCAATACCATGGGGTCTCAAATTGAGGAACTTAATAGTTTTCCATGTTTTTTAAGCATTGGATCATGTGAAAGATTTCCAAGTATTCTTCCAAGTATGGGATGGAGACATCTAAAGGCTAAGTTTTATTTCCGTCCTTGTCAGAAAGGTGATGAGATATATGTGCTTCTTGTTTTCTAATATGTTGAAAAGAACAGGAAGAGGAAGAGAATGGGAGGGAGGGGGTAGAAAGAACCTCTGGTTGACAAGTATATTCCCCCACCATTTTCCTTTTTTCATATTTCCTTAGGGATTTGTGAAGAAAAAGAGAGAAAAGGACAGACAAATGAGAGGTGGAGAGAAAGAGAGAGACCTCCTGTGGAATTGTAGAAAGTTTTAAAATGACTGAAAGTACACAAATAATGACCATTCATTCTTTTGTTAATTTTACCAAGCTCTATAAACAGTACACCCACTGAACCCTGAAAGTGGTAGGCTGTTATTAAAACCATAGAATTTACTTCATTTGACTTCAAATGCAGTTCCTTTCAGAAATAGTTAACTTAGAGATGGATTAAATGTAAAGTGTGTAAGTTTCCATCCGAAAGCTTCATTTGACAAAGTTTGGAATTTTTAAAAATATTCAGAGGTACCATTTTCAGTAATCCAGAAGAGAGAATAAAATGTAAGATATGAATGAAATTTTAAAGAAAATAGAATGTTACAGAATTGCTACTTAAATAAAACATCAGTTTGAAAATAACAATGACCAAGCATTAAAAAAAACTAACCAACTTTTGAATGCAACCTGATTAAAGCAGCAGCTAAGTATATTAGAAAATAAGTGTTGTATTAGTTTCTCACTTTTACCTATATCTCATTTATTTTTCAAATGCCACTTGACATTAACAAGGATAAAAAATTGAAATCATTCATGGTTACAGTTATATGATACTAAATATGACATCTTTTTTTTTCATAAAAAGGGACAGCTGTGATGTTGGCTGCAGTAGGGCAAATGTAACATTTTCTCTTTGTTTCCACAGTGCTCTGTTTTCCCCTCACAGTTAATGAGGCATTTAGAATAATATATTCTCAGTTACTACTTCTTGAAACTTATAGTATGGTTGTCATTCACTCATCTTATCCACAACCATTAATTGTTCATTAATTTTGATGTCATTATTACATTGAATGAAAGGAAGAAAATTTATTTTACATGTGACTTTCTTTTTCTTGCTTTTATGAGTCTGTTCCCTTTATTTGTGCAGCTCTAAGTGTCCGACCGATATCTTTTCTTTTTGAAGATATTCTGACAATTCTTGCAAGGCAAGTTTACTAGCAGTAGATTCCATTATAGTCTGTTTGTCTGATAAAGTATTTCTTCTTCCTTTACTTTTAAAGAAAAATTGCATAAAAATGGAATTCTGTGTTGGTGACTTTTTTTTCTGTCAAAGTGTTAGATATCTCACTGCACTCCTTTTTAGCTTGCAAGGCTGCAGCCATTTGGAGCTTTTTTGTTCTGCTACATAACTGTGAGATTGACTCCTACATATTATACCTCATTAGCTCCCTTGTAGACTAACTTTGTATTGTTTTAGGTCAATAGAAGGCTCAGACAGAATGTAGGAAGTCAAGAAAAGAAAAGATTTGAGGCATTTCTTTTGGGGATATAGTTTCTGAAATTGTGCAGATGAGGGTATATGTATGTGTGCATAAATCTCATCACCTACATATATTTTATTCTTGGTGGCAGTAATACATCAAAGTTGAGGGGTTTTCACGTATCTCTATGCAATACAAGATTGTGCAATGACCTTATTACAATGTGGCAAAATAAACAGTATGGAATTGGATACTTTTTATCAAATGTCTTTTTTTCTAACTGTACCTCTGTACTATACTAAAAACTAGCACATTTGTCATTGTACTTGACTAAATATAGTGTGTAAAAGTCTTAAGAAATACACATACATGCTGCAGGCTGCAGGAATATCATAAGAACTCAGCTGGTTATGGCAAAGTCACTACCTGGAGGGATCAGGGAATTCTCCAGAGGAAGCCAAATTCCAAGGAGCTTTTGGTGTTACTTGGCTTGTTATATATCAGCTGTCTTCTGTTATGAAAATCATGTGTGCCATCATAGTTTTTCCAATTGGCTTTTCCTAAGAAGGACTAACAGTGTAGACTGACGATTCTCTGGACATACACATTCCAGGTATTTGGAGAACAGCCTCAGGAAAGGCTTTCTCTGGAATCAGATTATCTCCCTTAGCCACTTTCAAGGACTACAGGAAACACCACCCAGGTGGGCTCCCAACTTCCGAGGACTAACAATGATAACAGCCCACATGCAAGTCTCCTGACTTATGGTAAATTCCACAAGGAGACACTACCTAGGAGAGGTGGACGTTAAGTAATAGCTTTACACAATTTAGCTCAGACCCTCCCTTTATATACCGGGACTTCCAGGGCACAGGTCAGAGAAGAGAAAAGAGAATGGAAGAACTAGATGGGTAAGAACTTGAGAGGAATGAACTGAGATGTTGAAGAACTAGATTGAAGGACTAAAAGAGAGGACTAGAGGAACGGAATGAGATGGAAGATGAGGAAGAACCAGATGGGGAAGAACAAGATGAGGAAGAGCCATATGAGAGAGAAGGAGACAGGAGAGGAGCTTGTAGGGGAAAGAACTAGATAGATGAGAACCTAGAAGGGACAGAACTAGATGAAGGAATTAAGATAGAACATGGAGGGGACAGTAGATAAATATAGATAAATCAGGCAAGAAAGGAGCTAGACATGAGAGCAGAATAGAAGCTGTGTAGAGAGAGAACTATCACAGAATAATAAAGTGTATGAACTAAGGAGTTTCGTGTACATAGATTCATTTCTTTTCATCAAAGATTAATTATCAGCTGGTTGTAGATTCTTCCCGGACGATGAGGGGACGAAGAGACACATAGCCAATTTTTTTCTTGTTCTCAAGATGAAAATACACGAGCTACAATATATTTATTTTATATTCTTATGATATATGAACCTGCATTAATGTGAATGCTGATATTATGTCAAATAGTTTAATTAAAAAGGAAAAATAACCCAGATGCTACTCCACTTGCCTAGAAAGTAAAGCTTTTAGAGTTTTCAATTACTTAAAAACACATTCTTCGTTCATGTTTAAATTTATCACACCAGTTTGTCCTAATGAATTTATCATCAGTTTTATGGTGTAGGGATTACTGGCTAATATTTGAATACGGGCAAGGACCAGTCTTCATTTTACAACATGTACCGTAAACTGCAGACTGAAGAAGAATAATTTTAAAATACGCTGATGCATAACTTTAGTTTAATTAAAATGCATTTTGCAGTCACAAAAAGTTATTGGACTCCAACAGTCTTTATATAAACAATTACAACTGCATCATTTAAAATTATTTTAACATCATACACATATTTAAATACAGTAATTTATATTTTAAATTTTCTTTTACAGTGGCAATTTGTGTACTGTTATTTCTCCCTTGTTTATGTTATTATATGTGTTTTAAGTGATAATATCATTACTATAGGTATTTTATAGATATGAAAAATGAGATCTAATCTAAATGTAAATCACTGTTTAAAATATACAACATGAGGAAAGTAATGAAAGAATAATATCTAATAGCATCTCCCCAGCATTGGAACATCCAATATGGTAAAGATGCTAATGTTTTTCAAATGCATCTAGAGATTTAATGAAAGTTCTATTGACATAGAACAACCACTTTTCATAGACATCGTTAGACTTATTCTAAATTGTATGTGGAAAAATACAAATACTACAACAGATAAGGTGATTTTGACAAAATGGGAGGGATCACTACACCTATTATTAATTTTTTAATCAACTTTTCAGTGTTTATGATAATGTAAGATCAGTGGAGGGTGTGACTTGTGACCCAGTGGTACATAAACAACAAAATATATCTAACTGAATTTTGGAAAATTTTAAAAATCAATTCCATAAATGAAGGCCAGGCTTTCAACATGTGTTATTTGAACAAGTGGGCATCTGAAAGTAGAATAAATAAGTCAATAGGAAAATAACACTAGCCTCAATTTTAGCCTTTTGGCTTATAAATATAATGTCAATTGTTAAATCAGAACACTCAATAGCTCACAGAAACTTAGATAAGAAAATCTTTTTGATGAATGTGAAGGTATTTTATATTTGATATGAAAGCTCAATCCATAAAAAGGAAAACTTTAGTTGCATTTTATGGGTAGCTAAGCTTTTGCTGTGTAAAGGACTCTGATTAGAATATGAAATATAGGATATAGGTTGGGAGAAACTGCCACTGGTAAGAACAAGTTTCTATCACTTGGATATCACTTATATAAAAAAGTACTGGTATTTGCCCATTGGTGTAATGGTAGTCATAGTGGTTGTGGTGTAACTAACCACTTTATGTTTGGATTTGAGGAATGCTGCACAGAGGAATTTCATGTTAAGTACTGTGAGCATGGTAAAATAGCATGAGTGGGGAGCTCATGGTCCCTAGCAGTACATACTGGTTGTTTAGAACATGGGCATGCTGTCAAACTGCCTTCTTAATGTTCATGTTAATACATATTTTTTGTGCTGTTCCCACCTTAGAGAAATTTCTTTCTGCAGTGGACAGTGGTTAATAAAGAGACTCTTCATTGGTCAAAACACTGACAATAAGTGTCTGTGAATGTTTCGTCATAGAAGACCATCTTATTCTTTTTAAATTTACTTTCTTCAATTTTGGAGATCAAACCAAAGGCCTCATGCTTTCTAAGCATGTGCTCTGCTATAACCCAGCCCAAATCTTTTCATTTTTAAATGTCTTGTGATATCCCCAACCCTTTTTACTAATGAAATTCTGTAGTACTTTTATATATATTGTACTTCTATTGTCAGTTAAAATGACTTCATTTCTCTACTTAAAATCACAAGTAAAAACTAGCTCACCACATAAACGTGCACACCAGCATGCAAGCATGTGTATACAGATGAGCACATTAAGAGATCTATAATTAACCTGTAGAGCTCTTTTAAACTCAACATAGTAGTTACAAAAATGGATTCATTTTAAATCAGTTTTGGAACTGATTTAAAATTAACCCATCAGCCAGTACCAACTGAATATACATTCCTATTACGTGAAAATTGTTCCATGACAAAACATTCAGCATGAATAAATTTGTCTCTTCTTGAGTATATCATTTGCAAGGCAATATGATACTTTTACTTGGATTGTTATCTAAATTAGATTTTCTCTCCAAAGCTTTAACCAGGTGAATGGGATGTAGTACTGGAAACCATACTGAATTCACTTCAAGGCCTGTGCTTATTGGACAACATATATTTTAGAACTTTGAAATACTGGCTGGTTTTATGTGTCAACTTGACACAAACTAGAGTCATCAGAGAAGAAGGAGCCTCGGTTGAGGGAATGCCTCCATGAGATCCAGCTAGCTATAAAGGATTTTGTCAGTTAATGATCAATGGGGGAAAGTCCAGCTCAAGGTAGGTGGTGTCATCCTTGCGCTGCTGGTCCTGGGTTCTATAAGAAAGTAGGCTGAACAAGCCATGAAAAGCAAGCCAGAAAGCAGCACCCTTCCATGGCCTCTGCATCAGCTCCTGCCTTCAAGATCCTGCCCTGTTTGTGTTCCTGTGCTGACTTCCTTTGGTGATGGACAGCAATGTGGAAGTGTAACATGAATAAACCCTTTCCTCCAGAACTTGTTTCTTCATCATGGTGTTTCATCACAGCAATAGAAATTCTAACTAAGAAATATTGGTACCATCATAGTGGAGTATTGCTGTGACAAACATGACCATATTTTGGAGAGGATTGTGAAAGGACTTTGGAACATTAGGTTAGAAGAACCATTTGGTACTAAGAACTATGTGGGAGCTTGGAAGATAAGAATGTTGAGAGCAGTGCAGAGGATGGAGGCCTGGCTTGTGAAATTTCAGAGGAAGGTTTAAAGACTCTATTGGGGCCATTTGCTATTTTGAATTAAGGTCCTATGGTTGTGGTTAGCTGGGCCTGAAGAATCAGCTGTGATTAACAAGATACCAGAACTATTAAAGTGAACTTTGCTTTGCTGGGATACTTGATCAGCCTCACTGAGGTGAAATCTTCTGGGAAGTGTTTCCTGGTATCTGTGTTCCAGAGGTGGCCAAGGTTGCATCTCCTCTTGGCAGCTGGACTTAGTAATGTGTAAGCATCACCTGGGTGGTAGTGGTTTTGAAGGCATTAAGGGTTAAGGGATAGCAGCTGAGGCTTGGTATCATGAGAGACAGGAGCTGATGCAGAAACCACGGAGGGATTCTGCTTACTGGCTTGATTGACATGGCTTGCTCAGCCTGATTTCTTACAGAATCCAGGACTACTAGCCCAGGGATGACATCACCACCATGGGCTGGACCTTCCCCATTGATCACTAATTAAGAAAAGACCTTACAGCTGGATCTCATGGAGGCGTTTCTTCAACTGAGGCTTCTTTCTCTCTGATGACTCTAGCTGTGTCAAGATGACACACAAAACCAGCCAGTACAACTGACCCCTTGTCAACATGACACACACTATTAAGCCATAAACGCTCCTTTTCTATTCATTCTAAAATCTCACATTAAAAATAAATAGCTTTAAAAGTCCCAGTCATTACAAATTCAAATACATAAAAATTTTAGTTCCTTGAAAATAGCCAATCTTGTTTAAAATCCAAAATCTTTTAAAATTCAGTCTCTCAACCGTGGGCTCCAGTAAAATGCTTTCTGCTGTGGATCTCTCTGTATAAATAAAATGCTGATTGGCCAGTAGCCAGGCAGGAAGCATAGGTGGGACGAGCAGAGAAGAGAATTCTGGGAACAGACGCTGCAGCCACCGCCATGAATACCAACATGTAAGGTACCAGTAAGCCACGAGGAGCATGGCAACTTATAGATGAATATAAATGGGTTCATTTAAGATATAAGAACAGTTAGCAAGAAGCCTGCCATAGCCATACAGTTTATAAGAAATATAAGTCTCTGTGTGTTTACTTGGTTGGGTCTGAGCGGCTGCAGGACTGGCAGGTAAGAGAGATTTGTCCTGACCGTGGGCCAGGAAGAACCAGGAAAACTCTTGCTACAGCTTTCTTACTTCAAGAGGAGAAAATAAGTCCACAGTCACCATCAAGTGAAAGCAAAACCAAATTCTAACCATCTAATGTCTGGGATCCACTCATGATCTTTTGGAGTCCTCCAAAGGGCTTGGGTCACTTCTATGGTTCTCCCTTCTACAGCATACATAGCTTCTGTTCTAGGCTCTGGCTGGCACCACTTCAATGCTGCTGAGGATCTTGGTGTTTGTCCCATGGTACTAGCATCTCCAAAACACTGGGGTCTTCTGCTCTGACAGGGCTGCACTTTCACTAATAGCCTCTCATAGGCTCTCTTCTTGGTGCCAGGCTTTAACTCCTTTGCATGATGCCTTCAATACTGGGGCTTCAACTGCCCCTGAGGATACACCTTCACCAATGGCCATTCCTGGCCTCTCACAATGTAGAAGTGTAAGCTGAACAAATGCTTTCCTCCCCAATTTGCTTTTTGGTCATGGTATTTCATCCCAGCAATAGAACCCTATGACATTATATAACTGCCCTTTGTTTCATTCTGGCTCATATACATAGTCTAGCAAATATACATGTGTATATGCATACCTGCTTTTATAAGACAAGTGTGTTACATGAGATAACTATAAGATGGAATCTGGTATATGGAGAATTACTCAACTGTTACAAACCATGACATCAAGAAATCTGAAGGCAAAAGGCTGGAACTAGAAAAAAAATCATCCTTTGTGAGGTAACACAAATACAGAAAGACAAACATAATATGTACTCTCTCATAAGTGGATATTAACTGTAAAGTAAAGGATAACTATGTTACAATCCACAGACCCAGAGAGGCTAGGTAACAAGAAGGTTCCAAAATAGGAGGAAAGAATCTCCATGGGTAAGGGAAATAGAAGAGATCTTCTGGGTGGACTGGGGGTAGGTAGGGATTGGAACTTGAGGGACTGGTTTGGAGGAGGGTGGAGGTGGAGAGTACTGAAAGAGATGACTGGAATGGGGGGAGCATTTCAGGGTCAGGTAGAAACCTGATTCAAGGAAAACTACCACAAATCTATAAGGATGACTCCAGATATGACTCCTAGCAATAGTAGATATGTAGCCTCAACTGGCCATCTCCTGTGATCAGACTGGTGATTACCCCAATTGTCATTAGAAAGCCTTCATCCAGTAACTGATGGAAACAGATGCAGAAACCCACAGCCAAAGGTGAGGTTGAGCTCAGGGAATCCTACTGAAAAGAAGGAGGAAGGACTGTATGAGCCAGAGGGATCAAGGACATCACCAGAAAACTCACTGAAACAACTAACCTGGCTCATAGGAACTTACAGAATCTGAACCAACAACCAGGGAGCCTGCATGGTACCAATCTAGGCTCTCTACATATATGTGACAGTTGTGTAGCGTGGTCTACTTGTAAGACTCCTAAAAATGGGATCAGGGATGTCCCTAATGTTTTGGCTGGCTCTTTGGAACCTATTCCTCATACTGGTTTGCCTTGCCCAGCCTTAATACAAGGCGAGGTGATTAGACTTACCACAACTTGATATGCCATGCTTTGTTGACACCCATTGGAGACATGCCCCTTTCTGAACAGAAAAAGAGGAGGGGATTGGGGGAGCAAGGGATAGAAGGGTCGAGGGAATGGGAGGAGAGGAGGGAGAGGAAACTATACTGGGGATGTAAAATAAATGAATGAATGAATGAATAAATAAATAAATAAATAATTTAATTAATTGCCTGAATGGATTTTAGATGCCTCTTATAGTTTCATACATCATCAACAACTACTCCCACTCTGTAAATACTATCACTTGATTTATTAAGGTATAAAAGCTGGATCTTAGTCATTAATCGACTGAAAGTTACCACTGAGACTTTAAAAGCTAGTACTCAAATCTAAACCTTATCATTCATATGAATTTATGAAAACTTGTCATTGTATTTTTGACACTAACCAGCTGATATTTAAATAGTCTCCTGAATTAAATATGGGGCAACCTGAGAACCAAATAATATCTAGGTTAAAGTAGAGCTTATCACTACTGAAAACAATTTCTTTATCTGTGCACTAAGCACTCATTCAATACCAACACATGGTGCTTGTTAAAGATGTCAAACTCCAGGCACACACCAAACCTACAAAAATAGAATTTACAATGGAAGAATAATTCAAGATTACTTGACTCCGTGTTAACATTTGAGAAGCACTCATAAGTGCAACCAGTATTCTCCAACTGTAACTGGTGATAGAGGAATACTTAAGAAGCAATCTGAGAGCCAGCAGTGGTGGCACACGCCTTTAATCCCAGCATTTGGGAGGCAGAGGCAGGCGGATCTCTGTGAGTTCAAGGCCAGCCTGGTCTACAGAGTGAGTTCCAGGAAAGGAGCAAAGCTACAGAGAGAAACTCTGTCTTGAAAAACCAATAAAAGAAAGAAAGAAAGAAAGAAAGAAAGAAAGAAAGAAAGAAAGAAAGAAAGAAAGAAAGAAAGAAAGAAAGAAAGAAAGAAAGAAAGAAAGAAGCAATCTGAATATTTTATAAGGAAATAGGAAAGATAAATGTCTTCATTTATCTTTTAGCACTTGAGAAAATTTTTTTATAATTATCTGCTAACTTCTGTTAACTTCACTCAAATTCATAAATTCATACTTCAGTAGAATAAATATTCCAAGGTGTAGATAGTCAAATTATTTTAATTAGAAAAATATTCTAGAATTCTGTTTTTTTAAGGCAACATATATCAGCTAACACAAAGTATGGACCTTTTAATTTTGTGAGTGTTGTTCTTGATAATAAACCTAAAGACCATGTATGGTATGCAAGCACTTTGCCACTAAGATATATCACATAATGTGGTCTGCTGGTTTTTTTTTAATTAAATAAGATGGCTCATCTTAATGAATAATAAATTCAATAAAATAAAAATTTGTAGCATTGAATATGATTTTCAAGCATTCTCCAAGCAATATGACCATTATAAAATTGGAAATAAGTGCTTGGATACAAATTGTCATTTGTTCTGAATCATACAAGCAGGGTCAGGTTTGCTTGGTCAAAAAAAAAGTAAATAATAGCAGAGGGAAAAATAAATATTTTTTCAAGACCTTCAGTTAAGTAGTTACAGTAAATGTGAGTTGAGGTATTTATATCCAGTTACTTGTTTTAACCAGATCCTTTTTTAATCTTTGATTTTTTTTCTTGACATGGTCAATTGTGCCATTTTTAATGACAGAATTAGTTGATTTGATTAGTTTTAGTAACACTGTAGACAATATCTTAAAATTTACTTCTTTCAATGACAAGTAAAGAAGATTTTAAGTATTCATCCTGTCTATAGAATACAACTGAGCTTCCCAAATGTAGAGATAATATGAAATGAAACAATATATCGGATTGAGAATATTTTAACATGATCTGACATAATCAAAATGAAACTTCATTTTTTTTTTTTTTTTTTTGAGACAGGGTTTCTCTGTGTAGCTTTGCGCCTTTCCTGGAACTCACTTGGTAGCCCAGGCTGGCCTCGAACTCACAGAGATCCGCCTGGCTCTGCCTCCCGAGTGCTGGGATTAAAGGCGTGCGCCACCACCGCCCGGCGAAACTTCATTTTATAACTTGCTTCAAAATTAAAGTGTAAAACCATCCTTTTTGCAAGGAATTTTAGAACTGTGTTGAATCAACTTATGAATCTATTCCTGTGAGTTTAATAACTTTTCCTTGTGAATCATGTGACATCAGTCTCCTCAATATTTTGGTTGATACTTTCACAGTACACAAATATGCATAATTTGTGTATTCTTATTTTCAGATATGTAGATATGTAGAATATCTTTCTGTTTATGAATTACTTAACAAAAATGTTTTCCATAAGAAAAAACTGTTTTCCATAAGAAAAACTAGCTTATATTATTATGTTATAGTTTTTCTTGGAAGATGCTTAAGTATAGGTTCTTTTTCCCAGTTATTGTTGCTTTAAATTAATGCATTTCAATAAGGCTAGTTTGTTAGGCATTATACTGACAAAGAAAAGAATTGACAGCAAGTCAGAAAGTGAATGTAAACGTGCTGACTATTAAAATAGCATTCCAATTAATAAAACTGGACATATGGAATCTATTTATCTTCTCTGGTGATAAACATTCAAACTATCATTCCCATTATTTACTAAAAGGTTTAATGAAAATGCCGAAACACAGCCAATCTGTGTTATTATATACTAGTTGGTACTTTTGCTTTCTTCTGAAGTTTCAAATGTTTTGTGATGAGGTTCAAGTATTTGTAAGGAACTGCCTGGCAGAAACAGCTAAATATTGTTTTAAAAAGAGTTGGACACAAATGACAGTTCTAAATGTATGAGTAAAGAAGGTGAAATTATAATATATGTGTAATATTTGTAATTTTCTGAAATTTTGGTCATGTTTGAATGATTCTGGGAAATTTGCAAAATTTATCATATTTTATAACATATGAAAGGCATTACAGATGTTGAATTAAATTGTGCATCTTATCCATAAGCCAATTGTACTACATGAGTGAAAGCAAAAAGAAGAACTGCAACATTAATTTCTTTGACTAAAAGCAATCTAACACTATAACTGGAGATACAATGATTTCAAAGTTTACAAGGGATTTTACTTTCTTACTCTGTGGATTGATGTTGGAAATATTTGGATAAGTATAAAATATGGGTTAATTAAATATAGTAAATAACCACTATTTGTGACTATTAATCTTTTAAATACTCATATTACAATTGCTAGGTGTTCAGTGTTTTGTTTTCTAATAACTTTCAATGAATTTGATCTTTGATGTTTTCAGACATGTATATTTTGCTAAGTTTTGAATTTCACTTTTGCTAAGTAGAATGTTCTTGAAGTTTGTTTTACAGATCCAGTGCCTTGAATAGTTAGGATGTAGCACTGAGCAGCCTGAGTCACAGAGCACTTAGAATAATCTCACACAGAACAACACATCTGTGTCTCATTGAGTTGTGTGGCAGACATTCTGTTTTCCTGTCCTGTCCTGAGCATTGTTTGAATCAACAAAGTAACAGTGACGGAGAGATGTGTTAGACAAAAAGTGATGTTCCTTTCTTGGGGGGATATGCTATGCTTTCTATTTTGTTTCTGGCTTTTTGCCACCAGATTCTCCTGATCTCTCAGAGATGATTACAGACACCAATATCTTTTGTGTATCTAGTTGATTCTCTTACTTAATTATATAATTGTTTATTTATATTTAACTGTTATTTTTCTGACAGGGTTTTCTCTGTATAACAACATTGGCTGTTCTGGAACTCACTTTGTAGACCACGCTGGCATCCAAGTTACAGAGATCCACCTGCCTCTGCATCCAGAGTGCAGGGATTAAAGGTATGTGCCACATACGGAGTGGTTCTGTTATGTATAATCAAGAACAAAGCCCACTAAGTCTTAACCCTCCACAAAGAACTCTAACTAACTGCAGAAAGCTGAGAGTGGGAGGGGTGATCTTATTCAGGCAAGAGCAAACTAATTGATTAACCAGTGCCAAACAGTCAGCTCTGAAAATATGCATACAATATTATGCATACTAAATGGGAAATATATATATATATCTATGCAATAATGATTAGTAAAAAAGGATTTATCAGTTCAAAGGAGAGTGAGGAGGGGTATATGGGAGTTTTTAGAGGAAGGAACAGGAAGGGAAAATATTATAATTACATTATAAAGTGAAAAATAAAGACAAAAAAGAACAAAGAGAAGAACAAAGCACAGATATATTAATGCCTAGCATTGATCTTTCATTAAAAATCAGATAGACTAGCTTCTCTGACACAATATGAAATTAGAGAATTTATCCAAATTTTAAAACTTTACATAATATTTAAGCAAAGGCTTAAACTACTCCATTCACACTGAATAGTAAATTCCACTTGGAAATCTGCTGGTGAATATAGTTATACTTATACGCAGTTAGAGAGAACTATTTGATTTATACCATATCTGGTTAATCTTCTGCATTTGTAGTAAGTCCAAGATTTAAGGCCAAAATAATTCATGTGTTACCTTTAAAAAAAAAGAAAACTAAAGAAAATAAAATAGTCCTGGCAAATCACTCTGTATCAAAATCCTAATCATTGTAGAAACACATAAAATGTTTCCCTTATAAAACCACCAATGCATTATCTGATAGAAAATACCCTATTTCACTTATGCATTTCATTTCTTATATTGTTGGAATTTTGGAGAAAATATCTGCTCACTCAATATTTTCCTATTGAATATATTAATATTCTGCTTTGGGAAAATATTTTTGTTATATTTATTTATAATTGTATGGGGTGTGTTGCTGTGGGATGGTCTATATGTCAAATGCTCTGATTGGTCAATAAATAAAACACTGATTGGCCAGTGGCCAGGCAGGAAGTATAGGTGGGAATAACAGAGAGGAGAATTGAGAGAACAGGAAAGTGGGAGGAGACACTGCCAGCCGCCGCCATGATAAGCAGCATGTGAAGATGCCAGTAAGCCACGAGCCACGTGGCAAGGTATAGATTTATGTAAATGTATTAATTTAAGCTATAAGAACAGTTGGCAAGAAGCCTGCCATGGCCATACAGTTTGTAAGCAATATAAGTCTCTGTGTTTACTTGGTTGGGTCTGAGCGGCTGTGGGACTGGCGAGTGACAGTGATTTGTCCTGACTGTGGGCAAGGCAAGAAAACTCTCTGTGTTTACTTGGTTGGGTCTGAGCGGCTGTGAGACTGGTAGATGACAGAAATTTGTCCTGTGGGCAAGGCAGGAAAACTCTAGCTACAGTGTGTGTTTTGTGTGTTTGCTTGTGTCACAGTACACATGTGGAGATCAGAGGTCAACCTGTGGGAGTCAGTTCTCTTCTTCCATGTGGGCCCTAGGACTGAAATCCTATTTACCTTCCCCTTTGAACCATCTCACCTCCCCCTTTTTGAGATATTTTTGTATATAAAATGACATTCAGTATAATTCTTGAAATAAAACTCCTATATTTCATGTAGTTTAAAATATGTTATAGTTTCTTTCTGTAAAATAAATTATATTACTTAAGCAATAAATTATTTTTTATTGCCATTTAATAAGACCAATCATAAAATGAGTCTAAAATTTGTTATAGATTACAATTATACAAATGTACTTCATAATTATTTGTGTGAGTATCTCATGCTACTTTAAAGTATGCATTATTCATTCTGAATGATGTTTTTCCAGAAGAACTCTAGTTCATTTGGGAAACTAGTATAAGCATTTTCTGGGTGCAAAATATTATGTTGTATGAAAATTGCATGCATAAGTCATCATTACCATGTACTCTAAAATAATTTATATGATTATGACAAGTTACAGTGAAATGAGGTTTTAGCTAAGCATAGTGGTACATATTTGTAATCCTAGCACATAGGATGCCAAAATCTGAGAGAGGATTTCATGTAGTATAGGCTGGCCTTTAAACTTGGTATAGATAGAGTATGACCTTGCATTGGAATGGTTACTTTTTGTTTCTACTGACAAAAATAGCATGTTGGAATGATATATTCATACATTGGGTGACAGTGTTGTTGCTGTTTTTTTTTTTAACTCTTTGGCTCTTTTGGGGCTTCCCAACTAGCTACCAAATAAATATTCAGAAATGTATTTTTTCTTATGAATGCTCAGCCTTAGCTTGACTTGTTTCCAGACAGATTTTCTTAAATTATCCCATCTACCTTTGGCCTCTGGGTTTTTATCTTCCTCTATTCTATATATCTCTCTTTTCCTCTTACTCCATGGCTTGCCATAGAGCTGAGTGGTTGGCTGATTATGTCCTCTCTCCTCCTGTTTTCTCTCCTATTTATTCTCTCTGCCTGTCAGCCCCACATATTCTCTCTCCTGCCTAGCTATTGGCCATTCAGCTCTTTCTTAGACCAATCAGGTGTTTTAAACAGGCAAAGTAACACAGTCTCACAGAATTAAACAAATGCAACAGACAAGAGTGCAATACATCGTTAAACAAATATTCCACAGCATAAAAGAATGTAACACATATCTTTAGCTAATATTCCACAACATTAGAGGTCCTCTTCAATGTATTTGTTCAGGAAATGTGAATAAAAATTAATGATGCAATATCATCACTGAGATAATATTACAAAAACTCATAGAAACTTATTTGACCTAACAGTAAAACATAAACTACTTAAGAATTTAGGAAAGGTTACCAAAATGTAAGTTTATAATCATTAATGGAGGCTGTAAAAATTTCAGTATACTTTTTCTAAAAGAAAATATCATTGTTTTTCTCTGCTGAGTAGTATTCCACTGTGTATATGTGCCACAATTTATTTATCCATTCTTCAGTTGAAGGGCATCTAGGTTGTTTCCAGGTTTTGGCTATTACAAACAATGCTGATATGAACATAGCTGAACAAGTGCTCTTGTGATATGATTGAGCATTTCTTGGGT
The DNA here is from genome assembly GCF_049852395.1 of Peromyscus maniculatus bairdii. Lineage (NCBI taxonomy): Eukaryota > Metazoa > Chordata > Mammalia > Rodentia > Cricetidae > Peromyscus > Peromyscus maniculatus. The sequence continues at coordinate 101,162,945 of NC_134875.1, forward strand.
ATATGCCCAAGAGTGGTATAGCTGGATCTTGGAGGAGATTGATTCCCAATTTTCTAAGAAAGCGCCATATTGATTTCCAAAGTGGTTGTACAAGCTTGCATTCCCACCAGCAGTGGAGGAGAGTTCCCCTAGTTCCACATCCTCTCCAGCATAAGGTGTCTTCCATGTGAGACAGTTGATTGGCTTGATCTGTTTGGGAAGCATCTAGGCAGTGGTACCTAGGCAGTGCTCAGTGCATGAGTTGGCTGTTTGAAACCTGGGACTTATGCAGGGTCGCTTGGCTCAGTCTGGGAGGAGGGGACAGGACCTGCCTGGACTGAGTCTACCATGTTGATCTCAGTCCTTGGGGGAGGCTTTGCCCTGGAGGAGATAGGAATGGGGGGTGGGCTGGGGGGAATGGGAGGGGCCAGGAGAGGGGAGAACAAGGGAATCCGTGGCTGTTATGTAGAACTGAATGGTATTGTAAAATAAAATAAAAGGAAACAAAAACAAAAACAAAAAAGAAAATATCTTGGTCCTGATCCTAGATACAGTATTTTCTTATATTAAAGAAGTATGGCCAGAGAAGCAATTACAGGGAAAATTAATGGAAGAAAAAAATAAGCATTTTGGATTATTTAGATTAAATCATGAAACATGTAAAGTCAACAAAAATATCAAGGCAGTTGACAGAGAGCCACACTTTGCCACCTCCCTTAATACTTTTATCTTCTATTGATTTCCCTCTTCATCACAATTTGTTTACATCCCTCCCTTTATTAGCTGTCATCTATTGTTTTTTTTTTTTCCTGTGCACTCTGGAAATCGTTTTGCTATTTCTTGAAAAGGAAAAACTGACTAATCATACTGAAATCAGGGCCTTTGAAAATTAGGGTTCTACATTCTCATACCTTAACCATAAGGGATTCATTTCGGCCTTAGGAAGAATAGATATTCTTTGAGCATTATAGAAATTTTTATGTGCATGAGAGACAAAGTTTACTTTGGGTATACTATGGAAGAGAGAGTTGATGGCATATCAAGCCATTATTGCAGAAACATGCAACTGTTTTCTGTAGCAGTTTAGTCAATGAACAAAAACGGAATCATTTATCATTTTAATTTAAAAATTTTATTTATTTTACATCCCAGTCACAGTTTCACCTCCATTCACTCCTCACATTCTATCCCTCTTCCTTCCCTCTGCTTTTCCCCATCAATCCACTCTTTATCTGTTTCTGTTCAGAAAGCAGCAGGCCTCCCATGGGTATCAACAAAGCATGGCATACCAAGTTGCAGGGTGACTAAGTAAAACAGTATCTACAGTCTACTCAAAATCATCATACAAAAAGCATTTCCTTTGCTTAAGTGTGTGTAAATATTCATCATATGGAAAACAACAGAAGATGGATTATTTATATTTTTATAGAAAATGGAGAAGAAACTCCTTGCCTATTTACATTTAGACATGAGCAATGCAGTATTTCTTACTGATTCATTTTAGCCAATAATAGATTCCCTGATATGATTTACTTGGATAATTTTGGATTATGAGTCAGTTTGAAATGAGGACATGATAAAAATAAAATCCAACTAAAACTAAAAATATTGAACATCAAGAGAGGAGCCACCTCTTATTCAGAAATAATACTTAAATACATTTTAGTGTGTGAATGTCAGGCATATACCACAGACATTAATTAAATGTTTTAAATGAACCAAACTAAGAAATGGAAGTTTACTTATAGTGACACATTTTGGTTGAAATTATAGTTACTTATCAAGAAGGCATATATCATTCCTAATAATTTATAAAATTGAAGAATTCCAGAAACATATGTTATATAGAAAATTAAGTGGAAGAATTCACTATGAAGTTAAAACCTCATTATTAAGGCGCAAAATAGATAGGTTTATCATTGTAAAGTCAAGCAATGACAATTTCAATAAAGGACATTCAAAATACTTCGGACTGTAGAGGTGTATGAACTTTAGCTGAAGAAAATACACTTAGCTCTACTCCTATTCCATAAAACAGAACAGTATGCTTGGAGAAGAACAGTTAGAATTTTAAGGTCCTTGCCTAAGTGCCAAAGTTCCAATGGAATCTTGATATTTCAGAACAAATGTCAGCAGTCAGAAGCAAAAAAAAAAAAAAAAAAAAAAAAAACAGCTTCTGCAATTTTCCCTCTAGTGAGGGAAAACAATAAATCCATAAAATACTAATGGCTTTTTCAAATTCTATTAAAGTTCTCGTCTTAATTTACTACTTTTCCTTTTGGTTAAATAATGGTAATGTGTTCACAGAGCTAAACAATTTCCCACCATTGATTAGCAATGGATCCTGTTTAGTAATTGTAACCGAATTTTTAATAAATCTAAAAACATTTAACTTTTAATGAAGTTAGCCATTTGAAAAAGTTTATAAGGATAGCTATTAGGAATACATTGGCTATTCCAATGTATTAGGGTCATGAATTTGGGAGGGAATTGGCAGACACAGGGGAAATTAGAAGGGTGAGAGTGTATAATGGATAAGACGTAAATACAAATACAGTGTTAATGTACAAAATTTTTAAAAATTTTTAATGAAATCAATGCATAAAATATTTTATTCTACTTCTATAAACTATGCATTACTTTGTAAAAAGTAAATAGAAAATATTTTTAAGTTTTGCACTTGAGTATCTGCGAATACATCTTCAGTATTCTTGTCCAGCTTATACATCTGACTTTAGGCATATTGCTGATGGTTAATTAATATGTACTTCCCATCAGAAACTTATTCTATTATTTTTGCAATAGTTAATTTTTTCTTTTATATTAAATACTTTTGAAGCTAATTTAAAATATCTGTGCTTCAAATTATTAATAAATCATATGCTTGAAAAAGCAGCATCAGCATATCAAAGTAAGAAAATTTTATTAAAATTCTAAAATGTTTATCTTAAATTCAGGAGGCTAGAACAGGTTAGATATATTCTAAGATAGCTATTGAAATTTTTTGTCTTACAAAACCACATTTACATTCTTGTCTTAGGCTAATATCCCATAATATTTGATATATATTTGATAAAACAGATCTTTCATTAGTGAAGGGATAATGCAAATCATTTGAAGTTGCTTTATACATTATTGCTTTAGTGAATAAAAAATAAATAATACTAATTACTAATATTGTGTTGGGAAATTTCCAAGTTTGGACAAAGTTTTGAAACCAACTTGTGTCTTGATAAAAGTATCATTTCATGGAAATTCCACATTGTTTTTCTTCCTACCGTAAAACTAAAATTTTTATTCATATGTTTCTAATTTTAATAGATAAGAGCTCTTTTAATTTAACTCTATTTAAACAATTTGTTTATTATAATAGTTTGATTTATCAAATAAGTGTTTTTAAACTTGTTTTAATCTGATTTTATTAATATGTTCTTGTACATAGATATACATTATTTCTTCTTGTTGAAAGGTTTTATTAATTTAGAACAGAGACTCTAAACCTGTGCATTATGACACCTTTCTGGGTTGCATATCAGATACCCTGCATATCAGATATTTACTTTATGACTCATAACAGTAGCAAAATTACAGGTATGAAGTAGCATGAGGAACTATATTAAAGAGTTGAAGCATTAGGAACATTGAGAACCATGGCTTTAGAATGAGTGTTTTATATTCCTGCAAAATCAAGAAGATTGAATGTATATTTGGCAGTTTATTTAAGTAATTTCTTCATGTAACAACCTGCATCATAGGGAGATACTTATTAAGTTTAAAAAATATGAATGGGCACTAGTCAACTCATTCATTCTCATTATATTTAATAAATGGATTTTCACTTATTTAAATTTCCAGGGAAAAATTCAAGTAAATATCAATGTTATAACAAAATAATCAGATAAATGTAGATCAGTGTGTCAGTTCAGTAAAATAAGCATATACATACAATTTTTAAATACTAAAAAAAATTCTTTTTTCTCCAAATAACTTTAATGAAAGAGTTATCACTTATATTTTAGAAAGATCATCCATAGACACTTGTCATTAGAACAATCAAATTTGTTATTAGTAAAATAAAATGTCAATTACAATTATATACTTGCTTATATTTTAATGGCATTTACAAACATTGATCGATAATCTTCTCACTGAAAAGTAAATCAAACACTAATAAAGATATTAAGGAAGTATTATATCTGTCTGATTTGGATGCTCCAATAACTTACAAGCCTTAGGCATATTATCTAACATCTCTGACTACCTACTTTTTTCATCTGCAATTGAACTGTGTGATTTCTCAAAATAACCTCAACACTGAATTTCCCTTGCCTATGGCCTACCCAAAAGATTTCTTCATTTAATCAAAAGTTTTACATAATACTGCATGAAAGAAATAAAAATATAAGAAATATTCCAGGAAAATATTACATTCCTTATGTGTGACTTTTAATTATCCAAGGTATTAAGAGAGTTGTGGGACTTGGTGCCTTATGTAGGTCATGCATAATTGCCTTCTCCTATGGCCACTACACAGTTTCTTTTGACAGATTTCTCTGTAAAAATAAACATGGAGGATATTATAAATCTCAAACAGTTCAATCTAGTTCTAGTACATCAGGCCCAAAAGGCTTAAAAAGTCTCAATCTTCCCAATAAGCCCTGATTGACTTATTTTCTTCAGTCCTATGATCTTCATTCCTTAAGAATTTACTTGAAATTCAATAGTTTTCTATGTCTCCCCATGTAACACAGATGCTATCTGTGTAGCTTTGGAGCCTTTCCTGGAACTCACTCTGTAGTCCAGGCTGTCCTCGAACTCACAGAGGTCCTCCTGCCTCTGCCTCACGAGTGCTGAGATTAAAGGCATGTGCCACCATGGCCTGGCTTTAAAGACTAATTTCTTGATGATTTAATGTATCAGGGTGGAAAAAAACTTACCATTTAAGAAGTGGCACACTGTTTTCTATTGATAGTTTATGCTTTAGTGAAAGCATGAGTGCATTCCTTTAAATATTTTCTTTCCTGGAAAACCAAGGCATCTACCTTATTTGATTAATAAAAATCCTCCAAAATCTTTTCATTATGTTTGAGGATGAGAGAAAACTTAACACATATTTTAAATCAATCATAAATTACACATTGATCCTGATTTAAATACAAACTGATTTGTCAGCCATGAGTGTGCTTCTGTCAACTGTCAAAAGAAAATGATTCAAGCTGGGAAGGTGACGAAGTAAGCGATGCACTTGTCATGTGGGCAGGAGGGCCAAAGTTGGGATTCTCAGAGCCCAGACAGTGCTGAATGTAGTAGCATATCTGTAATCCCAGCTCTCCTATGGCAAAAATGGGAGGTGCCTCCAACATAGGATTTGCTGGAAAGGTGACCCTGTCTTAAAAAGGGTGAAAACTGGGACTAACACATAAAGTTGTCTTCAGCTTTCCAAACATGCATGCCTGAACTCACATACAAAACACACATAACTCAGTTTCAAAACAAAAACATATTTTCATTTTATTCTTCATATATAAATATTTATTAAATGCACCTTTTAAAAATCATATGAATTAACAAGTGATTTGAGAAATGCATTTAAGAAATTAACAGTAAGTATATGTTACTGAACATCAATTTACTCTAGAGTTCTCTAATCATTATAAGTTTGGGTTTCATATTTATAACAAAGGATGTAGTTATATGACATTGCAAATATTCAGTTTTCCTTCAGTTTTTATTAGCTAGTTTTTTCCACTGGCATTAATAAAATTATTTTTCTAGATTTTTAAAATGTGTAATTCAGTCCCAAAACTATCAAATTTCTAAGGCCTGAGATGGAGAAACAAGTGTTTCTGAGAAGCACTTCCTGCATGCAGGAACGTACCAGTAATGTGAATATTGTTCCCCTTCTCCTTTTTAAAACAATGAAAAGAACAGAAAAGCCTCTTGTGTTCTGACCATCAAAAGTAAATTTTTCTTAACATTGTAGTTGATTGCAAGACACTATTCTAAATGTAGAGATGGTCCTTCTGCCAATTACATGTAGCATCATGTTATTTCATTTAGAAATTTCAGATGAGTTGTCTCCCGAAACTGATGTTATTTTCCTAACACTAAGTAATCCAACAGATTTTCTCTGTATTGGAATAATAGTGAATGGCGTTACTTGATATAACTAGTTTTCATTCAATGATCATTCATTTCAAGAGATAAATTTAGTCTTACTTTACCAAGGGACATATACACATTATTCAGTAAGCATTGTAGTATCTTTCACATTCAATTCTTATACTTTGAATAGTATTGAAAGAAGATCTATCCCTGTATTATTAACTGTAATTATAAAAATCATATCATACTACACTAGAAAAAATCCAAAATATAAGACAGTCATGTTTCAAGTCTCCTCCTATAAGATGGTTAGCTGCACACCAGACTCTGCATAATCATTCTTCTTCCTTCTCTCTTGCCTCACTTCACATTTAGTTAGGAGTCAATTCACTGTCAGAGGAATGCATTATTATTATTTTTTATTGCAATGAGGATGAGTAAAACAAAATCACAGTATCACTGATGATGTGATGGCCCCAGACGCCTTAGTCACTGCAGTTGCATTTATAGAAATTCCTAGCAGCACAATCAAGCTATTTTATCTACAGATCCATCCAGAATGCCTCTCAAAGATGAAATTCTTCATGCTGCATTTCTTTCACCAGTTTCCAAAAAGAGTATAAGAAAAATGTTCCCATTGTTGCCTATGGTTATGAGGGGATTGGCTCCTAATGGCGTTATGAATATACAGCTCACTATTGTTTTAGCAAAATGTTTTATACATGATATTTTAAGAAGTGTACTGCACAAAACATTAAAATTCTAAAGTGAAAAATAATAGTATTTCGGCTCATTGCATTCTATATTGTGGCAGTCTGAACTATGAGTAACTGTGCTGTCATATTGTCAACTTGCCTTTAAAGATCTACTCTAATGTTTTACACAATGCTGTTTATTTCACAGATATAACTACGCCAACGTGTTCAGTTGGAAAGCATATTGTAAATGTTTAAACATGTATTCACTGTCATCTGAGGAATAATTGAACTGAAAAGTAATCAATTAGCAGACCATAAACAAAACTTCACCATTACTAATAAATATTTTTAGTGTGATTTTTGAGACAGGGTCTCTCTCTATGGTCCTGGCTGTCCTGGAAATTACAATGTCAACCAGGCTGGCCTTGAACTCACAGAGATCCTCCTGTTTCTGCCTCCTGAAGACTACAGCAAAATGTATACAGCCCCCCATGCCTGGCTTACTAATAATAATTTTGATCAATCACAAGATAAAAAACATTAAATATTAAAATATTTTTTCAATGTGTATAATATATTCCTAATTTTCCTCTGAGACAAAATTTTAAAGACACATTTCAAAACTGGGGAAAACTGTTAGAAACATTTATCATAAAATATTCTTTTTATAAATTAAGAATATGACAAGTAAAAGACAAGAGAAAGTGCTAGAGATGCCACTCTTAGAGCTTTTCTATACTAATATCATATGCTCACTGGCAAGCCTTTGCTGTCATCATTTTATCAACTTTCCAAAGTCACCTGTACAGAAGAATTTTGTAAAACATCAGCTGCAGCCTTCCTTCCCATCTGTCCACATCTGTGGATCCCACAGACAGACCATCTCTTCTTCACATATTCACATAATTTCCCTCCTCATTGCTCTACCCCAGTCTCCAACTTCTACAGACACACCCTGCTAAACCATAGGCCATGCCTGAAAGAAGACAAGGGAGACTCCCCATAGATACTTCTCTCTCTGTTACCCCAGACTCATTCCTAGCACTGCAACAGAACACGAACTGCATTCTTCCTCCCCCATCAAACCCACAGTTCCTGTGGATCCTACCGACCTTCTCCTCCTAACCTTCCTCACCCTGCTTCTTGCTTTGTCCCTGACCCCAATTCCAAGTAGGCACCCCTTGCTAACAAAGGGATCATTCCTCCCAGGGAAACAAGCAGGCTGAAGGCAGATCCACACCTCTCCTACTGCCCCCGACATCGAATAACCCCGTCTCATCTCCAGCTCTGTACCAGGAAACCTGATGTTTCCCTTTGTTCTCTGACCCCATCCCCAATGGATCACAGAGACTTTCTCCTCCAACCTTCCTTCCCCCAACTCATCCGAGTTACCCAGGCTCCAACACCAGAAGGTATTCTCTGTGAACACACCGGTTGAACAGATCATGGAAACAGGCAAAACATAGCCATTACACTCTGAAAAATCCAGAGAGGACACAGAAACAAAGCAACACCAACCCCCATGCCCCATCAGACAAAATCAGAAATTAGTACCTAGACCCATAATCATCCCAAACCCAGACTCCAAGCTGCCAGTATGAAAATGCAATCAATACCAGTCAGGGTAATGTGTCTCCACTAGAGCCCAGTTATTCCAAAGGCAGGCCTGAATATTCCAGCATAGCTTAAGCACAGGAAAAAAAAAACTTAAGACCACCTTTATGAATATGACAGAGGTCCCTAAACAGGAAATGGATAAATCCCTTAAAGAAATCCAGGAAAACACAGTGTGATGAAATTTAAACAAACAAAAACCAAAAAACTTCTAAACCTGAAATTGGAAACAAAATCAATGAAGGAAATTCCAACTGAAGAAATTCCAGAATTAAAAAATATACAGATTTGAAAAGGAACTACAAAGGCAAGCTTCAGCAATAGATTATAAGAGATGGAAGAGAGAATCTCAAGTGTTGAAGATAAAATCAAAGAAATGGATACATCAGTCAAAGAAAATGTCAAATCTAAAAAACATCCTGACATGAGGTATCCAGAAACTCTGGAACACTATGAAAAGCCCAAACCTAAGATAGAAAAAGAGGAAGGAAAATAAACACATTTCAAAGGTCCAGAAAATGTTCTCAACAAAATCAAACAAAAACTAATCAAAAGAGATAGAGAACACTACATACTCACCAACAGAAAAATTCATCACAATGGCATTTCAGTTCTTAACATCTATGCCCCAAACACAAGGGTACCCGTTTTTTTTATAAATGAAACACTATAACAGCTTAATTCATGTATTGACATTCACACACTGATAGTGGGAATTTTCAATACCCGACTCTCACCAATGGACAGGTAATCCAGACAAAAAGTAAACAGAGTAATGTTAGAACTAACAGATGTTATAAACCAAATGGACCAAACACATATATACAGAACACTTCACACAAACACAAGACATTATACCTTCTCCATACCTCATGAAGCTTCTCCAAAAGTAACCACATACTCAGAAACAAAGCAAGTCTCAACAGATACAAGCATATTGAAATAACTCCCTGAATTCTATCAAACCACCATGGGCTAAAGCTGGATATCAACAACAACAAAAAAAAAACTTACAAACTTATGGGAACTTAACAATGTTCTACTGTATAAAAATTGGTTCTTGACAGAAATAAATAAATCAAAGACTTTCTAGAATTTAATGAGAATGAATACACAACATACCCAAACTTACGGGATATAATGAAAGTAGTTCTAAGAGGCAAGTTCATAGCACTAATTGCCTACATTAAAAAAAAATTAACTGGAGAGATCTCATACTAGCAAGTTAATAGCACACTTGAAAGCTCTAGAAGAAAACAGAAGTAATCACATTCTAGAGGAGTAGATGGCAAGAAATAATCAAACTCAGAGCTGAATTCAGTAAAATAGAAAGAAATAGAACAATACAAAGAATTGATAAAACAAAAAAAGTGGTTCTTTGAGAAAATCAACATGATAGAAAAATGCTTATCAAACTAACTAAAAGGCAGAGAAAGTATATCCAAATTAATAAAAAGAGAAATGAAAATGGGATATAACAACAGACACCCAGGAAATCCAGAGAATCATAAGGATATACTTTACAAACCTATTCTTAACAAAATTGGAAAGTATATAGGAAATGGATAATTTTTTTCAATAGATACCACTTACCACAGTAAAATCAATATCAGATAAACAATTAAAAGTCTCTCAACTGAAAAAGGCCCAGGGCCAAATGGTTTTAGTGCAGAATTCTACCAGATTTTCACAGAAGAGTTGATGTCAATACTCCGTAAATTGTTCTACAAAATAGAAACAGAAGGAACACTGCCCAATTCATTTTATGAGGCCACAGTTACTCTAACATCCAAACCACATAAGGATGCAATGAAGAGAGAGAATTACAGACCAACCTCCCTTATGAACAGAAATGCAAAAGTACTCAATAAAATACTTCCAAAATAAACCTAAGAACACATCAAAAAGGTTATACACCATGATCAAGTAGGCTTCATCCCAGAGATGCAGGGTGGTTCAATATAACAAAAAAAATAGTAAATTTAATATATCATACAAACAAACTGAAAAACAAAATCCATATAATTATCTCATTAGATTCACAAAAGGTCTTTGACAAAATCCAACATCCCTTCATGATAAAACCATTGGAAAGATTAAAGATTCAAGGGACATACCTAAACACCATCCAGGCAATTTACAACAAGCCTATAGCCAACGTCAAATTAAATGAGAGAAACTCAAAGCAATTCCACTAAAATCAGGAACAATGGAACAAGACAAGGCTGTCCACTCTCTTCACACCTATTCAATATAGTACTCAAAGTTTCAGCTAAAGAAAACAACAACAACAACAACAACAACAACAAAACAAAACAAAACAAAACAAAAAAATCCCAACAACTGAAGGAGATTATCAAGGGAATGCAAACTGTCAGCCCTTTTTGCCCATGGCCTGCCAAGGCCAGCATAGAGCAGGAACACCTGGGATAGGTGAGAAGGCTGGCTCTGCATTGTTGCAGCATGAGCTAGATCAGCTGTTTCATAGCTTGACTTTTGTTTACATGGATTTTTTTTCCCTCATAGTGGTAATATCTCAGTATCAATTGTCCCTTTATGTGAGAAGGAACAATGAGGACATTTCTAAAACAACTTACTGGTTAGATGCTACAGAGATTATTGTGCCATTAAATAAATGCATTAAATAATATTGTTCCTCATTGATAATAAATGGCAGGTTGCATTACCATGTTATTTTACTCTGGATCAATAAATCATTATCCAAAATATTCCCCTTTTTAAGATTTAAAAAAAACCCATGGCTATTAAGTCAAATAACATCTAAATATCCTATAGAGATTATTTTTAATACTTTTATAGATGACTCTTCAAAAGGACAAGGAACTTATATTTTATATACAATTTTCACATTCTCTACACACATGGACAGAAAGATTGTACTCGTCCTTGGCTGTACAGATCAACAGCTTAGATTTGCTGCAAATAGCTTTTAATAGCTGTTTCTCAGCCATTAAATATTTTGTAGATGCTACTGCTTATTTAAATCCAGATGACAGTTTATTAAGTGGACTATGAAAGAAATCAGACTTGTAGTTAGGATGGGTAGCTTTGGAACCCAGTTTATACATCCTCACCAAAATTGGGTATCTTTAAGGATGATTGGGACTCAACATTAACTGACTTCATATATAAATCAGCACATGAAGGATAGAAATTCATTGAGAATGGAAACTGACCTAACTTGAGAGAAAAGGAATGTTACAGAAGGACTGTAAATGTAGAAAAGGTATAATAGAATAAAACATTTGGAATAAAGACCCCAAGGATGGGGTGTAGTAAACCAAGTGTGAACGGATGGAGCATGAATAGTTTTGAGATAAAAATAGAAAAAGGATACAGAAATGGGGCGGGGGGAGGCTTAGTGTGCTCCTTCAGCTGAGTTTCCTTGCTTTAAAAATAAATAGTAAGTAAGTCAATAAATCCAATCATATTGAACCACAACAGTATTACTGAACTGTTGACACCTCTGTGTCTAGAAAAGACTAACAGGAAAAACCTACCTAGAAGGAAAGCCAGAAATGGCTGTGGTGGTTATTGGTGAAAGGCAACTTCTATAAAATTGCTTAGTCTTGATGAATCCTTTGCTTATTACTTATGTCTTCTTTTTAGACTAAGGAGACAGTGGCAAACCTTCAATATATTTTGGATTAGGATGAATTTTTGTATAATAATTCCCATGGTTAAAAAGGTATACTCAGGTTAACAAAAACTGACTTATAAAACACATATCTAACTTCTTTGTCTAAAGTATTATTTTGGTGCTAAGGGATCTTCAATTCAAATTTTTAAGGCTCAAACTTTATGAGGATAAAACTGCAAAAGCCAAGTCTTATAAAAGCTACTAATTTGTGGTAAACTGTTATAAGACAATTAAGCCACACAAGCTAATGGTCACTTACCTTATAAATGATCAAATTCTTTAATGTGCTTAGAACTAAGTTTGTAGTTATGCTAAGTACATTTAATTCATTTATGAGGACAGGCTTTATTTAGGATCCTGTATATGTAGGTTAAGCTCAAAGCAAGTAACTAGAAACAAGTAAAGTTTGTTAAAAATCAGGTATAATTAATCAGGTCCTCAAACTCCTCAGAGATATGCTAAATATGGCATTTAAAATGTTCAGTCAAAAGGCTTGCCATCCATTTGGATTATGCTTTCTGCTCTATTTTAACTGCAACTTCATCAGTTTAATAGCAATATTACCAAAACAAGAAATTTTAACTTGTTTTGTACATCAAAAAATGAAGACATTTCCCCCTCATTTAAGGCCTCTTTAGGCACTGAGAGACCAAACACCACCCAGATTCTTTTTGTTTTTGATTACTAAAACTTCATTTTTAAAATTTGTATTTCTCTGTAAAACATAACAATTTAAAAATATCATAAACAGGCTTGGGATGGATTTAAAAGGGGACATAGGAGTAAATTGGAATCAAGAAAATTATTAAAATATTTCTTCTGGATATAATGGCCAAAAATACAAACCTAATTATATTCCTCAAATTTCCTTGGAGGCCAAATAGAGTTAAACCAAATTGCAATCAATAAAAGTTAGATTATTTGGAAGTTTTCACCTAAATTTATTTTTGGCACAGCTTGAGAATCTGAGACTATCTGCCGAATGTTGTAAATACTAAAGCCTTCTAACAAGTTCTTCCTCTATAAACCATTATGCTTTGATCTGGTTAACATTTCCTTTTCATTTATAGTCTCAGTTGATTTAGTACATTCATGCTTTCATGGATTAAATCCAACTGTTTTAGAGTTCAGGATTTTCTATGGTCATTTCTTAGGTATTTCTAAACATCCCATTATCTGAAAAAAAAATAGTCTTCTTAAGCTTATAATTAAAATTGTCCAAAATTTCAAAGATCCCAAATCTTAAGTTAAAAGCCATAAGTTTACATCTTTAAAAGTTAATAATCATTGTTAATTAAGTTAATTTTCTTTGTGTTTTAGTTTTATGTTTTCCTTTGGTCTGATAAAAGATCAGACTCTGGTAAGGCAAATAGTTAAATGTGGCTCACAAGTGCCTATCCTCTCTTAAAGGCATTGCTTTATACAGCATAAAAACAAGTTTTATACAGTATTCCAAATTTCTAATGAATAATTAGTAGTGAATTGACATTAGCTTAATATATAAAAATACAGCTGTCTATATCTTGGACAGTCTATGATGTCAGGCTTATAAAGATCCATGCTCAAACTGTGATAAAGGCATGCATGATGCCTCTCTGGAACTAGTTAGCTGCAGAGTGCAGCCCCAGGCATGGCATGAGGCCCTGGAATCTCCAGCAAAATATTCTTATATCATATCTGAAACTTAACATTGTTAAATAGATCTTTATACATTTTCTTTCTAGGACTCTCATTATAATTAAATACTAATACTGGTCCTGCTTATGCTAGCCAATTATTTGAGAAATTTTAATATTAATCATAATTATGTTACTGGAATCCCTTAATATCTACAGGGTCAAACTATTATGAAATGACACCATCAGATACTTAGTTGGCAAATTTAAAATATAAAAGAATGAATGAATGAAGAAAGAAAGAAAGAAAGAAAGAAAGAAAGAAAGAAAGAAAGAAAGAAAGAAAGAAAGAAAGAAAGAAAGAAAGGAGGTATGTGTACCCACCTAAATCCTCACACACTATTTAGCTATGCTAACTTTGTGTTTTTAAAATTATGTTAAAGAATAATTTTTCTGATGCCCAAAAGCATTTGCCCTAAGGGACACAAAACCTAAAGTGAATGCTAAATAAAACGAAAGAGCCCAATGTTCTAACACTGAGGTGAGGTTATAGTTGTGTCTTTTCAGACAGTGAACCAAGTCCCAGATGGCTCCTGATCTCATGCATTCAACGAAGACATCCAGAGATCACTGGACAAACAAAATATCTAAAACATCTGGCCAGGACATCCAGAGATCACCAGATGAATGAAACATCTGAAAGCAGACAACAAATCCATTAAGAGTTTGTTCCAAGAGGGAGTGTTAGCTGATGATTGGAAAGACATCTGGGCTTTATTACATCAAGCTGAGACTTTGGGGAAACAGCAAGAACTAGTCCAAAATGATACTGTTATGTTTTATGACTGTATTGCATTTAATTCTTGTCAATGAAGAATCAAGGTATGTAAAAGACATACCTGTAATAGTAGGCAATATGATATTGATTTGCTATATTAAGGACTGTTTATAAAGTTTTATGTGGAATAGGCCATATTACATTAATTTTGTTCATAGCAAATATATTAGCAGAAATTAATCAAGAAGTGGGTCAATTGAGGATGGCTTTCCTCTTTTCTTTTCCTCTGTTATCTGTTCTATAATTCTCTTATGCTTGCCTATATTAATTAGACTAGCTATAGAGATGATGCATTCAATCTTGGCCTCAATTATGGCTACTATTTTTCTTTTAAAACTCAGAAGGGAGGAGATGTTGGGGGCACAAAGGTCCTTATACCCACAGAGAACGAGGACACCAGGAATGCTAAACATGCAGGTGCCTCTTCTCAATGGACAAAGTCAAATCACTGTTTTCCCACCTGGAAGGCTGGGAATGAGTTTTATTAAGGACCTGGGACCTTTTTGCTATCTGTGGATATCACCCACCTTTTGCTATAGAGGCAGACCTCACCCAAATCCCCCAGAATGATTATCCCAGACTCTTCCCTCCCTAGGGAGTTACCAATCCTTAGGGAAGATGTTAAAATCACTTTATGGTCTGCTGACCTCAATGCTGTCTCAGTCAGAGGCCATATTAGATTCTAGGCCTTTTAGCTATAGAACCCACCCTCATGGTTACATGTTCTTTATAAAGAAGTTTCTATATAGTCATCTCTTATGCTTTATTGTACACCTGAAAGTGGAATGATTGTTGCCTGGAAATCTTTCACCAAGCCATACTGTGTTTTAAATGTGCTGACAGTGAACTGCCTGGCATTAGATTCCCCAAAGTCTGATCCAGGTTGATGAAGTCAATCTGAATAGGGTTTTTATTCTCATCTCTTGGTATGCTTCATTTCTCTGTCTGACACCTGCAGGAACTGCACCATGGATTCAATGCAATCCCCATCAAAATTCTACCCCAATTCTTCACAGATCTTGAAAGAACAATTCTCAACTTCACATGGAAACACACATACAAGTGTACTCACACACATCACATGCACAACATCAGGATAGTTAAAACAATAAAAGAACTGTTGGAAGTCTCACCATTCCTAATTTCAAGTTGTACTACAGGGCTCTAGTAATAAAAGCCATATGAAATTAGCATAAAAAAGACTTATTGATTAATCAAATTGAATTGAAGACCCAGACATAAATCCAAATACCTATACCTGATTTTTGATAAAGGAGCCACTAGCAAAAAGATGCCATCTTCAACAAATGGTGCTGGCCAAAGTGGATATTTGCATGTGAAAGAATGCAGATAGATCCATAATCATCATACTACATAAAACTCAAGTCAAAATGGAACAAAGACCTCAACATAAACCGAACACACTGAACCTGGTAGAAGGGAAAGTAGGGAATAGCCTTGAACTTATTGCACAGACGACAACTTCCTGAACAGAACACCAGTAGCACAGACACTAAGATTGAAAACTAATAAATGGGACCTCATGAAACTGAAAAGCTTCTGTAAGGTAATGGACTCTGTCATTTGGACAAATCAGCAGCCTACAAAATGGGAATAGATTTTTTGCTAGCTTCACATCCAATAGAGGACTAATATTCAAAAAACATAAGGAACTCAAGAAACTAGATATCAAACCAAATAATGCAATTAAAAAATGTGTACTGTTCTAAACAGATAATTCTCACTAGAGGAAACTCAAATGGCTGAGAGTCACTTAAAGAAATGATGAACATCCTTAGTCATCAGGGAAATGCAAATCAAAATGATTTTGAGATTCTATCTTATACCTGTTAGAATGGCTAAGATCAATAACACAAGTGAAAGCTCGTGCTGGCAAAGATGTGGAACAAAGGGAACACGACTCCACTGTTGGTGAGAGTACAAACTTGCACAGTCTCTATGGAAGTCAATATAGTAGTTCCTAAAAAAATTGGAAATTGATCTACCTCAAGACTCAGCTATACCACTCTTGGGCATATACCCAAAGGATGCTCAATCATACCACAAGGACACTTGCTCAAGCATGTTCATTGGTGCTCTATTCATGATTGCCTGAAAATGGAAATAACCTAGATGTCCCTCAACAAAAGAAATTACTCAGCTGTTTTAAAAAAAAAGACAACATGAGATTTGTAAGCAAATAGAGGGAATTAAAAAAAATGTGTAAGGTAACACAAACCCAGAAAGATAGATATGGTATTTATTCACTTATATGTAGATATTAGCCCTTAAATAAATGATAACCAAGATACAGTATGTAGAGCCAGAGAGGTGGGTATAGATGAAGGGACTAGGGAAAACACATTGAGATCCCTGGGAGGAAGAAATAGAATAGATTTTATAAGGTGGACTAGGGGTAGGGAAGATTAGGTGGGAAGGGAGGAAGGAGATAGGGTTGAGGGAGAAACATGGGGAAAGACAGCTGGAATTGAGGAGCATTTGAAGGAAGATATAAAAACCTAGTAC